>NW_016107451.1:1287289-1291478 GCF_001604975.1 Cebus imitator | reverse complement strand
TCTCGGCTCACTGCAACCTCCGCCTCCTGGGTTCAGGCAGTTCTCCTGCCTCAGCCTCCTGAGTAGCTGGGATTACAGGCATGCGCCACCATGCCCAGCTAATTTTTTGTGTTTTCAGTAGAGATGGGGTTTCACCATGTTGACCAGGATGGTCTCGATCTATCGACCTCGTAATCCACCCGCCTCGGCCTCCCAAAGTGCTGGGATTACAGGCGTGAGCCACCGCGCCCGGCCTGGCCTTCTCTCTTTAGAGCCCTGGAGATGTAAAGCCTTTCATGGGGCCAGCTGGGAAAGCAGAAAGTCCCAGCTCTGGCCCCAGAGTCTGGAGATTGGTGAGATTGGACACACTGGCTTAGTAGCTGGTACATGTCCACATATACACATTTTTTCTCTAAGCCATTTGAAAGTAAGCACAGCCATCATGGAAGTTCACCTCCAGATATCTGCAGGCCTCTGCTTCAAAAAGGACATTCTCCTATATTACCATAATATCACTATTGCTAAAAAATTAACAGTAATTCAAATATTATTTAAATTTAAACGTTACCAATTAGTCCTAAAATGTCTGTTATATCTTTTTACACCCTAGCCAATCCAAGATCAATGTTCTCATGTACTGAATTAAGTTATTTCTCTTTAGTCTCTTTTTAGATTTTTTATTTTTTTCAGACGGAGTCTCAATCTGTCACCAGGCTGGAGTGCAATGGTGCGATCTCAGCTCACTGCAACCTCCGCCACCTGGGTTCAAGAGATTCTCCTGCCTCAGCCTCCTGAGTAGCTGGGACTATAGGCATGTGCCACCATGCTCAGCTAATTTTTATTTTTTTACTAGAGTCGGGGGTTTCACCAAGTTGGCCAGGATGATCTCGATCTCTTGGCCTCATGATCCACTCGCCTCAGCCTCCCAAAGTGCTGGGATTATAGGCATGAGCCACGGTACCCGGCCTTAATTTTCGTTTTGCAACAGGGTCTCATTTCCATTGCTCAGGCTGGAGTGCAGTGGCATGATTTCTGCTCACCGCATCCTCTACCTCCTGCCTCAGCTTCCCAAGTAGCTGGGACTATAGGCACTTACTACCGTGCCTGGCTAAATTACTTTTCATTTTTATAAAATAGAGTTGGGGTCTCTCTGTGTTGCCCATGCTGGTCTCCAACTTCTGGGCTCAAGGGATCCATCTGCTTCAGCCTCCCAAAGTGCTGTGATTATAGGTGTGAGCCACTGTACCTGGCCAACTACAATTTTTTGTTTTTCTATCAGTAATTTTTTTAAAGATTCAAGTCCAGAAAAATGTTTCACATTCTGATTTTGCCTTATTGTTTCCTCAGGGTTAGAGTCACATTAAACAATTTTTATTAAGAAGATGGCTGGGTGTGGCAGCTCACGCCTGTAATCTCAGTACTTTAGGAGGCCAAGGTGGGTGGATCACTTGAGGTCAGGAGTTTGAGACCAGTCTAGCCAACTTGGGGAAACCTCATGTCTAGTAAAAATACAAAAATTAGCCAGGCACAGTGGCATATGCCTGTAATCCCGGCTATTTGGGAGGCTGACGGGGGAGACTCACTTGAACCCGGGAGATGGAGGTTGCAGGGAGCAGAGATCGTGCCACTGCACTCCAGCCTGGGAGACAGAGCAAAACCACGTCTCAAAACAAACAAAAATAATATGACCATATAGTTAAATCTATATACTTCTTGTTGCCTCAAATCAGGAGACATATAATCTCTCCCCAGTACTGTGGAAGCTAAGTTTGGTCACTTGGAGGTGGCAATTGGGGCTGAATCTTTGCAATGTAAAGACACCTCTCCCTTGTACTTAAATAATCTATAGGGCCATACTTTGAGATCATGTGAATAGCCTGCTTCCCGATGATGTTACTTCTAAACGTTTGAGCATCCACTGACAATTGCCAGAAGCATTCATCACACTAAGGGTTACAAAACGGTGATTTTTCTAATTCTACCATTATTTTTACATTTATCAGCTGGCATTCTTTTGTAAAGACAAACTTTCTCCCTTTCCTTCTTTTACTTGTTTCATATGAGCAATATTCGCACACACATAATATGTATATATTTTTGTTTTGAGACAGAGCCTCAACTCTGTTACCCAGGCTGGAGTGCAGTGGCAAGACCCTGGCTCACTGCAATCTCTGCCTCTGGGGTTCAAGCAATTCTGCCTCAGGCTCCCAAGTAGCTGGGATTACAGGCAACTGCCACCACGCCCAGCTAATTTTTGTATTTTTAGTAGAGACGGGGTTTCACCATGTTGGCCAGGATGGTCTCGATCTCTTGACCTCATGATCTGGCCACCTTAGCCTCCCAAAGTGCCAGGATTACAGGCGTGAGCCACCGCACCCGGCATCTAGGAGATTATTAATTGCAGGCGTGGGGAGGTAGGGGTGGAGAGCAGGGGGTCTTCTGTCTCAAAAGGTTTTCAATAGATGAAAGGCATCTATTGTGGGAAAACATCCCTCAACGAATGTATATTGGCAAGAAAGAAAAGTGTATGCTTAGCTTGAAACTCTAGAGGCCCAATTCCCATTGTTATTTAATAGGCATGCATGTGGAGATCAGAAGTTTAAATCTTTTTTGGTTACTTTAGAGTGTGATTAAACAGACTTACAAATAGTTCTTTGGGGAAACTTATTTTTAAGAGAAGTCTGGGTATGAATTAGTGAGAGACATACAGAGCAAACAAAAATGGAGGTAATTATTAACCCTAGGGGAAGCAAGAGCTGTATAAGAAAGGAAATGTAATTCAAAGCATACTTCTTGGTTCATGTAAGCAATATTCACACAGACATAGGAACGTATACATTGAATGTTGCTTCAATCAATTTAATATTCTATTGGTTATAACAGTTATCACGAGGGATTGAGGGAAAAACAAAGTATAGGTAGGGCGCGGTGGCTCACACCTGTAATCCCAGCACTTTGGGAGGCTGAGGCGGGTGGATCACGAGGTCAGGAGTTCAACACCAGCCTGGCTAAGATGGTGAAACTACAAAAATTAGCTGGGTATGGTGGCAGGTGCCTGTAATCCCAGCTACTTGGAAGGCTGAGGCAGGATAATTGCTTGAACCCAGGTGACTGAGGTCGCAGTGAGCCGAGATCACCCCACTGCACTCCAGCCTGGGCAACAGAGTGAGACTGTCTCAAAAACAAATAAAAAACAAACAAACAAAAACAAAGTATATACCTGTGAGTTGGGGATAAGAGAGCAAAATTACATCTGAAACTATTCAAACTCAAGAAAGCAATATGTGCATCATACAGCTTAGAAATAATAATTACCAGAAGGCTGGGCACAGTGGCTCACGTCTGTAATCCCAGCACTTTGTGAGACCAAAGTGGGTGGATCACCTGAGGTTGGGAGTTTGAGCCCAGCCTGGCCAACATGGTGAAACCCTGTCTCTACTTAAAATACAAAAATTACCTGGGTGTGATGGTGCATACCTGTAATCCCAGCTATTTGGGTAGCTGAGGTACGAGAATTGCTTGAAGCTGGGAGGCAGAGGTGGTAATGAGCCAAGAATGCACCACTGCACTCCAGCCTAGGCGGCAAAGTGAGATATTGTCTCAAAAAATAAATAAAGGTCTGCTGTGGTGGCTCATGCCTGTAATCCCAGCACTCTGGGAGGCCAAGGTGGGCCTATCACCTGAGGTCAGGTGTTCAAGAGCAGTCCAACCAACATGGTGAAACCCCACCTCTACTAAAAACACAAAAATTAGCCAGGAGTAGTAGTACATGCCTGTGATCCCAGCTACTTAGTAGGCTGAGGCAGTAGAATTGCTTGAACCTGGGAGGCAGAGGTTGTAGTGAGCTGAGAGCAGACTACTGTACTACAGCCTGGGGGACAGAGTGAGACCCTGTCTCAAAAAAAAAAAAAAAAAAGAAGAAAATGGGTAAGGGACACAAACAGGCAATACACACGAGAAATAAAAATGTACTGGGGGCCAGGCGTGGTGGCACACGCCTGTAATCCCAGCACTTTGGGAAGCTGAGGTGTGTGGATCACCGGAGGTCAGAAGTTTGAGATAAGCCTGGCCAACACAATGAAATGCCATCTCTAATAAAAATACAGGACGGGCGCGGTGGCTCAAGCCTGTAATCCCAGCACTTTGGGAGGCCGAGGCGGGTGGATCACGAGGTCAAGAGATCGAGACCATCCTGGTCAACATGGTGAAA
>NW_016107451.1:1281572-1284971 GCF_001604975.1 Cebus imitator | reverse complement strand
GAGACAGCGTCTCTCTCTGTCGCCCAGGCTGGGGTGCAATGGTGTGATCTTAGCTCACTTCAACCTGAGCTTCCCGGGTTCAAGCAATTCTTTAGCCTCAGCCTCCCAGTGGCTGGGATTACAGGCGCGCCACCACACCCAGCTACTTTTTGTATTTTTAGTAGAGATGGCGTTTCACCATGTTGGCCAGGCTGGTCTCGAACTCCCGACCTCAGGTGATCTGCCGGCCTGGGCCTCCCAAAGTGCTGGGATGACAGGTGTGAGCCACTGTGCCCGGCCTGAGCCCGCCTCGTTTCTCAAGTCTGAAACCTGAGAGAGATCCAGATTTTCCTTTCTCACCCAGCCCAGCAACCATTCAATTAACAGCTATTTCTCTCTCATAGTTCAGCGTCCTCTTTGAAGCCACAGGCCATTTCTTCGCTTGAAATCCTCACCATCTGTTGTCTGGTATTTTTCCCAGAGGGTCGTAATTAGTGTCCCTGCCCTTGGGCCCACTCTCTCTCAATCCAGCCTCCAACACTAAGAAGTCAGTGCTCTTCCTAGCATCCGGGAGGCCCAGGTCGAACCTGTCCTGTTTACCCCTTGGCTGACCTTCTAACTCCAGGCCTCTCTTCTCCCTCTGCACCCCTGCATACTCAGCCACTCACTGCTGTCCCAGCTTGCCAGACTACTCCGGTGTTTTCGCATAGGCTATTCACGCTTTGCGGACCAACCCTGCCCTCGCTTATGGAGTCCACCTGGAAAACCCCCACACGTCTTCGACTGTGTGCAAATGGCACCTCCTCCGGGAAGGCTTCCCTGATTTCCCAGCTGGGATTCCAACACCCTTGGCCTCCCAGGTTCAGGCAATTCTCGTGCCTCAGCTACCCAAGTAGCTGGGATTACAGGTATGCACTACCACACCCAGCTAATTTTTGTATTTTTAGTAGAGACGGAGTTTCACCATGTTGGCCAGGGTGGTCTCAAACTCCCAACCTCAGGTGATCCACCCACTTTGGTCTCACAAAGTGCAGGGATGACAGACGTGAGCCACTGTGCCCAGCCTTCTGGTAATTATTATTTCTAAGCTGTATGATGCACATTTGCTGACCCACGTCCACCTGGAGGTAGGGCTACTCACGGCATAAAGTGCCCCCACAGACTGTCCTTCCTCGGAGGACCGGGACCAGGTCTTCGAAGACCCCCGCAGGTGTCAAGCTCAGGGTCTGGCCCGGGCGGGAAGTCAGCCCCGCGCCGCTGGAGGAAGGAGCCGAGTCACTGCTGCGACCACATTTGGCAGCAGACGTCTCGGAGAGCAGCTCTAACCGCTGGGCTACCAACCCGAGCTCCCGCCACACATCGAGGCGGGAACGCCTCCAAACGCCAGCTCTCGGCGCCCGGAACTGGGCCGGGAGCTCCCTCCCCGCGCCCGCGCAGCTCCAGGCGCACCCCTTGTGGCGTCGCGCCGCGACCCGCCGCGCCCTAGACCTAGCTCGGGACGGCAGGAGGGTCACGTGGGCCGCGCCTCGGCCAATGCGGCGGCTGCGCAGCTCCCGGGCCCGCCCCTGTGCTGCACGCACGTCGGGGGCGGGAGCGGCGCGCGCAACTCCTCGGGCCAATAACTGCGCAGCGCGCGGGACCCGGGGCGGTGGGAAGCTCGGGCTGCCGTGGGGTCCGCAAGGGAGCCAGTGCGGCGGAGCCATGGTCGGCCAACTGAGCGAGGGGGCCATTGCGGTGAGGAGGCGCTGGGGGCCGGGCGGGGGGATCGGGGTGGCTGCCGCCCCGGAGCCTGGAGGAGTGGGGAGGGGGAGGGGAGCCCGGGGCGACGGGGGTGAACGCGGGGGAGCAGTGGGGGGGGTGGGGGACCGCGGGGCACCCCTCCAGTCATCACCCCTCCTCAGAGCATTCTTCCGATCGTCTTTGAAACGTGCTCACGTTTTCCTACTTAAGAACTAACTAAACACTTGCGTCTCTTCCATCTTCCACCTGCGGCCACTTTCTCTGTCTCTTCCTACCCACAGGCAAGCTCCGACTTGTCTGGTTTCAGCCATTTCCTTTCCTCGCCTCTCGTGAACTCTTCAGCCCACTCCAGCCATCCCCTTGAGCGCTGTCGGAAACTGGCTGAAGTTACCAGTGGCCTCCAATTTGCCAAATCCAGCACTTCTGCATTTTCGGCTTACCTGAGTTTTCAGCAGCGTTTGCGTTTGAGCACCGCTTCCTTCTGATCACACTAAAACACTGAGTTTTAGTGGCTTGACTTGGCGGGTCTTTCCCCGTCTTATTTGCAGGCCCGTCTTTGCAAATTTTTATTGACTCCAGGCTCCCTCCATGCCCTCTTGACTCCCAAGGCAATTTCTTTTTCTTTTCTTTTTTTGAGACAGAGTCTCACTCTGTGACCCAGGCTGGAGTGCGGTGGCGCGATCTGATTCTGCTGCAACATCCGCCTCCCGGGTTCAATTGATCCTCCTGCCTCAGTCTTCCAAGTAGCTGGGACTACAGTTGTGCACCACCACACTTGACTAATTTCTGTGTTTTTATTAGAGTTGGGGTTTCACCATGTTGGCCAGGCTGATCTCGAACTCCAAACCTCAAGTGAACTGCCCGCCTTGGCCTCCCAAAATGCTGGGATTGCAGGCGTGAGCAACCGCGGCTGACCCCAAAGCAGTTTCATTGCCATCTATAAATATATGTCATTGCTCGCGAATTTATACAGAGCCACTTTTACTGTAAAAGACAAACCTCTGTAATCTGTCTGCTGATTCCATGCTTCAGAGGCTTTTAAGTTCAATATACACATCCCAAAGCAAATTCGTTATCTTCCTAAATCTGGGCCTCTTGATCCCTATCCCCATGAATGACACCATTGTCTGTTCAGTTCAGTGCTAACCAGAAATGGAGAAATCATTCCTTCTACATTCTGCATCACCTGGCATCTAGTCCAGGTGAAGTGTATTTTAACTCCACGTGGATCTCCCAAGACCATCTCCATCCACACGGGCACCATCATCTGCCTGGACTGCTCACTTCTTCTCTGCGTTCCTGCCACCATTCCCATCCCTAGCATATTCTCAGCCTGTTCTCTCTTCCTCTCCAGTCACCCCCACTTTTTTTTTTTAATTTACATTTCTGGTATATTCCATACTCCTACCTTCGTCCATGGGGCCTTTGAACATTCTTTTCCCTCTGCCCACTGCCTGGGTGGTTCATTCCTCCCCACACTATATCTCAGCTGATTTGTGACTTCCCCTACTAGGCTAAATCCCTTTGAGACACCAATTTCTGTTCATTCGCTTTTTTTTTTTCTTTTTTTGACGGAGTTTCGCTCTGTCGCCAGGCTGGAGTACAATGGCGCGATCTTGGCTCACTGCAACCTCTGCCTCCCGGGTTCAAGCGATTCTCCTGCCTCAGTCTCCTGAGTAG
>NW_016107451.1:1276710-1280232 GCF_001604975.1 Cebus imitator | reverse complement strand
AACTGCCAAAGTTTTCCAGTGTGGTTATGAGAATTCTCGTTGTTCCATACCCTTGCTGGTCATCAGTCTTTGATGTTGACCATTCTCGTGAATATGTAGTGGTATCTCACTATGGTTTTAATTTCAATTTTTCTGGTGACTAATGACTTTGAGCATCTTTTCATGGGCTCATTGGCCATTTGTATATATTTTTTTGTCAAGTGTCTGTTCACATCTTTTGTTCACTTAATTGGGTTTTGTGGCCGGGTGCGGTGGCTCACACCTGTAATCCCAGCACTTTGGGAGGCCGAGGCGGGCGGATCACGAAGTTAGGAGTTCAAGACCAGACTGGCCAACATGATGAAACCCCGTCTCTACTAAAAAATACAAAAATTAGCTGAGTGTGGTGGCTTGTGCCTGTAATCCCAGCTACTCGGGAGGTTGAAGCAGAGAATTGCTTGAACCCGGGAGGCGGAGGTTGCAGTGAGCCAAGATCATGCCACTGCACTCCAGCCTGGGTGACAGAGTGAGACTCCATCTCAAAAACAAAAAACAAAAACAAAAAAAACTGGGTTTCGTGCTTATTAATGAGTTGTAAGAATTCTTTATTCTTGATATGTCTTTTGTTAAAACATATATTTTCCCCCAATCTGTGACTTACCTTTTCTTTTTTGAAATTTTGTTTTTTGAAGTACACTTTTAAATTTTGATGAAATCCAGATTATCAGGTTTTTTTTGTTTGTTTGGTTGGTTTTTTTTGCAGCATTGTGTTTTTGCGTCCTAAGAAATCTGCCTACTCCACCCAAGGTCACAAATATATATAGTGTATTTTCTTCCAGAAGTTTTATAGTTTTAGCTTTGCCTTCTGGTCTATGATGCATTTCAAGCTTACTATTTATGATATATAGATCTTTTATTTTAATACAGATATTCAGTTGTACCAGCCTGATTATCAAAAAGACTATCCCATTCCATTGAGTTACTTAGTCACTTTTGATAAGATCAATTGACTGTGTATGTGTATATCTGTTTCTGGATTGTCTGTTCTGCCATTGATTTCTATGTTGATGCTTATCAATACTACATTGTCATAAAAATTGCAGATTTATAGTAAATCTTAAAATTTGGCATTGTAAATCTTCCAGCTTCTTTTTCTTTCTTTTTTTTTTTGAGATGGAATCTCGCTCTGTCACCCAGGCTGGAGGGCAGTGGTGCCATCTCCGCTCACTGCAACCCCTGCCTCCCGGATTCAAGCGATTCTCCTGCCTCAGCCTCCTGAGTAGCTGGGCTAACAGGCATTCGCCAACACACCCAGCTCATTTTTGTATTTTTAGTAGAGAGAGGGTTTCACTAAGTTGTCCAGGCTGGTCTTGAACTCCCAACCTCAGGCGATCCTCCTGCCTTGGGCTCCCAAAGTGCTGGGATTACAGGCATGAGCCACTGTGCCTGGCTTCCAGCTTTCTTTCTTCTTTCTTTTTTGAGACAGACTCTCACTCAGTCACCCAGGCTAGAGTGCAGTGACATATGTGCTCATAGCTTACTGCAGCTTTATCTCCCTTTTCAAGTGATCTTCCCATCTCACCTTCTGAGTAGCTAGGACCACCACGCCCAGCTAATTTTTTTTTTTTTTTTTTTTTTTTTGACGCAGGGCTTCACTCTGTCACTCAGGCTAAAATATGGGGACTCCATCTCAGCTTACTGTAGCCTCTGCTTCCCAGGTTCAAGCAATCCTCCCACCTCCGCTTCCCGAGTAGCTGGGACTACAGACGTGTGCCCGGCTAATTTTTGTATTTTTTGTAGAGAGTAGGTTTTGCCATGTTGGCCAGGCTGGCCTCAAACTCCTGAGCTCAAGGAGTCCTCCTATCTCAGCCTCCCAAACTGCTGATCCCTTTGCATCTGTTGAAGTACAGAAAAACAAAGTGTAACAAAAAAAAGAAAAAGAAATGAAAACAGATATTTGTGTGTGTTTGTTTTGAGACAGGGTCTTGCACTGTCACCCAGGCTGGAGTGCAGTGGTACAATCATGGCTCACTACAGCCTAGACCTCCTGGGCTCAAGCAATTCTTCTTCCTCAGCTCTCTGAGTAGCTGGGACTACAGGTGTGCACCACATGTTGCCCAGACTGGTCTCAAACTCCTGGGCTAAAGTGATCCTCCTGCTTCCGTCTCCGAAAGTGCTGAGATTGTAGGTATGAGCCACCGCACGCAGTCTTGTTTGTAGTTTTCAGTGTGCAGGTCTTACGTACGTACTGTTAAAATATACGTAAATACTTTACTTTTGAGGCTGGGCATGGTGGCTTATGCCTGTAGTCCCAGCATTTTGGGAGGGCAGGGCGGGTGAAGTACCAGAGGTCAGGAGTTCGATACCAGCTGGCCAACATGGTGAAACCCCATCCCTACTAAAAATGTAAAAATTAGCTAGGTGTGGTGGCAGGTGCCTGTAATCCTAGCTACTTGGGAGGCTGAGACAGGAGGATCACTTGAACCCGGGAGGTATAGATTGCAGTGGGCAGAGATTACACCACTGCTCTCTAGCTTGGGCGACAGAGTAAGACTCCATCTCAAATAAATAAATAAATACACACATACACACTTGATGGTGTTTAAGTGGCATTTTTGAAAATTTTGTTCTTCAGTTGTTTATTGCTAGTATATTGAAATACAAGTGATTTTTCCATGTCAGCCTTGTGACCTGCAAACTTGCTAAATCAACTTACTAGTTTTTATAGATACTTTAGGATTTTCTATGTAAGCAGTCATACTGTCTGCAAATAAAGGAAGTTTTATTTGTTCCTTTTTAATCTTTTTTTTGTTTGTTAGGAAGTCTCACTCTGTCACCCAGGCTGGAGTGCAGTGGTGCAGTCTCAGCTCCCTGCAATCTCTGCCTCTCAGATTCAAGTGATTCCCCTGTCTCAGCCTCCCCAGGAGCTGGGATTACAGGCATGCACCACCACGCCCAGCTAATCTTTGTATTTTTGGTACAGACAGGGTGAAACATTTTTAGTTTCACTGTGTTGGCCAGGATGCTCTCGAGCCCCTGACCTCAAGTGATCTGCCTGCCTCAGCGTCCCAAAGTGCTGGGATTGCAAGCATGAGTCACCATACCCAGCCAGTTCCTTTTTCATCTTTATGCCCTTTTTTTCCTTGCCTTATTGCGTTAGTTAGAACCTCTAATACCACGTTGAATAAAGTGCTGAGAGGTACATCCTTGCCTGATTCCTGATCTTAGTAACATATTATTGTCTTTTACCATTAAGTATGATGGTAACTTAATTTTTTTGTAGATGTTAGCTATCAGTTTAAGCATTTTTTCTCTGCCTAGTTTGCTGAGACTTTATAATAAATAAGTGTTGCCTTTTCTGTATCTATTCAGTTGATAATGATTTTTCTCTATTCTGTGAATGTGAAAAATTACATTGATTTTTCAGATGTTGAGTAAACCTTGCCTTCCTTGGATAAATCACACTTGGTCATGACATGTTATCCATTTTATACAGTGCAGAATTTGCTTTGCCATCTTATTGAAGATTTTTTTTTTTTTTTT
>NW_016107451.1:1261690-1276449 GCF_001604975.1 Cebus imitator | reverse complement strand
AAGCTGCAATGGTTTTTTACTGATTTTTTTTTTTTAAACAGAGTCTTGCTATATTAGCTAGACTGGTCTCGAACTCTTAGGCTCAAAGCAGTCCTCCCACCTCGACCTCCCAAAGTGCTGGGAGTATAGGCATGAACCACTGCATGGGGAAGTCTTTGTTTTTTTTCTGTCATAGTAAACCTAGCATCATAAAATGAGTTGGAAAGAAAGTCTGTCTTTTCTATTTTCTGAAATAATTTACGCAAGGTTTTTGTTTTTGCTTTTGTCCTTCAGTGTTAGATAGAATTCACCAATAAAGCCATCTGGACCTAGAGTGTTCTCTTTTGGAATATTTAAAATTATAAATTCAGTTTCTTTAATAGATGCAGAGCTATACAGATTTTCTACTTTTTTGTATCACTTTTGATAATTTGTATTTTTTGAGGGATTTCTCCACTTAATCTTGGTTGTTTATAAAGTTGTTCCTCATATTCCCTTACTGTCACTTTAATATATATAGGATTTACTTATCTAACTCCCTGTTAATGAACACTGGAGGGAAATTCATGTGCTGTTGTGATTCGGGTGTTAGAGAGGAAGTGAGTAGATCCTTGTTGAAAAACACAAATCTCCCTCTTACTATTCTATGATTTGTCCAGTGTGATAAACTAGACGTTTCGGCTGACAGGCTCTGAATAGGCTCTTCTAACAATCTTATCTGTAGTTTATTCCAAACTATAGAAACATGTCATTTTCACCATGATTTGTGCGCATATCTCACACACACACACACAAAAATCTGTTTTTGCTCCTTCAGGTCATAATGCAGCAGCAGGATACATTCATCAAACCCATCCTCCAAGTCATCGTAAGTACCCACATACGTTTCATGTCAACTTTTTTACAGCCATAGAATTATAAATGCTGTTCAATAAAGGACAGACAGATTTGTTCACTTTAGGAAATTCCCCCCCATCGTCACAGAAAATAGGCCAGTCTACATTGTAACCCTGAGAGGGGAGCCAGGCTTTTTGAAAAGAACATTATGTTAGCTGCCGAGTTCCACTGTCTTGGAGGCTCAGATCTAAGGCTCGGCCTCGCTGTTTTCCTCCACCTCTGGCACATGACTGTGGTGCTGCTTGCCCTTCTGCCCTTGGGTCTGTCTGGTTCACGTCAGCCTGGTATATGACCTCCAGAAATAGATCTACTATGGACTTGTCTCCTTAAAATTCTTCAGCTAACACATCATTTATTTAAGGGGTTCTCACACTTCAGTGGGAGTTTGAAACAATGGAGGCAGCACGCGGGCTCACGCCTGCACGTTTTCAGGCCGCCGGTCTGATGGGGCTCTCTGCTGCACTCAGTCTAGCTGCCAGTCAGGTGGAGGCTGTGGGTACAGGTTTCACTTCCTATGGAGACCTGCTTCTGCTCTCTTTCAAGTGAGGATAAAGGTGCGGTTCTGCCACCTCATCGTCACGTGCACATGTCACTTATGTCTCTCTGTGTCTATCTCCACCCCAGTTGTTAGCCCCTCAGGACAAGGGTTCTTTTTGTTCACTTTGTATTGTTAGCATGTTTACTGCACAGCACCTTGTGTATTCCAGGTACCTGGTTATTTTTTTTTTTGGTAATTGATTTTCAGCCAAATTGGAGTCAGGGCTGAGAACACAGAGTATAGGCAGCTCGTTTTACTTCCCTCTGTATTGCGTTTAATAATGTTAGTGGAGAGAGGTTAGTGGGAAAATCGTCAAATCCAATTTTCTTTTACATGGATTTAGGTGTCAAGAGAATGGGCAAACAGTTCAGTTAGTGTTGAGCTAATGGCAAAGCCACTCTCCTGCCACTTAGGTGTACTTATCCCTGGGGACGGGGCAGACATGCTGGCTAATGAATCAAGTTTTCTGTCCTAGAACATCCGTCCCATCACCACAGGGAACAGTCCGCCACGTTATCGACTGCTCATGAGTGATGGAGTGAACACTCTGTCATGTGAGTATGGGGTATCCATCTAGAAACTGGTGAGTGTTGAAGTGGCAAAAGCACACGCAGCCCTTTGGTTGCCATAATTTGGGAGCATTCATGAAGTCCGTGTTTGCCTGGCTGTGTCCTTCATTCAGATGGAATTGCAGCTGGCAGGGATCATTCTAACAGAAGACTGGAGGTGGTGGGAAGCTGCCACTTGGCTTAATTAATTTTCTCTAACTGGTGTTCTATGTTTTCTCTGATTAATTTCCCTAAGGATGATATTGACATTTAGTGCGTATGATGGGTTAGCTGCCCTGTACTTTCCTTTTTTGGAGTTTTATTTCTGTGTTGGAAGCTGGAAAGGAGAGAAAGGAGAGAATTTAAAAATTATTTTGGCCACTTCAACAAATTCACACATTTAAGAGTAGCAGCAAATGTTTAACAGCCAGCAAAATAGATAGTTTTTCACTGTGCAGAGTCTGACCGGTTTTAATTTCAGGGACATTTAAGACATTATTCTTCTTTGCCAGCACAGGTTGAGTAGCTTTCAGATTCTTTAGGCTGCAGGACTTTGGAGGCTAAAGAAATCTCTGCTTTTCAGCTTTCATGTTGGCCACACAGTTGAACACTCTTGTTGAGCAAGGACAATTGGCCAGCAACTGCGTTTGCCAGATTAACCGATTCATTGTGAACACCCTGAAAGACGGAAGGTATGTGGTGTGTTTCTTTCTGTCTTACTGTGTTGTAGAGTGGGAACTGATTTTGAACAGAGAAGTATATCGGTTGCCAGAATTCAATTAGGAGTGAAAAAGACAGTAGTGAGTTTTCACCTAAGAATTTGCAGCTGTTCAGTTAAGAACTCAGGTTGCGGCCGGGTGCAGCGGCTCTCACCTGTCACCCTAGCACTTTGGGAGGCTGAGGCGGGCAGATCACCTGAGATCAGGAGTTTGACAGCAGCCTAACGAATATGGAGAAACCCTGTCTTTACTAAAAAGACAAAATTAGCTGGGCGTGGTGGTGCATGCGCCTATAATCCCAGCTACTCGGGAAGTTGAGGCTGGAGAATCACTTGAACCCGGGAGGCGGAGGTTGCAGAGAGCCGAGATTGTGCCATTGCACTCCAGCCTGGGCAACAAGAGTGAAACTCCATCTCAAAGAAAAAAAAAAAAGAAGAACTCAGGTAGCCGACACATGGCACCAAAGGAAGAGAGATATGAAAAGAAGTTGGAAATTTCAGAGCAGAAGATTAAAGTAGAATGCAGAAATTTTATTATTTCTAGTTTCTTCAGAAGCAATATTTTTAGGATTTCCCCCAAAAGTATCTTATCTTTTTTTGTTTGTTTTTGGTAGAGACAGGGTTTTGCCACGTTGCCCAGGCCGGTCTCGAACTCCTGAGCTCAGGCAGTCTGCCCACCTCGGCCTCCCAGAGTGCTGGGATTACAGGTGTGAGCTGCCACACCTGGGCTCAAAAGAAGTCCCTTATTTTACAGCAGAAAATGACAATTATTTCGTAATCCTGCTTTTTTTTTTTCAATCTTGAATTTTTTATATTAAATGATGTATTTAGCCAATATAGAATATGTGGAACCACATGTGGTGGCTCACGCCGGTAACCCCAGCACTTTAGGGGGCTAAAGTGAGAGGATTGCTTGAGGCCAGGAGTTTGAGACCAGCCTCAGCGACATAGCCAGACCCTGTCTCTACAAAAAAAAATTTTTATAATAAATTAACCAGGTGTGGTGGCACACGCTACAGTCCTGGCTACTTGGGGGGCTGAAGTGAGAGGATTGTTTGAGGCCAGGAGGTTGAGACTGCAGTGAGCTGTGATCGTACCACTGCACTCCAGCCTGGGCAACAGAGAGAAAGGCCATCTCTGAAAAAATAAAACAAACTTAGAAAAAGAATATGTCGGACATAGGTTGCTGCATGCTAGAAACACAATGATGAACAGAACCGTTATTGCTAAAAAATGACTTAGTTTAGGCAAGGTGCAGTGGCTCACACCTGTAATCCCAACACTTTGAAGGCCGTGTAGGGAGGATCACTTGAGCCCAGGAGTTTGCGACCAGCCTGGGCAACATAGTGAGACCTTGTCTCTACAAGAAAAAAAAAAAGTTAGCCGGGCGAGGTGGCACATGCCTGTGGTCCCATCTACTTGGAAGACTGAGGAGAGAAATGCCTGAGCCCTGGAAGGTCAAGGCTGCAATGAACTTGGATTGTGCCACCGTACTCCAGACTGGGCAATAGAGGAAGGCCCTGTCTCAAAAAAAAAAAGCAAAACATCAACAACAACCACAAAAGATAAAAAACTATCAACAGTACTAAGAGGCTTAAGTAATTGGTTTTTAAAAATTCTGTTACACTGATTTTAGGACTCTTGACATTTTCTCCAGCTGTTCTTTTTTCCCACCTCTTTAATTTTGATGTCTGGCTGGGTTGGATTTCACTCAAGAGCTGTTTTCTGGAATGGCTCTTTAGTACTGTATTCCCCATTATCAGCTTATTGGCCTTTATGCTAGAATGACAGCTTTGCCTGGCTGGCTGTCCTTAGGTCATGTGGCTTTACCTCGGAATCTTGTCTTCTGGCATTGCATGTGGATCTGGAGAAGTCTTAAGGCCAGCTTGATTCAATTTCCTCCCTTGTGGAAGGCTTTTCTTTTTTCTTTTCTTTCTTTTTTGTTTTAGGTCTCACTCTGCTTGCCCAGGCTGGAGTG
Organism: Cebus imitator; assembly: GCF_001604975.1. NCBI lineage: Eukaryota > Metazoa > Chordata > Mammalia > Primates > Cebidae > Cebus > Cebus imitator. The sequence goes on along the minus strand of NW_016107451.1, from coordinate 1,271,791 downwards.
CGGTGGCACTATGAGGACTGACTGCAGCCTGTGCCTCGTGGGCGCAGGTGATTCTCCTACCCAGCCTCCCAAGTAGCTGGGACCGCAGGCGCACACCACTGTGGCCGGCTGATAAGCTTTGCTTTTTCTACCTATATTCCTGAAGATTTGTTTCTTTATGCCTCAGCTTCAGTACTTAACCAGGCTATGTCTCAATCACAATTGTCCATATTCTTTTTTGTTTCAATTTTCCTGGCATGTTGTATGCTCTTTCAGTCTGCAGATTCAGTTATTTTAAAGAAATTTTTCTCTGTGTTGTTCCTTAATGCTGTTTTCTATTTCATTTATTGAGTTCCAGTTTTTACATACGTTGTAGATAACTTTGGCCTCCGTGTAGGTCTTTAGTTCACTTTAACCTTTTTCTAAATGCACGCATTGGCTTGCCTCAGGGTTTTCCAACATAAGAGTACGGTTTTTAGCTTTCTTCTGTTCCTCAATCTTCATAAATTATTAGATGTATAATAGTATTGATTTTGTTCTGATTTTTTCTTTATATATATATGTATAGAGAGAGAGAGACGGAGTTGCCCCATGTTGGTCAGGCTGGTCTCGAACTCCCAACCTCAGGTGATCCACCCACCTCAGCCTCCCAGAATGCTGGAATTAAAGGTGTAAGCCACCATTCCGGCCTGTTCTGATTTTTTTTTTTTTTTTTTTTTTTTTTTTTTTTTTTTTTTTTTTTTTTTTTTTTTTTTTTTTTTTTTTTTTTTTTTTTTTTTTTTTTTTTTTTGAGACGGAGTTTCGCTCTTGTTACCCAGGCTGGAGTGCAATGGCGCGATCTCGGCTCACCGCAACCTGCGCCTCTGGGGTTCAGGCAATTCTTCTGCCTCAGCCTCCTGAGTAGCTGGGATTACAGGCATGCACCACCATGCCCAGCTAATTTTTTGTATTTTTAGTAGAGTCGGGGTTTCACCATGTTGAAGGATGGTCTTGATCTCCTAACCTCATGATCCACCCGCCTTGGCCTCCCAAAGTGCTGGGATTACAGGCCTGATTTTTTCTTAGCTGCTCAAACTCCCTTTTCTTCATCTCTTGTTTGAGCTCATCTTTTGGCTGTTACTTTGTTACATTTATAAAGTACTTACATTGCAAATCTCTTGAGAAGGGCGGCTCTTTTCCTTGGCTTCTGCTTTCTTCTAGAGTGGGTTCTTGAATGGCTGCTGCCTCCCCATCCTTTCCCTTTCACGCATTGTTGTGTGTTGTATCGTTGCTTTAACGTCCCTTTTTATTTTGCTCCTGCTTAATGTGGATGGTCCTGTCCAGACTTTGTATTTGCTCCAACGGTCGTCTGAGCTCCATACATCTTGCCAGCCTTCTCACTTGGGACCTTTTGTCTTCCACTCCAGGCTACCTTTGAGTGCTTAAGTGGAGCTTTCCATGGTGTTTGTGTCCTCCAAGGCATGGCTGTGGGACAGCGGGCAGAGCCTTGCTGGGATTCAGTGCAGTCCTTGCTGGGAAGCTCTTCAAGCCGTTTCCCCAGTCAAGGATGCAGTTCCCCTCCCATGGGCTCTGCCTGACTTCCCACCTCAGCTTGGTGGCGTGTCTAGTATTCTTCTGTGCCTCTGCTGAGAGCCCATGTGTATGGCTGGGCTTATTTACTCCTTGCTTAAAAGGTGATCATGTAGGTTTATTCTAAACAGGACTTCAGCAGTCATCCTTGTACGTTTATCTTGACGTGGTTATGCTTTTATTTCTGAAGAATAGATTATTAGAATTTGTGTTGTGGGGTCAAAGGACAGCTGTGGAAAGTATACCAATTATACTCAAATTTTATGTAAGAGTGTCTGTTTCTGAATGAACAAATCCACAGAAACAAATGCAATTATTGGTTCCCAGTGGCGGGAGAGTGTGGAGCGGCTGCCACCGTGTGCAGGGTTTCTTTTGGGGATGACAAAAATGTTGTAGAGTTAGGCAGTGGTGATGCTTGCGTAACTGTGGATATATAGAACCCATGGGATTGTACACTTTGAAAGGGTGAATTCATTATGGTTCATGAATGATACCTCAATATAAACATGTTATTTAAAAAGAAGTGTTTTCCATTAAGCTTGTCAACATACTGTGTATTAGCAATTTAAAAAAAAATAATTATTGGCCGGGCACAGTGGCTCACGCCTGTAATCCCAGCATATTGGGAGGCTGAGGCGAGCAGATCACCTGAGGTCAGGAGTTTGAGACCAGCCTGGTCAATGTGGTGAAACCCCGTCTCTACTAAAAATACAAAAATTAGCTGGGCGTGGTGGCACTGGGGAGGCTGCAGTAGGAGAATTGCTTGAACCCAGGAGGCAGAGGTTGCAGTGAGCCGAGATCATGCCATTGCACTCCAGCCTGGGTGACAAGAGTGAAACTGTCTAAAAAAATAAAACATAATAATAATTATTATTTTTACCAAATAATTGACCTCAAGGAGATCAATTATTTTAATTTAAATTTCCCTGTTAGGTCAGGTGTCTTTTCATGTATTTAGTAGCTGATAACAGTTCTTCTCTGTATAGCTTATTATATACTTTGGTGGTGCATGCCTGTGATCCCAGCTACTCAGGAGGCTGAGGTGGAAGGATTGCTTGAGTCCCACAAGTCAAGGCTGTAGTGAGCTATGATAGTGCCACTGCATTCTAGCTCGGGTGACAAGGCCTTGTTGCAAAAATAAATAAATAAGCAAAAGCTTTGTTGGAATGCAAATGACTGTCTTAATTTTAGATAGTATTTGATATTAAGTCTTTTCATCCAAGAAAGTAGTATGTGTCCATATGGTTTCAGATTTTCTAGGTACACAATTGCATTATCTTCTTATTCTAATATTTGTCATTTTGTTTCTTGTATTTTTAAAATCTAACAGTATTGGCCGGGCTCAGTGGCTCACACCTGTAATCCCAGCACTTTGGGAGGCCAAGGCGGGCGGATCATAAGGTCAGGAGTTCAAGACTAGCCTTACCAACATGGTGAAACCCCATCTCTACTAAAAATACAAAAATTAGCCGGGCGTGGTGGTATACACCTGTAATCCCAGCTACTCGGGAGGCTGAGGCAGGAGAATCACTTGCACGTGGGAGGGAGAGGAGGGAGAGGTTGCGGTGAGCTGAGATTGTGCCACTGCACTCCAGCCTGGGTGACAGAGTGAGACTCTGTCTCAAAAAAAAAAAAATCTTACTGTGTTGACTAGCACCATCAAAACTTTGTTGGACGATGGTAATATCAGCAGTTGCCTTGTTAGTACCCTGATTTAAATAGAAATGCTTTTGGTTTCACTGTTCAGCGTGGTATTTAGCATTCAAAAATACACACTTTACCATGTTCAGGTTTTTTTTTTAAGTTCTCAGGATTTTATCAGAAATGGCTTGTAAATTCTTTCAAGCTTTTACTACATCTTGATATGATCATATTTTTTTTTTATCCTTTTACACAATGAGCAGTTTTAATAGATTATCTAGGCCAGGCGCAGTGGCTCACACCTGTAATTCCAGCACTTTGGGAGGCTGAGGCGGGTAGATCACTTGAGGCCAGGAGAGACCACCCTGGCCAACATGGAGAAATCCCATCTGTACTAAAAATACAAAAATTAGCTGGGCATGTTGGTGCATGCCTGTAATCCCAGCTACTTGGGAGGCTGAGGCAGGATAATCACTTGAACCTGGGAGGTGGAGGTTGCAGTGAGCCGAGATCGCCCCACTGCACTCCAGCCTGGGCGACAGAGTAAGACTCCATCTCAAAATAAAAAGATTGCCTAATATTCAACTCTTGTTTCGTTCTTGCAATAAATGCTGCCTTAAAAAAAGCCTACACCAGGCTGTTGGCTCATGCCTGTAATCCCAGCACTTTGGGAGGCCAAGGCAGGTGGATCACCTGAGGTTGGGAGTTGGAGACCAGCCTGGCCAAGGTGGTGAAACACTGTCTCCACTAAAAATACAAAAATTAGCAGGGTGTGGTGGCAGGAGCCTGTAATCCCAGCTACTTGGGAGGCTGAGGCAGGAGAATGGCTTGAATGTGGGAGGCAGAGGTTGCAGTGAGTCAGGATTGTGCCACTGCACTCCAACCTGGGCAACAGAGTGAGACTCTTTCAAAAAAAAAAAAAAAAAGATAATCATATTACCTTGTTCATTTTCTTTCTCTTTATTTTTTAAAATCTTTATTCTGGAAAATTTTAAACATCTACAAAAATAGAATACACAGTAGTCTGATGAGTCCCCAGGGAGCCCATCATTCAGATTGGTCCCTGTTACCCAGTTTTGCTTTCTCGCCATGCTTTCCGCATCCGCTCTCTGTAATTTTGAAGGAAGTCTCAGACGCATTATTTCATCCCTAAATATTTTAGTATATATTTTTGGAAGTTAAGAACTCTTAAAAAGACACAATACCATTTCACACCTAAAATAACAAATACCCTGTCAGTGTTGTATTTCTAGCTTTTCGTGTGTGTGTGTGTGTGTGTGTGTGTGTGTGTGTGTGCGCGTGCGCGTGTGTGACAGCAGATTGATGGCTGGTTAAGTCTCTGAATCGTAGGCTCTGCGTCTACCTTGTTTCCTCCCTTATTGTTTATCTGCTGAAGAAACCAGGTCATTTATCCTTCTGCTAGCGCAGTTTACCACAGTCTGGATTTGGCTGATTGCGTCCCTGTAAAGTCATTTAATGTGTCCTTGTCATCTATATTCTCTGTAAGTTGATATTGGTGTATTCTTTTAGTATGCTGCTAGATTCGCCTTGCTGATATTTTATTTAGGATTTATGGGATATTACAGGAGGAAATTAGTTTTAGTGTTTTGTGTGTGTTTTGTCTTAGGTTTTCATATTAGAGTAATACTAAATGATTCATAAGCCTTCTATTTTTATATGTTCTGGAGTGATTTGTATAATTTTGGAAAGTAGTTAAATATCTAGCACTAAGTATCGGATAGTTATTATAGGGAATCCGTCATTTCCAGGAACAGATAATTCCCGGCTTATTTTAGCATAACTCTGATGTGAACCCTGATAAGGGTGGCACAAACCGATTGATTGTGCGTAAAAATCCAAAATACAGCAGTCAGACATTCAAAGTGTAAAGCATGATGAAATTGGGTATATTATTGCTTAAATACTGCTCTAGGTCAGTTTCTTCGTCTCCACTGCCACCAACCTCATTCAGGCCGTTATCATTTCGTCTCTTTGCGTCTCCCTGCCTCCACTTGTGTTCCCATTAAATTCCTTCTTCATGTTTTAGTTCCTTTTAAAGTGCAGACACGATTGTGATATTCTCATCAAGTATGTATTGAGCAACAACGTGGGCCCTTTGCTTCATTAAGCACTGGAGGATACCTGCCTTATTGACAGTACAGTCTAGTAGGAGACAGACAATAATAAAATCATCGCTAATGAACGTATGATTAAGACGGAACAGAGCGTCGTGAAGGAAGGAAATCATGGCTGTAGGAAAGACTGGAGCAAAGCAACCAGATCTAAACTAGAGGTTAAGGAAGTGTCTCTGGAAGTGACGTTTGAGATGAGAGCTAAAAGATGAGTGTGAAGTGAAGCAAAATGTGCATGAACACAACTCTGCACCCTCGGAGCAGCACGGACAAAGGCTTTCTGGCAGGAGGGACCATCACATGTGCGGACCTGAAAGACGGGGATTGCAGAGGGCAGAGGGCAGAGGGTAGGGCAGCAGCAGGGATGCGCTGGAGGGGCGTTAGCAAGGCCAGGCCAGCCATGGCAGAAGTCTTTATTTTTGGCTGAAGGTCATTGGAAATGAAGGTTTCAATCAGAGTTAAAATCAGTCAGAGAACTGTAAGTTCTTAAAAATGGGTCATAGTTATATATTTTAGAACGTCTATTGTCATAATTGGTTTTCACTGGGAAAAAGTCATTCGCTTAGAGAAGTATGTGCTTCTGAAAACAGGCCGTCTCTTTTTATGCCGCATATTCTCATGTTTAGTAATCTAAATTCTTACCGTGTCAGTTGCTCCTTGAAGATATGGTACGTAGCAAGAACACCGCATTTTAATTAAGGAACTAGATGGAAAATGGAAAGCTTGCAATCATAAAAAGCCTTGATAATGATGCAGTGAAAGATTAAGAGAAATATTTATGAAAACAGATGACAAACAGGAAATAGTTTTATCAAAATGATCATTGGGGAAAGCATTTTGAGTAGCTCATCGTTTGAACGGAATTTTTCTAACTTGTTTCTATTTGTCTGCCTTTGCAGGAGAGTAGTTATTTTGATGGAATTAGAAGTTTTGAAATCAGCCGAAGCAGTTGGAGTAAAGATTGGCAATCCAGTGCCCTACAATGAAGGTAAAATAAAATGCTTTTACATAGGTTGTGGCACTCAGTTGAATTCTACCTTATATGTTCGGAATTCTACCTTTTGGATTCAGTTCGACTTGTTCGTGTTAATAAAATGATAGTGATTCAGGGCTCTAGGAGTCAGGTTTTTTCAATACTAAAGAAATGATGTATGAAGAAAGGGCACAATGAGAGAGGAGTGGGCAAACGGAGTGGGCACGGTGGCTCATGCCTGGAATCCCAGCATTTTGGGAGGCCAAGGCAGGTAGATCACTTGCGGTAAGGAAATTGAGACCTGTCTGGCCAACGTGGCAGAACCCTGTCTCTCTTAAAAATACAAAGATTAGTCAGGCAAAGTGGCACACGCCTGTAATCTCAGCTACTCGGGAGTCTGAGGCAGGGCAATTGCTTGAACCCAGGAGGGGGGAATTTCAGTGAGCCAAGATCGCACCACTGCACTCCAGCCTGGGCGACGGAGCAAGACTCTTGTCTCAAAAAATAAGAAAGTAACGGAAAAAGACTCAGTTATAATAGACTAAAAAGAATAAACACCTAGGATATTATCGGATAGCTGTAATATTAATGAGAAATGTGTTTTCCTAAGATGTAACTGATGCACACTTTTGTTTTTAGAAAGTGTGAAGCATGTGGTCTGTATGACTGGCAGCTTTTAGAATTATCTCTGTTTACTGCTAAGCCGTTAGTAAACTCTGAAGGTAGAGATCATGTTTGTTCTAGTGCCTAACTTGTAGCCAGCCTTTAATCAGTTTTTGCAGAAACAAGTTGAATATATAACATTATGTTACTGTGATTATCTCTTATGTTGAAATTACTAATGATTTAATTTTCTTATGAAAATGTATAGAAAAGCACAATGAAATCAGAAAAAAAGTCCATTGTTTCTTCTTTGCATCCTAGAAAGCTGAAAAACTTTCATTATTTTAGGCCAGAGAGACAATTCCAGAGAAAGGCAAAAAGAATCTTCAAATCACTGGCCCCATTGAAGGGAAAGATTGGTTTGCCCTTATGCAAAGTCAAAAAAATAAAATAAAAGCCTCACTTTACACCAAAATAAATCCGAGATGTACTTTTTAAAGTTAGAAAATGAAACCATCAAAAATCAAGAGGAAGAGGCTGCACAGATAGATTGGAATAATTCACAATGAATATTTGATTAAATTGAAATTTTAAAATTACGTGTTAAAAATAGGAAACCAGGCACGGTGCCTCACACCTGTAATCCTGCACTTTAGGAGGCCGAGGTAGGAAAATTGCTTGAGTCCAGGAGGACGGAGCCAGCCTGGGCAACACAGGGAGACCCCATCTCTACAATAAGCTTTTAAAAACAGCCAAGTGTGGTGGCTTACACCTGTAGTCTCAGCTGCTTGGGAGGCTGAGGTGGGGGGATTACTTGAGCCTGGGAGGTTGAGGCTGCAGTGAGCTCTGATTGTGCCGCTGCCTTCCAGCCTGGGGGACACAGCGAGTGTCTGCTGTTCCCCACTGCAAAATTAAAAGTATGTAAACTTAAACTGGGATAAAATATTTGCAACCCATAGGATTGACAAAAAAAAAAAAAAATGCTATCTTTACTATTTATGGAATTTTTTACATATTAAGGAAAAAAGTACTTCAGTAGCAAAGCAGGCATTGGAGAAAAATAGATTGTCCTCTGTAGAAGGAAAACACATGGCTAACATGTTAGAAAAACTCTTCACGCTGGCTGGTGATGTTTGCCTTGTTCCTGATCTCAGGGAGAAAGCATTCAGACTTTCACCATTAAACATCATGTTAACTGTAGGTTCTTCTTAGAGTCTTTTTATCAGAAATAAAGAAGTTTGGCCGGGTGCGGTGGCTCAAGCCTGTAATCCCAGCACTTTGGGAGGCCGAGGCGGGTGGATCACGAGGTCAAGAGATCGAGACCATCCTGGTCAACATAGTGAAACCTCGTCTCTACTAAAAATACAAAAATTAGCTGGGCATGATGGTGCGTGCCTGTAATCCCAGCTACTCGGGAGGCTGAGGCAGGAGAATTGCTTGAACCCAGGAGGCGGAGGTTGCGGTGAGCCGAGATCGCGCCATTGCACTCCAGTCTGGGTAACAAGAACGAAACTCCGTCTCAAAAAAAAAAAAAAAAAAGAAATAAAGAAGTTTATTTGTATTCCTAGTTGCTGAGGGCTTTCATCAGTAATGGATGGTGAGTTTTGTCAAATGCTTTTTCTGTGCTTGTTGATGATCTGATGATGATCATGTGGTCTTCTTTGTTAGTTGGTTAATGTGGTGAGTTACACTGATTGTTGTTTTCTGGTTTTTTTTGAGACAGTCTCACTGTCACCCAGGATGGGATGTGATGCCTTCTCGGCTCACTGCAACTTCTGCCTCCCGGGTTGAAGTGATTCTTGTGCCTGAGCCTCAGAGAAGCTGGGATTACAGGCGTATACTACCATGCCCAGCTAAAATTTTTTTTTGTATTTTTAGTAGAGACCGGGTTTTGCCATCTTGGCCAGGCGGGTCTGAAACTTCTGACCTCAAGTAATCCACTCACCTCGGCCTCCTAAAGTGGTGGGATGACATTGCGCTCACCCACAGTGATTGATTTTTGAGTGTTAAACCAATCTGGGACCTCTGGGTTGAGTCTATGTCGTGATAGATAATGTCTTACTCTTTTTGCATATTGTTGGATTGGATTTACTGAGTCCATTTGATTTGGTTTACTTTGTTTAGAATTTTTGTATCTATATTCATGTGAGATACTTTTCTCCTGTTTTCTTTTCTTGTTGTAACTCTGATTTTGATATCTGAGTAACCCTGACCTTATTGAGTCATTTGCAAAGTGTTTTGTTTTAAATTATCTGCTGCACGTTGTGCAGACTTGGTATTACTTCTTCCTTAGATGCTCATTGAATTCACCAGTGAAACCATCTGGGCCTGATTTTTTTTTCATGGAAAAGTCTTAAACTATAAGTTCAGTTTCTTAATAGAGAGATATAGGGTTATTTAGGCAATCTTTCTTCTTGAGTAGACTTTGGTAGATTATGTGCTTCAAGGAATTTAATCATTTCATTTAAGTTCTTGAATTTATTAGTTTATAGAAATACAAATATTCTAAACACCCCAATTATGAGAAATTATTCGATGGATTAAAAAAATACGTTTCCAGCCAGGTACGATGGCTCACACTTGTAATCCCAACACCTTGGGTGACCAAGGCAAGCCGATTTCTTTAGCTTAGGAGTTCAAGACCAGCCTGTACAACAGGATGAAACCTAGTCTACGAAAAGTACAAAACATTAGCTGGGCCTGGTGGTGCTCCTGCACCTGCGGTCCCAGCTGCTTGAGCCCAGGAGGTGGAGGTTGCAGTAAGCCGAGATGGCGCCCTAGGCAACAGACGGAGACACCATTAAAAACTGTGTGTGTGTGTGTGTGTGTGTGTGTGTGTGTGTTATCCTTTGAGTATCTGTAGAATTTGAGAGTTTTATCAATTTTATTGATCTCAAAGGAACGACTTTTGGTTTTATTGATTTTTCTCATGTTTTATATTCTATTGATTTATGCTTTTGATCTTTAATATTTTTTTCTACTTTGGGTTTTGTGTGTTCTTTTTCTTGTTTCTTAAGGTGGAAACTGAGTTCATTGATTTGAGATCTTTTTTTCTAACATAGGCTTGTAGCATTATAAATCCACCCTTAGCTACTGCTTTAATAGTATCCAGCAAATTTGGATATGTTATATTCTGATTCGTATTCACTTCATAAGACTTTCTTATTTCCCTTTCAGTTTCATCTTTGACATTCTGTTATTTTA
>NW_016107451.1:1258891-1261545 GCF_001604975.1 Cebus imitator | reverse complement strand
TTTTTTTGAGACAGAGTCTTGCTCTGTCATCTAGGCTGGAGTGCAGTGGCACAATCTCAGCTCACTGCAATCTCCACCTCCTAGGTTCAAGCAATTCTCCTGCCTCAGCTTCCCAAGTAGCTGGGTCTACAGGTGTGTGCCATCACGCCTGGCTAATGTTTTGTATTTTTAGTAGAGGTGGGGTTTCATCATGTTGGCTAGACTGGTCTCGAACTCCTATCCTCAAGTGGTCTGCCTGCCTCAGCCTCCCAAAGTACTGGAATTACAGGCATGAGCCACCGTGCCCAGCCAAATGTGGGTATTTTTCCAGAGACTTTCTTGTTATTGATATCCAATTCCAGTTTGATCAAAGAGCATACTTTTTATGACCTGAATTCTATTAAATATATTGTCTTATTTTATTTTGTTTGTTTATTTTTAAGACAGACGCACTCTTTCACCAAGGCTGGAGTGCAGTGTCTTGATCTCGGCTCACTGCAATCTCCACCTCCTGGGTTCAAGCAATTCTCCTGCCTCAGCCTCCCAAGTAGTCCCAAAAATTAGCTGGGACTATGGGTGCCTGCCACCACGCCCAGCTAATTTTTGTATTTGTAGTAGAAACGGGGTTTTACCATGTTGGCCAAGGTAGTCTCGAACACCTGACCTCAAGTGATCCACCCACCTCTGCCTCTCAAAGTGCTGGGATTATCGGTGTGACCCACCAGCCCGGCCTTGAGTCTTATTTTATGTCCAGACTGTGGTATCTTTTGGTAAATTCTGTGTGTGCTTGAATAAGTATTCTATTGTTGGGCAGAGTGTTTTATAAATGTCGATTAGATCGACTTCGTAAATTGTGTTATTTAGTTTTTCTGTATCCTTACTGTTTTTCTGTTTACTGTTCTGTCAGTTGCTGAGAGGGATATTGAAATCTCTAACTATAATAATTGTAAGTTTCTCTATCTCTCCTTGAAGTTCTATTAGTTTTTGCTTCGTGTATCCTGAAACTCTATTATTAAATATCTATATAATTTAGGATTCTTATGTCCACTTGAATTGACTGTTATTATGAAATGACTTTGTTTATCCCTGGTGAAGCTCTGTGCTTTGAAATCTGCTTTGATATTAGCATAGCCACTTTGGCATTCTTCCCCCGTCTCCCTCTAGAGACAAGATCTTGCTCTGTTGCCCAAGCTGTAGTAGTACAGCAGTATAATCATGACTCGGTGCAGCCTCAACACCCTGGGCTCAAGCCGTCCTCCCACCTCAGCCTCCTGAGTAGCTGGGACAACAGGCATGTGCCATCACACCCAGCTCATTTTATTTTTTAAACATGGAATCCTTCCCTGTTGCCACATTGGTCGTGAATTCCTGGCCTCAAGCAATCCTCCTGCCTCAGCCTCCCAAGTAGCTGGGACTTCAGGCTACACCTGTAGTCCAGGAGGTGGAGCACTGGGGCTGCCCGTGGACTACCTGGACTGGGGCTACTGTGCCACCATGCCCGGCTCATTTATTTCATTTGTAGGGACGAGGTCTCATTTTGTTGCCCAGGCTGGTCTCAAACTCCTGGCCTCAAGCAATCCTCCCACCTTAGCCTGTCAAAGGGCTGAATCACAGGCGTGAGCCACCGAGCCTGGCCATTGTATATACTTTCTACCACTGCGCTTTCAAATTGTGTCTTTTCTCAGGTGATGAGTGATCTGTTGTTAATCCCATGGAGTGTACTTTTCTTCTCAGTTGTTACAATTTTCATCCCTTGAAGCTTGCGTTAGGACTTTAAAAATATATCTTCTACCTCTCTGCTTAATTTTGGGGACATCGAGAGTACAATCACAATGTGATTGTGATTTTAAGGTCCCTGCTGCTGGCCCTGTGTCTTTGTGAGTCCGGTGTGTTTCTGCCAGCACCCTGTCTGTCCAGTCGCGGGCCCCGTTTCCCTGCTGCCTTCCATGCCTGGCCCTTGGCTGAACACCAGACATTGGGATGCATACCTTGTTGGGCGCTGGAAACTTTCGTGATCCTCTCATTATTCTTGAGCTTTTTTCAGGGATAGAGTTAACTTAACTTGGAGACAGTTTGATCTTTCGGTGTGTTGCTTTTAAGATTTATTAGATGGGATCAGAGAGCTGCGTGTAGTCTAGGTGCAGTTATTCCCAGTGCTGAACCAGGACCTGACAGACTGTTCTACCTTGGGCCCCATGAATATGAATTTTTCCAGTCTGACTGGTAGAAACAGGTGCTATTTCAGGCTAGCTATAAACACAGGCACGGTTCCCTCTGGCCTTCTCAGATGATTCTCACCCTGGCCTGAGATGGTGTCCACACATACTCGGGCCAACCAGTGAGTGCTCTGCTGACCACCCGGGAACCGCCACGGGTCTCTGGAGTTCTGTGTAGCCCTCTCTCTGCTGCTCCGTGCTGCCGACTAGACGGTGATCCCCTGGGTTCTGGGTTCCGTCTCCCAGGCCCGCTAAACCCTGGGGGCAGGGAGCTGCTGCAGACCCGCTCACTTTCCTCTGTCACAGCAGCACTGTCCATTGCTTAGTGTCTAGGGTCTTGAAAACCATGTGTTTCAAATATTCCTTTTTTTTTTTTGGAGGGGGGCGGTTATTTAGATGGTAGGATAAACCTGGTGTCTGTTGCTCCATCTTGTCCTGTACATAGTTTTTTTTTTTTTT
>NW_016107451.1:1256886-1258016 GCF_001604975.1 Cebus imitator | reverse complement strand
TGATGAGAGTCTTGTTGTATTGCCCAGGCTGGTCTTGAACTCCTGTGCTCAAGCAATCTACCCACCTCAGCCTCCCAACGTGCTGGGATTACAGGTGTGAGCCACCACACCTGGATTAGAATTTAGTTCCGTTTCTGTTTTTTTTTTTTTTTGACAATCAGTAAAAGTATTATAAATCTTAAAGAATGTGGTCCTCTTACACACCTCCTGTTGCTGCTGTCCATGTGGAAGAAGTAGATGTCAATATCAGATTAGATCAAAATTTATTTTTATTTATTTGAGATGGAATCTCACTCTGTTGCCCAGGCTGGAGTGCAGTGGCATGATCTTGGCTCACTGCAACCTCCGCCTCCCGCGTTCAAGTGATTCTCATGCCTCGGCCTCCCCAGTAGCTAGAATTAACAGGCACGCACCATCACACCCAGCTAACTTTTGTATTTTTAGTAGGGATGGGGTTTTACCATGTTAGCCAGGTTGGTCTTGAATCCCTGATCTCAAGTGATCTGCCCACCGTGGCTTCCCAAAGTGCTGGGATTATTGGTATGAGTCACCGTGCCTGGCTTTTTCTTTTTTTTTTTTTTTAATTTTTTTGCAACAAAGTTTTGCTCTGTTGCCCAGGCTCCCAAAGTGCTAGGGTTTCAGGTATGAGCCACCACACCGGGCCAAAATTTATTTACTTGTTTGGAGACGGGACCTTACTTTGTCATCCAGGCATCGTGGCAGGCATCTGTAATCCCAGCTACTTGGGAGGCTGAGGCAGGAGAACCACTTGAACCGGGAGGAGGAGGTTGCAGTGAACTGAGATCGCACCACTGCACTCCAGCCTGGGCAAAAACAGCAAAACTGTGTCTCAAATAAATAAATAAAAATAAACTTACCAACATAGTTCTTCAATTTGTCTGCAACTAACTTTTACTATTAGTAGGGCTTAAGGGTAAGTGGAATTGAACCCAGTAATTCTTACGCTGGAGATGAATTGCATCCTGGCCGTGTTCTACCTGGAACCGAGTCCTGGCCTTTGCCTAAATGAGATCATGGAAAGCAAAGTAGGAGATCTCAGGCCTGGACCTTTGCAGAGAATTCAGCACAATCACAGATTGTTAAGAGATAGGGGAAACTATTTTAGAGAT
>NW_016107451.1:1251698-1252760 GCF_001604975.1 Cebus imitator | reverse complement strand
CCACCATGCCCAGCTAATTTTTTGTATTTTTAGTAGAGACGGGGTTTCACCATGTTGACCAGGTTGGTGTCGATCTCTTGACCTCGTGATCCGCCCGCCTCGGCCTCCCAAAGTGCTGGGATTACAGGCATGAGCCACCGCGCCCGGCCCAGTTAATCAGTTTTTAATCATTAAGTAAAAATGTGAATGAGGCAATTTGCAGTAATTTACCCAAGGTCACACTGCGAGTTGCTACAAGAAATGAGAATGAGCATTTATCATTCCTGGCGAGAACACTTTCCTCTGTGCCCAAGCCTTTGAAGATTAACTTTCATACCAATGTTTTTGCCTACTTGAAAATTATTTAAGTACATAGATCGTGTGAGTGAATCTATTGCAGGAATGTTATATATATATATATATATATATATATAATTAAAAGTTATCTCTATTTCACACTTATATATTTGTCCATTAAAACTTGCATAATTAAAGAAATGTGAAATATAATTGAGATAATCAGACATTTTTTTTAATAAACATTAATCTTTTATAATGTGGTTAAATGATTTCAAAAAGATAATACAGTTACATGATTTCAAGTCACAGCTACCAAATTGTGTGTTCAGAGAACTTACTCCTACCCTTGCCTCCCCCCACTGCTGCCCTCTAGAGGTAACACATTTTAGTGGGGTTTTTTAAAAAATCCTTCCGGCGTTTATGGAAATGTAAGCAAATACAAATAGATGTACTCATTCCATACTCCACTTTGCCTACATAAAAGGCAGCATACTGTGTACACTATCGTGTCTTCTTAACTGCTTTTATTTATTTATTATTTTAATAGATATGAGACCTCACTGTGTTGCTCAGGCTGGTCTCAAACTCCTGGGTTCAAGCTGTTCTCCCACCAGCCTCCCAAAGTGCTAGGATTATAGGCCTGAGCACTGCGCCCAGCCATATCCTGTTTTTAAAACATTTTTTGGCTGGGTGTGGTGGCTCCCACCTGTAATCCTAACACTTAGGTAGGCCAAGGTGGGCAGATCACTTGAGCTCAGGAGTTTGGGACCAGCCTGGGCAACA
>NW_016107451.1:1244774-1251518 GCF_001604975.1 Cebus imitator | reverse complement strand
AAATTTTTGGACTACAGTAGAGCTATTTCTGTATACTAATATATGCTTAAAGATCTTCCTTCCTTCCTTCCTTCCTCTTCCTTTCCTTTCCTTTCCTTTCCTCTTTTCTTTTGGGGGCGGAGTCTCTGTCACCCAGGCTGAAGTGCAGTGGCAACGATCTTGGCTCACTGCAACCTCTGCCTCTCGGGTTCAAGCAGTTCTCCTGCCTCAGCCTCACTAGTAGGTGGGATCACAGGTGCCCGCAACCATGCCTGGCTAGTTTTTTAATATTTTTAATAGAGATGGGGTTTCACCACATTGGCCAGGGGGGTCTTGAACTACCGACCTCAGTGATCTGCCCGCCTCTGCCTTCCAAAGTGCTAGATTACAGATGTGCGCCACCATGCCCCACCAGGATCTTTTTTTAAATGTTGATTCTGTATTTCTTTTTCTGAAATCGAGTATCCCATTGTGTGGCTGTTGCTTAGCTTATGTAACCAGCCTTTTATTGGTGGACACTGGGTTGTTTTCATAGTCTGGCTATGACAACAGCACTCCAGCGAATAACTATGATAACAGCACTTCAGTGAATAACTCCATCGCTGTTCAGGCATAGGGGCAGAGGGGCTTGCTTGCCGGAAACGAGATTGCTAGGTCACTGGGTAAATGTATCTGTGCCTGGCAGCGTTAGATGGATTCTCCCCCATCAAGTACTACCATTTTGTATTTCCACTAGAAATGCATGAATATTCACTAATTTTTCTGCACACCTATGCCAGTAGCTTGTCCTTTGAATTTGCATTGATTCGACAGATGAAAAGTGTTATCTGCTATAGTTTTACATTTGTATTCTGAGCAAGGCGAGCATCCTTTTAAATGCTTAACGGCCTTTTGATTTTGGTTTTAGTCTCTGAACGAGCTCTATATAGTAATATTGCCCATTTTTCTTTTGGGTTGTTTATCTTTTTCTTCTTAATTTCTAGGAATTCTTTAAAAAGTAGGATGATTAGTCCTTTGTCCCTGATATAAGCTATAGAATCTTTTTGGCTTTGCTTATGGTGGTTTGTTTGGTTTGGATGGGTTTTTATTTTTGTTTTGTTTTTGCTGTATGGCAGCTATTTAAATTTTTCATGTAGTGGGGGAGGGGGTTGCTTGAGCCCAGGATTGCATAAGCTCATTATTGCAAGGCTTACAGTGAGCTATGATCATGCCACTGCCCTCCAACCTGGGCAACAGAGCAATACCCTGTCTCAAGGGAAAGAAAAAGAAAAAGCAAAGAAACATAGGGCTGTGGAAGAAAATTTCGTTTCTTTCAATACCCAGTTTCACTGGCCCTTTCCTTTCTTCGGTGTCTGTTAAAGCTCAGAGGGATGAGAAGATTACTGTTCAGGGTGACTTACTATCGAATTTCATCGTAACCAGATCAGTGAGCCAGTGTGGAAATAGTTTTCTCATAGTGACTGCTACCTTACAGGGTATTTCACAGCAGTGGTTTCTCTATTGGGAAAGGAAGCACACTCTGTACTAGTGGGTAGAGAACTAAAGTTAAATTTGTATTTTCCCAGCACCTAATCCAGAACGGGTGCCATGTGAGGTGGCCAGTACAATTACTTGACTAAGTCTAGCCCACAGATAGGAGGAATTGCAAAATGTACATTGAAATTGTCTTGGTTGAGTGTGGTGGCTCACACCTGTAATCCTGGCACTTTGGGAAGCCAAGGCGGGTGGATCACCTGAGGTTAGGGGTTCGAGACCAGCCTGGCCAACATGTTGAAACCCCGCCCTTTTTAAAAATACAAAAATTAGCCGGGTGTGGTAGCGAGCGCCTATAATCCCAGCTACCTGGGAGGCTAAGGTTGCAGTGGGCCGAGATCACGCCACTGTCCTCCAGCCTGGGCAACAGAGTGAGTCTCCATCAAAGAAAGGGAGGGAGGGAGAGAAGGAGAGAGGAAGGAAATTGTCTAATGGTACTCTTACCGTTAGACAATTAAGGTATTTACAGAATTTTCAAAGTGTGAGAAATAAGAATTCAGACGTAATACATGCTTCATACTATATTGAATTGGATGATTTTAAAATCTCCCATATTTGCCAGTATATGTTTGTCTGTGTGTATAAGTTCAGTGTACCTATACTGTGGCTAACAATATTTTACTTTGACTAAAATTTGTTACACAATACTTAGTCATTAGTGTTACCCATTATTGGAATTTCTTTCAGCCTGATTTCTTCCGTTTTCTGTCAGGAGGCAGTAGTAATTATTGGACTACCTCTTCTAAATACTGTTTGTAGTTGTTAAGAAAGTGCTTACTAGGCTGGGCTCAGCAGCTCACACCTCTAATCCCAGCACTTGGGGAGGCTGAGGCAGGCGGATCACCTGAGGTTGAGAGTTCGAGACCAGCCTGACCAACATGGAGAAACCACATCTCTACTAAAAATACAAAATTAGCCGGGCATGGTGGCCCATGCCTGTAATCCCAGCTACTCAGGAGGCTGAGGCAGGAGAAACGATGGAACACAGGAGGAGGTTGTGGTGAGTGAGGATTGCACCATTGCACTTCAGCCCAGTCACAAGAGCAAAACTCCATCTCAAAAAAAAAAAAAAAAAAAAAAAAAAAAAAAAGTACTGGTAAAAGTTGAAGTTTTTAGGCCGGGCGCGGTGGCTCAAGCCTGTAATCCCAGCACTTTGGGAGGCCGAGGCGGGTGGATCACGAGGTCAAGAGATCGAGACCATCCTGGTCAACATGGTGAAACCCCGTCTCTACTAAAAATACAAAAACATTAGCTGGGCATGGTGGCGCATGCCTGTAATCCCAGCGACTCAGGAGGCTGAGGCGGGAGAATTGCCTGAACCCAGGAGGCGGAGGTTGCGGTGAGCCGAGATCGTGCCATTGCACTCCAGCCTGGGTAACAAGAGTGAAACTCCGTCTCAAAAAAAAAAAAAAAAAAAAAAAAAAAGTTGAAGTTTTTGTTGCCCTTATCCTCCATTGTGTATTTGGCAAATTTTTCTCTGTGATGGCTCACTTAACCATTATGATGATGAAAATGATAGGTATGAGTGTAAGTAATTTGAGGAGCTGAGAGTCTGCTCTGAGATGTCTTATTTCCCCGCTAGGTCAAAGCCAGCAATACAAAGCTAGTATAGAGCAAAAAGGTCTTTAAGAACCTTGAAGTTGAGCTGTCTTATTCGAATGGTTTGATGTGGAGGTGACACAAAGCAGATTTTTCAGAAGTTAAGTCTCTGCATCACTGCTTTGGAGTGTGATTTAATTTTTAGAAGGGTTTTAGCTGTAGACCGAGTTTTTCAGGTCTCGTGGCCAGTGGCTGTGTTGCAGTGCATTAACAGAAGGGTGGCACTTGCTATTTGGAATGCACCGCGTTCTTGCAGTCCATTTGGCTGAGGGCTGCCTCTTGTCTCCTGAGCCAGATTTGCACAGCTGGTCCAAAGCAGGAGTTAAGGATTGCTCTAGTAAGTGGATTAGTGGCTTTTCCTAATTGACAGATCTTATAACTGGAGTTATGGCCGCCAGGACTGCTTGTTCCCAGTTCCCAGTGACGTGGGCGATGGTGAAGTGCACAAAGTGCATTTTCCAGGTGAGGTCCTGCGTCTCAGCTCTGCGACTGCAGCAAGCTATGTGGCCTCTAACCCAGCGTCCTCATCTGTTCAAGGGTATGATAATCGTGTCTCTCATAGGGCTGGCAGGCACTGGAGTAGTGCAGGTAACCTAGTACCTGACGCAGGCTGAGCACTCAGAGAAGGGTAGCTGTTACTCACGCGTGTCATAGGGCTTGACTGGAGACTCGCTAAACAAGCTGTGCTTCGTTGAATCTAAGAATCCAGTGATGATGAGACTGTACCATTATATTATGTACTACTAAAAAGAAATTGTGGTAAGACATTAATTTTAATTTACGTGTTAAAATGTGAAAAAAAATGTACATCTTAGAATAGGTAAACCAAGGTAAGTCACGTTTTTAAGAACTGTGTTAAAATATACCTAACATGAAATTGACATTTGACTATTTTGAAGCCTACAGTTTGGTGACGTGAAGACTATCAACGTTGCTGTTGTACAGCCATCACCCTCTAGCTCCAGAACCTTCCATCATCCCAAACTGAAATTTCCACTAAACTTCTCCAGCTCCAGAACCTTCTCATCCCAAACTGAAACTCCTGTGCCCATTAAACTCCTCCAGCTCCAGAACCTTCCATCATCCCAAACTGAAACTCCTGTGCCTGTTAAACTCCTCCAGCTCCAGAACCTTCCATCATCCCAAACTGAAACTCCTGTGCCCATTAAACACCAACTCTCCATTCCCACGGCTGCCAGTCTCTGGTAGCCCCACTTCTACTTTCTGCCCCTGTGAATCTATCTACCATAGATACCTCTTAAGAGTTAGTTACATTTTTATAGAAATTGAATGTATGTGCTGAGCAAGATCAGATGACCGTGTCCTTTTCAACAAGGTACTTGAACAAGCAGACACAATCTGAGGAGGGGATTTTCCAGCTGAGAGATTTTGGAGGTCGTAGAAGAGAGGGAGGAGGTGGGAAGGAGAACACGGGGTTTCTGTAGCTCTGTGGTGCTCGCCTGTGTTTGAATGTTTACATTTCTATTCTTTTGAATATAATTCAGGAAGCAGGTAACGATACAGCTTTTGTTCTATTTCTTTCCAACCACTTAGCCCCAATACCATTTACTGAGTAGCTGTTCTTTTTCTACTGATTTTAAAAAAAGGTTCACTGCAGCGTTTTAGACTATTCCTTCACAAGATGCATTGTCAGGGAAGAGCAGTTTCCCTTGAAATTCTGTGTGACACTTTGTAAATTCAGAGATAATGGAAAAGCCAAAATGTAAACACAAAAATTTCACTCTCAATAACCTGGCTCTTTTTCTATGTAAATAAGGTCTCAATTTTTCTCTCCATAGGATGAACTGAACGGTTCTATTTAACCTTTTTAATTTATGCTCAATTTACTCTAATGGCACGGCCACCTCTCATTTAGTTGTGCCAGTTAAGAGTAGTATTGGCAGCGGTCAGTTGAATCAGTGTGTAATGTGCCCATTTGAGTTAGGACCTTGGAAGACGCAGCAGGAACGTGAACTCAGCAGTCGGAGAAGGCAGAGGCAGGGTGGCAGGTGGGATGCTCTCCCAGCTGTGCGTGCCATTTTTGTTCTTGGGGCACGCTAGGAGATTTTTTTGAGTTGCCTTTGTGTGCTGCAGGTACTCTTGGGGAGCTGCCCAGATGAGGTTGACTTCTGCCTTTTGGAGCCGATCACAAAGGCAAAGTCAGATTCCATAAATCTGTTATTTCACAAAATGAGGCGTATTTTACAGTTTTCACATTCTTCAGCTTCATAAACGTTTGTGCAGAGTGGTGGGCAAGTAAGACTTTTACGGTATGCATTTCTTATTTTCTGCTTGAGAGACATGCGCATTTCCCCTCCTTTCCTTTTAATCTTCCTGCTTCTGAACCCCATTCTCGTCTCTCCCCGCTGTGACAGTTCACCAGCACTTCACGGTACCCGAGACTCTTTCAACTTGTATTTTCCACCAACTGTCAGTTGCAAAATAAGGTTGCTTTGTTTGGGAGGGATAGGGTAGAATCCTTTCTGAACATCTCCTATTCCTTTGAAGCAGGGGCACTTCAGAGACAATTGAACTGCTTTTAGGTTTTTCTTACCACCCAGCTTTTTCTTCTGATTGATCCTGCCGTGAACACACGGTTCTGTTGATGACATCGATTTGTTGCTATGGAAATAGTGGTAATGTCACAGATTCAACCCAGTGACTTTACTGCAGGTTGCTGCAGGAGAAATGGGCAAGGCTTTAGGGGAGGGCCTCATTAAAACTGAAGGCTATCAATTATAAGCAGGTGAAAGGTAAATGGAGCCAACCTTTTGTGTAATGAAAACAAAAAGTGAACCCCTAGCAAATTCACTGCCTGCAGTTGAATGCCTCAGCAGGAATTCTAAGCCATGGGAGTCTTTGACAAAATAAAAAAAGCACTCTTTCCCAGAGCATGTCTTCTACCCGAGTTTAAATCTCTTAACCCAAATCTTGTGCACTAACATGGGCTTTCCCCTCTGATCTTCAGGACATGGGCAGCAGCAGGTAGCTCCTCCTCCAGTTCCAGCTGCCAGCCCAGCGAGCAGCAAGCCCCAGCCACAGAATGGAAGCTCTGGAGTGGGTAAGACGCCACACAAGGACACGTGTTGACCATGTGTGTCAGACTCTTAAATAATGTTTTGAAATTGAATCTGGGACTAACGGGAGTTTTCAAAATGCCATTCATTACAGGCTGTGTTTTGCAAAGAATTAATGCTGATTCATATTGTATAGTATGTGACTGAAAAAATGACTAAAGATTATCTTTTTGTTTGTTTTTCTGAGGCAGAGTCTCGCTCTGTCACCCAGGCTGGATGGAATGCGGCAGTACCATCACAGCGCGCTGCAGCCTTAACTTCCCCAGTAGCTGGTGCTGTAGGCACATGCCACCATGCCTGGCTAATTTTTTTGTGTGGAAATGGCATCTTACTATGTTGCCCTGGCTGGTCTGAAACTCCTGGCCTCAAGCAGTCCTCTGTCCTCAGCCTCCCAAAGTGCTGGGATTACAGGCGTGAGCCACGGTATCCAGCCAAAGATTGTCTTTTAAAGATACTTAATGTCTTGCTGGGCGCAGTGGCTCAAGCCTGTAATCCCAGCACTTTGGGAGGCTGAGGCGGGTGGATCACGAGGTCAAGAGATCGAGACCATCCTGGT
>NW_016107451.1:1242452-1244594 GCF_001604975.1 Cebus imitator | reverse complement strand
AAAAAAAAAAAAAAAAAAAAAAAAGATACTTAATGTCTTTTAAAGACACGTCAGCCTTTTTAAAAAATCAAAATGCTCTATTCTTCTCTGTTAGTAGTTTATCAGGTAGTTTCTTAGTTTTTCTCATCTTCGGGTTTGATACCCCCCGACTTTGTGTACATTTGCATTCCCTTTAGGTTCTCGCCTTGTTACATCTGGCTCACCTCTCCAGCTGTCCCGCTGGGGGCCCTCATGGGCGTTTCTCATTTGCTTGAAGACAGTATCATTTCTGTTGGTCATAGGTTCTGCTCCTGAGTCTTGTGGATGAGAAATCGTTTTTACTCTTCTCTGCAGCAGGTCCCAAGCGGCCCTAATGGAACCCTTTTGTTTACTTTCTGGCCTAAAGTAAGGGAACCTTTTGATCTGGGAAGTCACCGTTGAAAATTTTGATTTGTAGAATGTGGTTGGATTTATTTTTAGAGGTCCCTTTTTTCTGTCACAGCTTCGCATACACCTCCTGTCCTCCCCTCAACTATTAGTTTCTATTTTTCAGTGCTAAGATTCTAAGAAAAGCAAGGTTAAGACGTCACTAATGTTTCTGTGAAATTTTCAGGACTTTTCCGCCATTGGTCTTAGTTTTTTTAAATCTACCTTGCAGGGTCTCTCTCTCTCTCTCTCACCCCCTCCCTCCCCCTTTATAAATGGATCTATTTATACACGACTCTCAAATGATATACTGTGGGCCGGGCACGGTGGCTCACGCCTGTAATCCCAGCACTGTGGGAGGCTGAGGTGGGTGGATCACTTGAGGTCAGGAGTTTGAGATCAGCCTGGCCAACATGGTGAAACCCCATCTCTACTAAAAATACAAAAATGAACCAGGCATGACGGCGTGTGCCTGTAATTCCAGCTACTCGGGAGGCTGAGGCATGAGAATCATTTGAACCCAGGAGGCACAGGTTGCAGTGAGCCGAGTTTGCGCCCATGCCCTCTAGCCTGGGCAACAGAGCAAGACTCTGTCTCAAAAAGAAAAAGATAGATACTGTTGAAGAGAGTGGTGAAATAGACGCTCTAAAGTGGTAAATAATCACTTCCTTAGGCTGATATACAAACAGTACATTATTCATCTCCCTCCCTCCACAGAATTATGTTTCTGGTTGTCTAGCTTTGCCTTATATTAAAATTTATTTTTAAAAGTTGGGGCTGGGCGCAGTGGCTCACACCTGTAATCCTAGCACTTTGGGAGGCCAGGGCAGGAGGGTTACTTGAGCCCAGGAGTTTGACACCAGCGTGGACAACAGAGACCCCATCTCTATAAGAAAAAATTGTTCAAGCATTAGCTGGAAATGGGGGTGCCTGCCTATAGTCCCAGCTACTCAGAAGCAGAGGTGGGAGAATCGTTTGAGCTCCGGAGTTTGAGGCTGCAGTGAGCTATGGTCATGCCACTGCACGCCAGCCTGGGGGACAGAGCAAGACCTTGTCTCAAAAAAATGAAAGTCAGTGAATGTACCTAAACTACGTAGTGAAAGAAAATGAACTGGATTTGTACTGAGGGGAAGCTACCCACCATGAAAAAATTGGATGAATGAATGGATGCCTGTGTGTGTTTTATAAAATTATATATTATGTATGAGTTTACACACACACTCTACAAAGACATGTGTTTCCGTACACAGTCTTGAGGTAATTACTATTGTGTGTGTCATGACCTCTCTCCACTCCCCAGTTAGAGAATTTTAGGATCTGGAACACGCCTGTGGATGTTTTTTACTGATGACTATGAATGCCTCGAAGGGTGTGGTACAGGCTGTCGAAACTCAGTAAATAAATACTGGTTAGATGGTGTATCGATACTTTCAGCCAAATTCTATTCCGAAGAGATGTTTTCCTATAGAGGGCATGAAGTCACGCAACTGAATTGTATTTTCTGAATTTCGAGGTTGAAGTTTTGCAGCTACACGGTGCGTATAGCAGAACTCACCTGCTCAAACGCTCCAATTCCCGGTTCTTTCCCAGTGCGGGGCAGCTGCTTAGATTTGGATAAGGAGAGGCTGGGCGCGGTGGCTCAAGCCTGTAATCCCAGCACTTTGGGAGGCCGAGGCGGGTGGATCACGAGGTCAAGAGATCGAGACCATCCTGGTCAACATGGTGAAACCCCGTCTC
>NW_016107451.1:1232346-1242202 GCF_001604975.1 Cebus imitator | reverse complement strand
GATAAGGAGGCAGAAGGGCCTTCGTGGTCACCCGCTTACCTGTCTTGACCAAAAACTGACTCTTGCCCTTTGCACCCGACTAGACCCAGCCTCACGGGCTCCGTGCTAGCCTCTGGTTGTCTGGTCGTGCTGAGGCCTGGGAGCTGCCTGGGGATTTGGAGGCGATCTCTTTGTGATAGACCCCTCACGTCCTGTCCTGTCCCCCTGCTTTTCTTCCGACGTGACGAGTGCCTTGCTGTCAGTTTTACCGGTTAAGAAAGTTGATTTTCTTCTTCTGACCTGTTACCTTGCCCGTTGAGGCAAGAGAAGTGTTTAGGAGGGCAGCCTTCAGAAAGAGCAGTGTCTGGATTCATTACCGCTATTACCTTGACCTTGGGGCTGACGTGAGCAAACGTAACAGTAAACTTCCGTGTGCGCAGCCTTCATTCTAGATTGCTTTTCTAGCCTCCAGCCTCCGTCTCTATTTGATCTGCATATCTCTTGCATACTAAAAAGGAAAAGCTTTGCCTGTCATGTTGTATAATTTCACTGGTGGCACCTCAGTAATTTAGAGTTATTGTACGGCTTACTATAAAAAAGTTAAGTAGAATGATGATATTCCTTTTCGTTTGTGTGTGTTTTTAAAGGTTCCACTGTTCCTAAGGCTTATGGTGCGTCAAAGACATTTGGAAAAGCTGGAGGTCCCAGCCTGTCCAGCACTTCCGCGGGAACACAGGCCAAAGTGGTGCCCATTGCCAGCCTTACCCCTTACCAGTCCAAGTGAGTTGTTGCATAGGATAAGTTCCAGGTGTACGTATAAAATAGAGAAGTCACTATGGACTCTTGAGTTTATTCATGTGTGATCCTCAGGGTCACCTCCAAATAGAATGAGTTTACTCTTTTTCTTTTTCTCTTTTTTTTTTTTGAGACAGTCTCTCTTCTTCCCCCAGGCTGGAGTGAGTGCAGTGGTGCAATCTCAGCTCACTATAACCCCCACCTGCTGGGATCAAGTGGTCCTCCTGCCTCAGCCTCCTGAGTAGCTGGATTACAGGTGCCCACCACCATGCCCAGCTAATTTTTTTGTATTTTAGTAGAGACAGGATTTCATCATCTTGGCCAGGCTGGTCTTGAACTCCTGACCTCATGATCCACCCGCCTCAGCCTCCCAAAGTGCTGGGATGACAGGTGTGAGCCACCGCGCCTGGCCTGGGTTTACTCTCTTTGTTTCATGAGGAGGAGACGGGTACAGATTGTGGTAACCCTTTAACTCTCTTACTGGAAAGTAGAGCAAAAATAGCAATCTACCATGGCCTGTGGGGTTTCATTCAATTTGAAAGAATTTCAAATTAAAAATATTGAAATTTGAAATGAAAAATTATCAATTTAATCAGTTGATAGTCTTATGAGTAAAAATAAATGTATCTGAAGGCCTTTCATCTTCTATAAACAGGTGACTTCGCCTTTGGTTTAGTTGGCTAAAATAATCTGCACTATTTGTAGTAACCACATTAACATACCCCGAACGTATATTTCTTTCATATGACTTTTTTACACTAAAAATTAATTTTAAGCTGGGCACTTTGGGGGGCCGAGGTGGGCGGATCAACCGAGTTTGGGAGTTCGAGACCAGCCTGGCCAACACAGCGAAACCCCGTCTCTACTAAAAATACAGAAATTAGCCAGGTGTGGTGGTGCACACCTTGTAATCCCAGCTACTCGGGAGGCTGAGGCAGAAGACTCGCTTGAACCCAGGAGATATACGTTGTGGTGAGCTGACATTGCGCCACTGCACTCCACCCTGGGCGACAGTGAGACTCCTTCTCAATAAATAAACAAAATAATTTGCATAGTTAAAAATTAGAGTTCTTTTTTTCAGAATTCTTTCAGATATGTTTCTATTCCTCAATACTTTGTAATGTAGGAAACAGATTCCTCCCTGTGAAATGAGGTGCCTATGTGCCTGGTTCAGGTGTTCAGGAGGGCACCGGAAGTGGGGCTCAGATTTTTGGCCTCCTCTCCTCAGCGCCTCTCTGTAAGGTCCTGCTGCCGCAGTGTGTTTCCCGGATGGCCCGCCGACGTGATGTATTTATCTTCCACGTGTGTGAGAAATGAGACAGAAGTTTGACACCAGTTATATCAGTTCCCATAATTGAAAACTCTGGTAAAATATAATTGCCGGTGTTACTGTATTTTCTAGCTTAGAACCTTTCATTAACGGGATATTGCTGCCTTGGAGATGCTTTTTGGAGAAGGGAGAGAGTTTATAAATTTACTTGTTTGACAGGAGAATGAGTTAGTGTTAAATCACCTTGCATGTTTTACTATTTGCTTATTCTGTAAACTGTCAAACCCATGTGTCATCTTTGGGTTTTAATTAGCTGGATTAAAATACAGGTTGGAAAATGGAATCTGTGTAAGATGAGAAAGGCTGTAGGAAGATGATTTCTCACTTGATCTTTTCCAAGTAAGACCCCAAACACTAATATAATGGATTTGGTTTTTAGGTGGACGATTTGTGCTCGTGTCACCAACAAAAGTCAGATCCGTACCTGGAGCAACTCCCGAGGGGAAGGGAAGCTGTTCTCTCTAGAGCTAGTTGATGAAAGTGTGAGTATTTGCCAAGCAGGGAAGTGAGAGTCGTGGACTCTGAGAAACAAAAGCCTCAGCTCTGTGGGCCGAAGGGGCGAAGAAGAACAGTAGGCCAGAGAGAAGCGCGACTGTTTTGTGCTTCTCCCTCTGACCTGGTCCTTTGATGCTGTCTGGAGTGGAGGGTTAAAGGTCATAAATAAATCTTTGATCTTAAATGACAGTGTTTGTAGCAGTAGAAAGTAGTTTTCTAAATGTGTAAGTAGCCCCTTGGGCAGGAGAAACTGGAGACAGTCTGATTTGCTGGCAGGCTCCGTCGAGGCCCTGGGAGGTGATACCTGCTGATGGGCAGAGTGGAGCTTCCGTCATAGCAGAAGGCACACAGTTGTGACCTTGAAACGGGAGTGGTTTTGTGGGAAATGGGTTCTGACTGTGCAGATTCTCTTACTTGCTTTATTTAAACTAAACAAAACCATGACAATGAGATAGAATTCTTATGCCATAGAATCATGACAGTCTTGATAGCTGTTAATCTGTCCCTTTCAGGAGTTTTAGACCAGCCTGTCCAACATAGTGAAACTCCATCTGTACTAAAAATGCAAAAACTGTCTGGGCGTGCTGGCTCCTGCCTGTAATCCCAACACTTTGGGAGGCCGAGGCGGGCAGATTACTTGGGGTCAGGAGGTCGAGACCAGCCTGGTCAACATAGTGAAACCCCATCTGTACTAAAAATATAAAAATTAGCTGGGCTTTGTGGCGCATGCCTGTAGTCCCAGCTACCTGGGAGGCTGAGGTAGAAGAATCACTTGAATCCAGGAGGCAGAGGTTGCAGCAAGCTGAGATTGCACCACCGCACTCCAAGCTGGGCAACAGAGCAAGACTCCATCTCAAAAAAAAATAGAAATAATAATATAATGATTTCTAAAATGTACTTGCAGCGTTCCTTTCAAAGTGCCACATATTTCCTGTTTGTTCAAACTCCCAAAGGCGGAGGAAAAAAATAGATTTTTTGGGGGTGGGGGGAATGATGGTATAACACCCAGAATGTTTGACTGTGTGGTGGCAGAATCAATATTAGAACCTATTATTATTATTTTTTTTAATGAATTACTGCTCTAATGTATGATGGTTGGCTACAATTTCAGCCATTTAAGTTTCTTGTCCACCTGTAGCATTTTGGCTGACAGAAAAGCAAAAGTGAAAATCAGATCACAAGCAACTTGAAACCATGACTTATTGTGACATTTGTGGCAGTGGCTCCCGAGCATGGAGTGTTTGTCACTGAGAAGGCACCGGGGGAAGTGGGAGTCATCTTGGCAGCACCGTGCTGTGGGCTCCGGTTGTGTTGCTCAGTGGTCAGCGTGGTTTAGTTTTTATTGACAGAATACTCCGCTCAACATTGGCCTTTCGTTCAGTTCTCAGTGTCTCACTGAGGTTAATGCAGCATTATTATGGGACCAGCAATTGAAATTCTCATTTTTCAGTGGGCTAATGACTTGAATGTGTGACAAAAAAATGCAGGTTTCTGGGGTGTCTGGAGCCTTCTCTGGGTCCCCTTTGTGCCTCACTGCTCTAAAGATGTCATTTTGATGCTGAGGTGGCCTGTGTTTCACTGGTCAGGCGTGAACTTGAATCCCACAGTCCTAACTGCTCTCACGTGCTTCCACAGGGTGAAATCAGAGCTACAGCTTTCAATGAGCAAGTGGACAAGTTCTTTCCCCTCATTGAAGTGAACAAGGTATGGTAGTGTTGGCTTTGGGGCCGACACTCACTGAGGATGAGAGGACTCTGGTCCAGTGGAGGGTTGTGTGGTGGCAAACCGGGGTTTCTTGTCCAATTTGATGACAGTCTCAAGTTCTGTGGCTTGGCCTCCTTTGCAGGTATATTATTTCTCAAAAGGCACCCTGAAGATTGCTAACAAACAATTCACAGCTGTTAAAAATGACTATGAGATGACCTTTAATAATGAGACTTCTGTCATGCCCTGTGAAGATGATCGTCACTTGCCTACCGTTCAGTTTGATTTCACAGGGATTGATAACCTAGAGAACAAGTCTAAAGACTCACTTGTTGGTAAGTTGGTGCATGGGAAGGAACAGCAGTGATGAGTGGTTTTCTGTGCAGCGTAGGGGGACGGTGTCCCTGTGCAGCGTAGGGGGGCGGTGTCCTGTGCAGCGTGGGGGGGCGGTGTTCCTATGCCGTGTCCTGTGTGGTGTCCAGGACAGTGTCAGACCCCAGTGCCTGCCATTAACTCTCCGATCCCATTCAGCGGGAGCCCTGACGGTCTTCTGCTAACGCATTGTGCGTGTGTTTCAGACATAATTGGGATCTGCAAGAGCTATGAAGATGCCACTAAAATCACAGTGAGGTCTAACAACAGAGAGGTTGCTAAGAGGAATATCTACTTGATGGACACATCGGGGAAGGTGGTGACTGCTACGCTGTGGGGGGAAGATGTAAGTGTGAGGGTGGGGCCGTCAGCGGGCACAGGAGGAGCTCCTGGGCCAGCGGGCGGTCTTGTCCTATGAGTTGGGGGCTTTGGCCGTGTAGATGGGAAGGGCTGTGCTATCTGGCAAATATTTGAAGTCCTTTATCTTCTGTGAGATTTGCTGTGATTCAAGCTTTATAGAGGCAAGCACTGTTCCCCCTAACTCTGGGAAAGTAGTGCTAGTTTGATGTGTCTCTGAGAAGATCCTTACGTGTGACGTCTGTCTTGTATAGATTCCATGTACATTGATTACATTCACTCACTATCCACTGTTTGCCCTGTTTTCTATGAAAACCTTCTGTGTTCTTCCTGCTAGTGACACTTGTGTATGTCTGGTGTTTCTTCTACAGGCTGATAAATTTGATGGTTCCAGACAGCCCGTGCTGGCTATCAAAGGAGCCAGAGTCTCTGATTTTGGTGGACGGAGCCTCTCCGTGCTGTCTTCCAGCACAATCATCGTCAATCCTGACATCCCAGAGGCCTATAAGCTTCGTGGATGGTAGGTTTCGTGGGGCGAAACAAAGGGCTGTTTGAGGCTGGGTTTGAGGAGAGCTGGTTGCCGTGTGTGAGCCTCCGCCAAGCAGAAGCCTTCCTTAGGGAAGTGAGTGGTGCACTCGTTTCTTGGAGGCGTTTTGTCTTCTGAGGGGATGGCTTTAAAACCCTTTAGCTGACAAACCTGGAATCCCATGACAAACCAGAGAGTCCCAGGAGGCGACGAGAATGTGGTGCTGCCTGCTGACCTCGGTCCTGCCGCGGAGTGCCCGGCAGCCTTCAGCGGCAGGTGCGGAGGCGTCTTTCTTTCCAGGGTTCAGGCTGCGGGCCTCTGTGGCGTGGGGGGAGCATGTGCTTTCTTTTTCTGTCGAGCCTCTGGTGCCGATCTCATCTTCCAGTGTGTATTCACTGGACTCTGATAAAGTGTGGTGAGAACAATGGGCTTTTTGTTAGGATTAGATTGTTATTCCCATAGCACTCAGGGGATGAGGAGAGGCTGTTAAAATCTCCTCACTGTCTCTAGCCTTTTAGGACATTAAAACTCGGTCTTAAAAGAGTACTTGAAACCGAAACACAGAATGCAAGGATTGATGTGGTCAGGAAGGCGCTTTCACTAGCCCGGCTGGAATAAGTCCTGTAGCTCTAGTCACGGGGCAGCGTGTCGGTTTCCAGCTGTGTCTTAGGATTTAAGCAGCTACAGAAAGAGCTCATTTTACATGCTCCTCCTCTGCATTGAGTCATGTGAACCAGTGGCACTGGTGTTTGCCCAGTTTCATGAAGCATGTTCTGGAATGTTCATGTCACATAAGCCACCCTCGTGAGCACGGTCCACACATCTCTACTAAACTGCTGTGGTAGCTGGCATTGCAGAAGGCGGGGCCCAGTCTGACCAGAAATAGCTGCAGATTGCTTTGTTCTTACTGCTTGATTTCCTTTCAGGCTCTGGAGCTCGGCCCCAGGTTAATTGCATTCCCACATGAAGGTCTTCATATTTTACTTGTCAATAACCATGATCCCAGTCAACATAAGGAGCACGGCTGTCCGCAGAATCAAATAACCTGGCACTGATCAAAGGACTTCTCAGTGCGCACACTCTACGTGGACAGGGATTAGAGGTGTTTAGATCTTGGCTGTGACCGTGCAGGATTTTGATCGGGGTCGCCTGTCTCCTTGCTCTGTTGACTCCTGATGAGTGGTCTTCGGTGGCAGTTGTTCCTTGGAGTCTTTGAAACCGTAAACTGGTGTAGCTAGTGGTGGTGAAACAGACGTGCGGCCCTTGCTGTGCCCTGTGGGGGATTTAGGCGCTTACCTGACAGGAGAAGGCGGCTGTCCGCAGCGTAGGATGACATCCATTCTTGAGATGGTCTCTTCGTGAGAAACCGGTTCTTCGTGCGGCGAGCTCCTAGTTACGCACCTTTGGCGGGTGCTTGGCCTGCCTCTAGTCTCAGGCTGCCTCCTCTCTGTGCCGCTGTGTTCCTGAGCCGCTTTCTCCTTGGCCTCGTTTCCTTCATATCAGTTGTTACGTGATCAAGAAGCACCATCAATTTTAATAATTAATACAAATTAATTTAATCTCCATATGGGCAAAAGTAAATCTATAAGACAAAGGATAATGCCTTCTGATAAATTGCTCTGGGTTATAAAATCTTTTGGGCCAGCCTCAGTGGCTCATGCCTGTAATCCCAGCACTTTGGGAGGCCAAGGTGAGCAATTGCTTGAGGCCAGGAGTTCAAGACAACCCTGGCCAACATGGTGAAACCTCATCTCTACAAAAAATACAAAAATCAGCCGGGCGTGGTGGTGTGTGCCTGTAGTCCCAGCTACTTGGGAGGCTGAGGCACGAGAATGGCTTGCCAGGAGGTGGAGGTTGCAGTGGGCCAAGTCGGTGCCAGTGCACTTCATCCTGAGTGACACAGCAAGACTGTCTCAAAAACAACAAAATCACCACTTTTGGCCTCTGTATCGGGCATGGGAAGCCTTTTATGGAAACCTTTTTTGCTAGGCTATCGCAGTATACAGTATTGACTGTCCCTTTCCGTACTGATACATTCGGTGGTGATCAAAACGCAGCTGCCTGCTGCGAATGAGCATTAGTAGCCCAAAGGACTACACCAGCCAGCTACTTTATAGCTTACTGGTTGTTGACTTTCCCAGATTCTGATTTTAGGCCTGGGGTGGTCCGGCTAATTGAAGAAAAGATTCCTTGGTACTTTGGCACTGATTCCCTTCACCACTGGGGGGCATCAAAGCAACTGAGATTAGAAGAAAGGTCATTCAGTTTCTTCAGCTCACTTTGGGCCGGGAGCACTGCCGCACCCCTGTAATCCCAGCACTTTGGGAGGCCGAGGGAGGAGGATTGCCTGAGTCCAAGAGTTTGAGACCTGCCTGATCAACATAGCAAGACCCTATCTCTTAAAAAAAAAGAATTTTTTTAATGGGCCTGGGCATGGTGGCATGTACCTGTAGTCCCAGCTACTTAGTGGGGCTGAGATGGGAGGATCACTTGAGCTCAGGAGGTCACAGCCGCCGTGAGCCATGATTGCATCATTGCACTCCAGCTTGGGTGACAGAGTGAATCTGTCACAGATTGTTTTTTTTAATTTAAAAATGTAAAAAAGCATATAATTCCGAAGATACTAAGTTCAGCCAATATGACCGTGTGCTATGTGAAAGTTGGATGGGTGGTGGGAAACCTGTGCCTGGCGTGCAGAAACAGGTCACGTGTCGAGAAGCGTATCAAGTGCTCGTCATCGTTCTTTGTTCATGTTTTCAGGTTTGACTCAGAAGGACAAGCCTTAGATGGCGTTTCCATCTCTGACCTAAAGAGCGGTGGACTTGGAGGGAGTAACACCAACTGGAAAACCTTGTATGAGGTCAAATCAGAGAACCTGGGCCAAGGCGACAAGGTAGCCAGCACCCCTGACCTTTTCCACAAAGCCTGGGAAGGGTACAGAAGGGTGCATTGAGAAACTCGGGTGCTGACAGCAGCTGTTGGAGCTGTACCTGGGGCTGTGACCTGGGCATGCCATGGGGGCTGAGAATCACGGCCAGTGTGAAGTAGCCAGGTGTGCTCATGGGAGTGTGTTTTAACCCTCGGGGGACGTGAGGCAGGAAAGTGTGAAGAACTCTTAGACTAAGAGTTGATTCCCAGAGGGAGCTTGACGAGGGAGTGACAGTCGGCTTTGTGGTGTAATATTAACTGCCTTCGGGTCCATGTTTCTTTTCTGTGATCGTTCCTGCAAATTAAAGTGCCCACATATCAGAAAGATGTTTTTTGAGATGAGCATTCGTCTGGCTCAGTGTCTGACATTACGCAGTTTCACGGGTGCTGCCCCTGACTAGAATACAGCATATTGACCTCTCCTAGGCTGAGGGTTGCCTGCACTCCCTGAAAGGATGGGCCCTGATATTTGACTTTTAGTTGCAGCTTTCCTTTCTGTGTTTGTATTTAATGATCCTCCTCCTATCTTGATCTAAACCTGTATTCTGCCAGCAGTTCAATATTTAAATCATTTGTTTCTCCTTTATGCCCCCTAAAATAGCAATCCCTGCTCTTGTACTTTCATAACACACAGTGTAGGTTTCATACCTGCTGCCTTGTTTTCAGTGTATACCCGGATCCATCACTGTCAGCAGCAGCAGCTCTTACAGTGCTGTTACAGACCATCTCGAGAATTGAACACTGGATGGTCCGCGTTGTCCCGTCACGGGAACACCCACTCTCAGTTCTTTGTAATCCCAGCTACTCCAGAGGCAGGGGCAAGTGGATTGCCTGAGCCCAGGCAGTCAACTGAGCAACATGGGAGACCCCTTCTCTTAAAAAAAAGCAAAAACTTTATTGCTAAAAAATGCTAACAGTCATCTGAACCTTCAGTAAGTCATAATCGTCTTGCTGGTGGAGGGTTTTGTTTCAATGTTGATCACGGTGATGGTTGCTGAACACTGGGTTGTCTTTGGCAGTTTCTTAAGACAGCAGTGAAATTTGCCACCCTGGGTGCTCTCCTTTCACAGACGATTTCTCCATAGGATGCGACGCTCTTGGACAGCATTCTGCCCACAATAGAACTTTTTTAAAAATTGCAGTCTGTCCCTCTCAAGTCCTGTCACTGCTGTATCAACTAAACTTATTTGATATTCTAAATCCTTTGTTGTCATTTCAACAGTTGTCACAGCATCCTCACCAGGAGGAGATTTCCTCTCAAGAAACCACTTTCGGCCGGGCGCGGTGGCTCACGCCTGTAATCCCAGCACTTTGGGAGGCCGAGGCGGGTGGATCACGAGGTCAAGAGATTGAGACCATCCTGGTCAACA
>NW_016107451.1:1227404-1230246 GCF_001604975.1 Cebus imitator | reverse complement strand
GACAGTATTCATCTCCTTGTACTGTACATCTCCATTAGAGCCCTTGGGTGAACAGGTGCATTCATGAAGACAGTATTCATCTCCTTGTACTTCGCATCTCCATTAGCGTTCTCACGTGAACAGGTATATTCATGGAGACAGTATTCATTTCCTTGTACTGTACATCTTCATTAGAGCTCGCGGGTGAACAGGTACATTCATGGAGACAGTATTCATCTCCTTGTACTGTACATCTCCATTAGTGCTCTGAGGTGAACAGGTGCATTTATGGAGACAGTATTCATCTCCTTGTACTGTACATCCCCATTAGAGCTCTTGGTTCAACAGGTGCATTCATGAAGACAGTATTCATCTCTTTGTACTGTACATCTCCATTAGAGCTCTCGGTTCAACAGGTGCATTCATGAAGACAGTATTCATCTCCTTGTACTGTACATCTCCATTAGAGCTCTCGGTTGAATAGGTGCATTGCCAATGAGCCGTAATATTTTGAAAGGATTTTTTTTTTTTTCTGAGCAGTAGGTCTCAACAATGGGCTTAAAATATTCAATAAACTACACTATATTTAAAAAAAAAAACACTATAAATAGATGTGCTGTCATCCAAGCCTTGATGTTCTATTTATAAAGCAGAGGCAAAGTAGATTTAGCATAATTCTTAAGCGCCCCAGGATTTTTGACATGGTCAATGAACATTGCCTCTACCGTCTAGTCACCAGCTGCATTCACTCCTAAGAAGAGAGTCAGCCTGTCCTCTGAAGCTTTGAAGCCAGACATTGACTTCTCCTCTCTAGGATGAATGTCCTTGATGGCATCTTCTTCCAGAAGAAGCCTATATGTCTACATTGGAAATCTGTTGTTGAGTGCAGCCAACATCAGTATCTTAGCTAGATCTTCTGGAGATGCTGCAGCTTCTCCATTAGCACTTGCTGCTTCACCTTGCCCTTTTGTTATGGAAATGGTTTCTTTCCCTCAGCCTCATGAACCAACCTCTGCCAGCTTCCAGCTTTTCTTCTGTGCTTTTTTTTTTTTTTTTTTTTGACAGAGTCTCACTCTGGAGTGCAGTGATACAGTCACGGCTCACCTCAGCCTCTGGAGTAGCTGGGACTACAGGTGCACACCACCATGTCCTGACAATTTTTTGTAGAGACTGAGTCTTACTGTGTTGCCGAGACTGGTATTGAACTCCTGGGCTTCTGCAATTCTCTGGCCTCTGCCTCCCAAAGTGCTGGGATTACAGGCATAAGCCACCACACCTGGCCTCTTCTGCAGCTTCACCTCTCTCAGCCTTCATAGAATTGAAGAAAGCTAAGGCTTTGCTCTGGATTAGGCTTTGACTTAAGAAAATGTTGTGGCTGGCTTGATCTTGAACTTTTTTCCATATAAGTTCCCCATCTTAGATGGGTGCAGTTAGTGGCATCCCAAAGCAACTACAATAGTAATGTTAAAGATCACCATCAGCCAGGCATGGTGGCTCATGCCTGTAATCCAAGCACTTTGGAGGCCAAGGTGGGTGGATCACCTGAGGTTGGGAGTTGAAGACCAGCCTGACCAACATGATGAAACCCCGTCTTATTTTAAAATAATAAATAAATACATAAAGATCACCATCACATATACAATAATAATGAAAAAGGGCCTGGCATGATGGCTCATGCCTGTAATCTGAGTACTTTGGGAGGATGAGGTGGGTGGATCACTTGAGGTCAGGAGTTCAAGACCAGGTTTGCCAACATGGCAAAACCCTGCCTCTACTAAAAAATACAAAAATTATGCCGGGTGTGGTGGCTCACACCTGTAATCACAGCACTTTGGGAGGCTGAGGCAGGTGGATCACCTGAGGTCAGGAATTCGAGACCAGCCTGGCCAACATAGTGGAATCTCGTCTACTAAAAATGCAAAAATAAGTGGGGCATGGTGGTGGGTACCTGTAATCCCAGCTACTTGCAGGAGAGTCACTTGAACCCAGGGGGTGGAGGTTGCAGTGAGCTGAGATTGTGCCATTGCACTCCAGCCTGGGTCACAGAGCAAGACTCTTGTCTTAAAAAAAAAAATTGGCCGGGTATGGTAGTGCACACCTATAGTCCCAGCTACTCGGGTGGCTGAGGCAGAAGAATCACTTGAACCTGGGAGGCGGATGTGGAGGCTGCCGTGAGTCAAGGCTGCACCACTCACTGCACTTCAGCCTGGGCGACAGAGTGAAACGCCATCTCAAAGAGAAATAATAATAATGAAAAAGTTTGAAATCTTGCAAGAATTACCAAAATGTGACATAGAGACATAAAGTGAGCACACGCTACTGGGAAAACGGTGCACTTACTCGACGCAGAGGTGCTACATGCCTTTCGTTTGTTTAAAAAAAAAAAAAAATGTACTATCTGTGAGGTGCAGTAAAGCAAAGCACCCTAGATGAGGTGTGCCTGTAGATGCCGCAGAGACCATGACCAAATGGCTTCTAAGGCCTGAAATGTTGACTGCTCGGCTTTTTACAGAAGCAGCTTGTCGACCCCTCGTCTAAACAAGGAAAAAGTGAATCTCGGCCCAGACATTCCTGCCATTGTTTTTAATGTGGGAGGAGTGGTTGGTTGTTGCTGTGCTGGGTTTTGTGGCCAGCATTCTGTATTTCCTAGATCTGTTGCCTGTGGAGGATCAGAGGATCAGGAGAAACAAGTCTTTGTCTTTCACATAGTCTTCAAGGGAACAGGAAAACAATTTCACTTTTAATTAACTCAGTCTAATTTAGAATTAACTCTTGTATTGTTAAGGAATTACATGCTTTAGGAGTTAGTACATTCATGGGTTTTGTACTTGGCACATGTGATTTCTTTTTTTTTTTTTTTTTT
>NW_016107451.1:1224247-1225709 GCF_001604975.1 Cebus imitator | reverse complement strand
GATGGTCTCGATCTCTTGACCTTGTGATCCACCCGCCTCGGCCTCCCAAAGTGCTGGGATTACAGGCTTGAGCCACCGCGCCCGGCCCCAAGACAATTTTTTTAAAGAACCGGATCTCACTCTGTTGCCCAGACTAGAGTGCCTCCACCTCCCGGGCTTCAGCAGCCTCCCACCTTAGCCTCCCAAGTAGCTGGGACCACAGTGTGCACCACCACACCCAGCTAATTAAAAAATTATTTTTTTTTTGTAGAGACAGGGTCTCACTCTGCTGTTCAGGCTAGTCTCAAATTCCTGGCCTCAAGTCATCCTCCCACCTCAGCCTCCCAGAGTGCTGGGATTCCAAGCCTGAGCCACTGCACCCAGCCTTAAGATTTTTGTTTTGTTTTCAGTGATAGAACTAGGCGATAATAACAGTTTAGGACAACTACGTATGAGGCTGAGGTAGCAGAATCACGCAAGCCCAAGAGGTCAAGGCTGCAGTGAGCTGTGACGGTGGCACTGCACTCCAGCCTGGATGACAGCATGAGACCTTGTCTCTAAAAAATAAGTAAAATAAAATGAAATGTTAGTTTAGCAGGAAAGTTCTGCATCTAGGCTCATTTTTTGTAAACTATAAACTTTTCATTGAACTACAAGGAAGAAAATTCAGTTTATTCAAGCATCAGCCTTTCTGTTAAACTACACACTGCAACCTCCCGCACACTTGTTCGATTTGATATTGATCACACGTCTGCGTCACTGTAGTTCTTGCCCTGTACACAAGATGCTCTTTGCTTCTTAGAAGGATAGCGCAGGGTACAAGAGTGCTTTTAGCTTTTATTTTGTCACCTTATTTTTCATCGTAACATTCCCTATATTAAAAGCCTTGTACTCATGCAAAATGAAGATGTAAAATCATCACAGTGATGCCTTAAAGAAAAACGACTCTTAACTATACAAAGGCTTTTCCTTTAGCAAGTGGATTCTTTGCAATCTGCTTCCTTCCTGGACTCTCCTCTGTGTAACTTTATACCACGGTCCGGTTGGAGACACTCAATTGCTCATTTCTTTTGCGAGTTCAATTTGGTGACTGACAGAGGCCCAGGCTCTCAAGTTGTCTGGTTGCCCAGCAGTGACAGAGCTGTCTCATAGGACTCCTCCTAGTGACTACAGAATGTACAATTTAAAATGCAGATAAATTAGCTGGGCATGGTGGCACACCTGTTGTCCCGGAATCACTTGAGCCCAGGAGGTGGAGGTTGCAGTGAGCCAAGATCACACCACTGCACTCCAGCCTGGTCATCAGAGTGAGACTCTGTCTTTAAAAAAAAAAAAAGAATAAAATAAAATGCAGAGAACTCCCCTGGTTTACTCAAAACCTTTCATGCAAAGCCCATTGCACCAGGACAGGAACTAATCTGATGTACCTAGATTCTGCTTTTTTTTTTTTTTTGAGACAGTCTATCTCTGTCGCCCAGGCTGG
>NW_016107451.1:1221686-1223812 GCF_001604975.1 Cebus imitator | reverse complement strand
GAGCCACTGCGCCCAGCTCTCTCTGCAATTTTAATGAGTGGAAAAAGTACGTTAATCTCTGCCATCTCCTTAGTGTGTCTTCTTTTTATTATTTCTTTGCTGAAATAATGTAGAATTGTGGTTTTTAGGTAAATATTGCAGATTTTCAAGAGAATCAGTGGGTGACTTGTTTCCAGGAGTCTGCTGAAGCTATCCTTGGACAAAATGCTGCCTATCTTGGAGAATTAAAAGACAAGGTCAGCCACACATTTTATTATAACTGTTGATGGTTCTCATGCTATAACACTGACCCCCTTTTTGCGGTTTTATATTTTTTAGTTTGTTTCTTTTTTGGTACTGTATACAGTTTCTAAGTCTGATAATTATTTATGAGCTCATCTGATTTCATCTAATTTTGTCCATTTTGGATGTGCTTAACCATGAAATAACATGTATAAAAGTACTTTAAAACCAAAGCACTTTCTAAGTCTAAGCCTCCCATTTCTCCTGTTGCGATTAGTGCATCAGAGCTAGTGTGCCTGAGATTGCTTAGATCGGGAGGCGTCATCTGAAGTAACCTAAATTACAGGCATGCTTTTTAACACAGTAAATACCTTCCAGAGAAGTTGAGTCAGATCCTGGTTGAAATGCACATATATCAAGTTCCTGAGTCTGTCCTACAAAGTAATACTAATAAATGCACATCTAAGGAGCCTGCCATTTCAGGCCATCACATGCAGTTCTGATGAAGTGACTTTCTTCCATAACATCACTTTGTCCCTTTCGTTTTTATAAATTTGCATTTTCACACATCAGGTTTATTTAATGCACAGAATAGATTGCCATTGATGCCGAATTTAGGAAAGACAGTTGCTCAGATAAAACATAAGGAAGACCAATCAAAGCTATATTTTCTGGGCCACATAAATGGGCACCTGTCTATAGGTGGCTCTTCCCCCCGATTTCCTCCAAATTGGCTGGAATACTTGTAAAGGCCACAAAGATGAAAGGCTTTGCCATTTGTTCTGGTGTGTTTTTCTTGTTCTTTCCTGTCCTCGGTTCCGTCTGTTTGGGCTCTGCCCCAACGTTTTAAATTGTCCGTGAGATCTCTCAAAATAGTTTTAACAAATCCTGTTACAGAAATAACTGGAATCGACTTTAAAGTGTGATAGTATCTTTTGTCTGTTTTTGCCTGGTCCTCAATTTTCCTATCAGATTTTAAGGCTGGAGTCAGCCTTTCAGGCTTTTTATGGACTTATATTTGACTGTTCTTACTGCCGGTGAAGGAGGACGTACAGAAACTTCCCTGAGGGACCATGAGATCTCGCAGCATGCACACCACGCCCCTCATCTTGGAAGTAAAATGGCAGCCGGCATACTTTTCTCAAGGTTTAACCCACTGTTTTGTTTTTATATCTGAAAGTCCACGGGATGCATTTGGTTTTGGTCTGGACCAAGTAACCTTTACAGAAAAGAGTTCTGTTCAGCAAAGCTGCTTTCGTGCTGTGTGTGACTTGCAGAAATACCAGGCTGCTATATCAACTATTAATTTCTTTTTTTTTTGGTCAAGGGTCTCAAGTACAAAGAACTGTGTTAATATAGTTGTTACACATTTATGTATGTATCTTTATACAAAGTATATTCTCTGATTTCTGTTTACTAGATATCTCTCTCTTTTTAATAAAGAAACTTAAGTTGCATGTGAAGAGTGAGAGGGCAAAGGACTGTATCTAGGCGTTCCCCAGCCTTAGTTCACTTCAGCAGTCTTCTCTGCATGCACACCGAATCAGTAGCTAGAAATAGAGGCCGAAATTGTGAATTACACAATAGCTGGAACTTCTTCTGCGTGTTTTTCCTCTCTCTTTTTTTGTGAGACAATCAAGGTCTTGCCTTACCACCTAGGTTGGATCATGGCTCACTGCTGCTTCAAACTCCTGGATTCAGACAGTCCTCCCACCTCAGTCCCAGAGCTGCTAGGACCACCGGCACATGTCACCATACCAGGCTTATTATTATTATTATTATTTGGTAGAGATGGGGTCTTGCTGTGTTGCCCAGGCTGATCTTGAACTCCTGGCCTCAAGCAATCCTCCCACCTTGGTCTCCCAAAACACTGGGATTATAGGCATGCACCACCACACCTGACC
>NW_016107451.1:1220215-1221307 GCF_001604975.1 Cebus imitator | reverse complement strand
GCTCACTGTAGCCTCTGCCTCCCAGGTTGAAGCAATTCTTCTGCCCTCAGCCTCCCTGGTAGCTGGGATTACAGGCACCTGCCACTATGCCTGGCTAATTTTTGTATTTTTAGTAGAGCTGGGATTTCACCATGTTGGCCAGGCTGGTCTTGAACTCCCATCCTCAAGTGATCTGCCTGCCTCAGACTCCCAAAGTGCTGGGATTACAGGTGTGAGCCACTGTGCCCAGCCTTAAAGTCTTAAGAAACTTCCTAAGAGTATTTTTAATTTTTCGTGTCTAGTAAAACATACGTAACAAAACTTGCCGTTGTAACCGATTTTATGTATTCGATTCAGTGGCATTAGGTACTTTCACATTACTGAGCACCCGTCACTGCCATCCGTCTCCAGCACTTTTTTTAAGAGGCAAATTCATAGACACACACGACAGATTTGTATTCCAAGGATGGAGGGCAGGGGAGAATGCAGACTGACTGTTGATGGCTTGGGGTTTGAAACGCTGTGCCCATTAACCAGTAACTCCCTTTGCCCCCTCTCCTTCCCGGCCCTGGCAGCTACCATTCCTCTTTCTGTGAATTTGATTAGTGTTTTCATTTTAAATAAAATTCTACTGAAAACAGTTTTATGTAATGTTACCTGTAGATTAGTCATTCCTAATTTCAAGCGACTAGGGACAGTAATTTTCAGAAAGTCTTTTTAAAAGTCTTATCAGTATTTGCAAGTTGTCTGGTGGTTTCCCTGTGTCAAGTTTTATATTTGATTTTGCAGAATGAACAGGCGTTTGAAGAAGTTTTTCAGAATGCCAACTTCCGATCCTTCATATTCAAAGTCAGGGTCAAAGTAGAGACCTACAATGTAAGTAAGGGCCCCAGGGCTGCAGGGTTAGTGGTGGGGAGTGCTGTTTGTCCCCCACTGCAGCATCATGACACTGTGTGCCAGACCCCAGCGTCACACTTGCCAGGAGTGAGTTACCGTGTGCGGGACCCCCTCCCCAGCAGTGAGTTACCATGCGCCCCACCCCCTCCCCGGCAGTGAGTTACCATGCGCCCCACCCCCTCCCCAGCAGTGAGTTACCGTGTGCGGGACCCCCTC
>NW_016107451.1:1208677-1219763 GCF_001604975.1 Cebus imitator | reverse complement strand
GGAGCCCTTCCCTGGCAGTGAATTACCGTGAGCCCCACCCCGTCCCAGCAGTGAGTTACCGTGTACGGGACCCCCTCTCCAGCAGTGAGTTACCCTTGCGCGGGACCCCCTCCCCGGCAGTGAGTTACCGTGTGCGGGACCCCCTCCCCTGCAGTGAGTTACCGTGTGCCCCACCCCCTCCCCTGCAGTGAGTTACCCTGCGCCCCACCCCCTCCCCGGCAGTGAGTTTCCCTTGCGCGGGACCCCCTCCCCGGCAGTGAGTTACAGTGTTCACTGCATGGCCCCCGGCGCTGAGCACGGTGTTAATTTTTTGTTGACTTCCTGACACAGGTACTGTTATTATCCCGTTTTCAGATGAGGAAAGAGAAAGAGAGCTTAGGTTTCTTGTCTAAACAATGGCTGGAGGTGGGGAATACTATCTTGGTTTTGTTTTGTTTTTTTAATTAAATCCTGGGAATTTTTTTTTTGTCTATTCCAACAAAATTCTAACATATGTAGAGGAGTCGCCTCTTTGACTGATTTTAGACTGTGAAATAAGTATGTTAAGTATATGAGCTGGGTGTGATGGTGTGTGCCTGTGGCCCCAGCTACTTGGGAAATTGAGGCAGGAGTTCAAGGCCAGCCTGGGTAACACAGCGACACCCCCTCTCTAAATCAGTCAGTATGTGAAACAAAGACCACATGCCCATAACACCATAGAGTAATACCGTTTATTTGAGACAGAGTTTCACTCTGTTGCCCAGGCTAGACAGCAATGGGGTCATCTCAGCAACCTCCACTTCCTGTGTTCAAGCGGTTCTCCTGCCTCAGCCTCCCGAGTAGCTGGGATTACGGGTGCTTGCCACCAGGCCCGACTAATTTTTGTATTTTTAGTAGAGATGGGGTTTCACTGTGTTGGCCAGGCCGGTTTCGAACTCTTGACCTGCCTCGGCCTCCCAAAGTGCCGGGATTGCAGATGTGAGCCACCGCGCCAGGCCTAGTTATGTAGTTACAATCAAACAGCATTTATTGAGCGCTGTTGCCAGTTACTGTTCTCCATCCTTTACATGGAATATCTCACTGGAACCTAGTAACCCTGTATGTAGGAGCTGTCGTTACCCCGTTTTACCACTGAATGCACACAGAGAGACCCAGAGGCATCAGAAAGCAGGTCGCTTGCCTGAGTCCTGTGGAGCAAGTGGCAGAGCTAAGGCCCAACCCAGGCAGTCTGACTTCAGAGCTGTGCTCTCAGTCACGCTTGCGAGTATCACTGGATTCCGTAACGGCCAAGCACGCAGTGTGAGCACCCCGAGCTCTCCCATGCAGCCCTCTTGGGCGCCGCTCCAGCTGCCTGTGAAGCCACCATTCCGTACTTGGGTGTGAACCTGCAGGA
The DNA here is from genome assembly GCF_001604975.1 of Cebus imitator. NCBI lineage: Eukaryota > Metazoa > Chordata > Mammalia > Primates > Cebidae > Cebus > Cebus imitator. The sequence goes on along the minus strand of NW_016107451.1, from coordinate 1,218,391 downwards.
GGGAAGGGGGAGTTGCAGAAACTCCCTGCTGCTGGCAGGGTTTGCGTGCTGTTTATTACCAGACCTTAGCCTCAGTACCTGTGCTTAGACGTGCTACTATAAACAAGTGAGGTAGGGATCAGATGCCACTGGGAAACAATGTCGGGAATGGGTGGGGCCAGGGGGGAGTTTTGGGGTCACTGAGCCCCATCGTGTCTGGACAAGGAAAGTGAAGGGCAGAGGTTACCTCCCCCAGAACAGAGACGGGATGAACTCGGGCCTCCCCCTCTGCCGCAGTGCTATTCCTTTTACAACTCAGCTGTTCTTGAAATTAAAGTTTAGCTTTCAGAACTAGCTGTGTGGCTTTGGGCAAGTCACATATCCTCTCTGGGCTGTATCCCCCTCGGTAAACCAGAGAAGCCCTCTAAAGTCCGTCTCATTGGGGTTCTAGGCTTCTGAGTGTTTGGGATGTTTCCAGGCTTCTGACTGAAGGGCCTGTGTTAAGAGGAAGGCCTGTTTGCAGTCCCGGCCCCCAACATCCAGACCTGGGCTGTCACTCACTGCAGTGACTGACCTCTGAACCCAGTGTGTCTGTGTTCCCTCCCGCTGGGCTCATTGAAGCTGTGAAACAAAAGGGGCTTCGTCGCTCCACGCCACGCTTTCATCGCTCACAGACCGCTTCTCTTTTTGAAGGACGAGTCTCGAATTAAGGCCACTGTGATGGATGTGAAGCCTGTGGACTACAGAGAGTATGGCAGAAGGCTGGTCCAGAGCATCCGGAGAAACGCATCCATGTGAGGAGAGAGTGCTGATTGGGCAGAAGCTTGCAGGCGAAGAGCCAAATGGAATCCATTTCCTCCCGCCCCTGTGTGCCAACCCCACATTCACTACACAGCACAGAAGCTCTTTATGGTGGACTAAGCAATTTCCTCCCGTGTGTATCCCACAGCCCAGTGGTAGGCAATGGAGAGAGTGGCTGCGGTGTAGACCGTCAGGCCCAGGGCATCCGCCAGCCGTGTAGTGTAGGACCCGTCACCCCTTGTCTCCAGGCCTCCGTCAGTGGTGTGAAGATTCCATTACCATCCAGCAGGAATGATGATGTCAGTAACTGACCCTCACTGTGGACGTGAAGTAAATGATGTGACTGGGTTTCTGCTTCTCCAGTGGTGACCCCCTCACACCTTGGGTTGTGTCTCGGCGGGGAGAGCTGAGAAGAGGTGGTGGGACACCTGGGTGTTTCAGTAAGTGTGTCTTCCTAGATTCAAAGGCGCTGTCTTTCTGGAGGTGTTACCTAGTAGTTGATGCTTGGAATGGCGATAGGGTAGAATTATTAATCAAAGGCATATCTTTTATATCTGCAGAATATCCTTCTTTCAGGGTTTAATAGCCTGAGTCAGATGGGTCTGATACTAATCAGAATTGTCTCTTCTGAGGACTGCTGATAAGCACTGACTTGCCATCCCCTAGGGAAATCCAGGCAACTACAAAGCATTTCTTTAGTTTCCACTTCAATTCGAGTTGCATTTCGGCTGGTGAACGTAGACTCTTCCTACCTGTTCATAGTCCTTGCATTCGCATATTTTGTTTTCTCGACTAAAGCTATGTTCAGTGGAAAGGATTTTGAAACCTTTTTGTTTCCCTTGCTTTGTTTTAATAAACAGTATATTCTTTGCTTGTGAATCCTACTTTCTTTGAATGCAGAGTTCCTGTAACTGGAAAGCAATTAGCCTTCATAATAAATGTTCACTTGGGGGAGATGTTAACTCATTATAAACCCGAAGATTAGTCCAAGGCATGAAGACCATCCTTCCTGGTGTTTGCAGCCCTGAAATGCATCTTTAAAAGCATGAAAACACTAGAAACAAAAAGCCATTTCGCCCAAGGATGCTGATGATCTGGCACTTTGGGATTTTATTGATGTTTACACAGCAGTCTCACACCAACCAGGCTTTGAAATGTGCACAGACAGTGAGCTAGTAAGAAAACAGTAATTATGCTACTGGGCCCTTCAGTCAGCGAGAGCATGCTTGCTCTGTGTGTTCCTAATCATATTAATTATCTATCTGGTGGCTGCAACACACCGCCTGGCACTGGCTGCCCCGCTCTCCCTCGTCCACCGGCCGCGCTGCAGCCAGTCTGCAGCCAGAGGCCCTGGCTTTTCACTGGTGCAGATGCAGCCTGGGGCGGCTGTTGGAGGTGGGGAGCGATGGCAGCCTGTCTGTTTCCTCTCTTGGCACAGGAGCCGGGTGGCCCTAAACAGCCTGACTTCCATTCCTGAGAGCAGACGCGGGGGACTCTGGCTCAGCCTCACTAATTGTTTGGACGCATTCCTTCCTGCCCTTCTCTAGTCTCAGGAGATGGTAGCTGGGTCGCATTTCATTCTCTGAGGCCTCAACAGTGTTTACAGAAGTTCTTTTCTGTCTGACCTTGCTTATAAATCAGCAACTAGAAAATTACAGTCTTCAGCCCTGCTCTGGATTGACAAATTGCGGGTGGGAAGTGGTGATCCAGCTTCCAGCCGGTAACCAGTCTTTTACTCCCAGCGTCCCTTCCGTTCCCCACGTCTGGCCACCAGCCGTGGACCAGGACGTGTCCAGGGAACGTTGCACCGTCCTCGAGCTTTCTCAGTGGCCAGTGGGACGAAACCAGCACGTCTACACGGATGGGATTAGAAATCCAGGGGCAGTGCTGGATGAGGGCTCCGTCCAGGAGGGTGTTTTTAACAGATTTCGCTACTAAACTTTCAGATCACCAGGAGGGGAGCAGCAGAAATTGGCTCCACTGAAGCTTTTAAGAGATTTGGGTCCCTGAGGGTTGCCTAAATAGATTCTGGCCCACAGTTCGTAGAATTCCCTTGGATACAGTTTACCTCGAAAAGCTGTTTGTGTTGTATTTCTCATCTTTCACTTAGAGATCAATGTTGATTTTGCGTACACCATTACATCAGCATGAAGCAATTAGAAAAAAATCTAATCATTTTGCCTTTATTTTAAGTGGTTCTTGAATTCCCTCCAGTCTCATTGTGAAAGGGGCAGGGAAAAAACTAAAAGGGGAATAATCTGATTTCTGTCCGTATTTCCAGTGTTTTATGCTTTCCATTAAAACCTTGCTAATCTCTGGTGTGCTGTTCTTTTTTTGAACGACAGGATCAAAAATGTTCCCCTCCCCCACTTTTGTTTCCTGAGTGGCCCGTCTTCGAAAAGTATAAATAATATTGATCGTGGTATTTTAATACGCTAATGAAACCCATGGTTATTGACTACGTAATTAATATACTGTCTAAAAGTGAAGTTTGGCAGTTCAGTATGTAAAGGTTTCTGTTGACTTGTGTTTCTTTGGCAATACGCTGTCCAGGGTTTTATTTATAGAAAATGATACAGGTTGTTCGGCTTCTTTTCTTCTTTTCACTTGTGAGAAGGCCACTACTCCCCTAGTAAATTGATTGTTTCCTCCTCTCAGAGATTTTTCCCCCCACCATCTTTTGTGTGGTTTGTTAGCCCCTGGTCCTATATCCACTCTGCTGGTAGAGTTCTGGCTTTTATAAACACCTTTGGAAATAATCGGTTTCCCAAAAAGATAGAGCTTAGATGTTTAATTTTCACTTATTCAGAAAAAAAAACTGGTGAGTTACTGAGTAGGCCAGGCGGGTGGCTCATGCCTGTAATCCCAGCACTTTGGGAGGCCGAGGCAGGTGGATCACGAGGTCAAGAGATCGAGACCTTCCTGGTCAACATGGTGGAACCTTGTCTCTACTAAAAATACTTAGCCGGGCGTGGTGGCGCATGACTGTAATCCCAGCTACTCTGGAGGCTAAGGCAAGAGAATTGCTTGAACCCGGGAGGTGGGAGGTTGCAGTGAACTGAGATCCCACCACTGCACTACAGCCTGGCGACAGAGCAAGACTCCGTCTCAAAAAATGATGTTAATGCTTAAGAAAAAAAAGGAAAGGGGATTATTTGGACTATTGACTATTTGTTATACAAGTAATCCATGTTTATTTTAGGAAAATAATCTGCAGTTTAAAAAAACAGAGCCCGAGGCGGGTGGATCACGAGGTTAGGAGTTTGAGACCAGCCTGACCAACATGGTGAAACCTTGTCTCTACTAAGAATACAAAAAATTAGCTGGGCGTGGTGGCACACACCTGTAATCCCAGGTACTCAGGAGGCTGAGGCAGGAGAATTGCCTGAACCTGGGAGGCGGAGGTGGCAGTGAGCCAAGATCGTGCCACTGCACTCCAGCCTGGGTGACAGAGTGAGACTTCATCAAAAAAAAAAAAAAAAGGCCGGGCGTAGTGGCTTATGCCTGTAATCCAGGCATTTTGGAGGCCAAGGCGGGCGGATAACCCGAGGTCGGGAGTTCAGCCTGACCAACATGGTGAAACCCCGTCTTTAAAAAAAATAAAAAATGAAAAATTTGGCCAGGCACAGTGGCTCACACCTGTAATCCCAGCACTTTGAGAGACCAAGGTGGCAGCAGATTGCTTGAACCAAGGAGTTTGACACAAGCCTGGGCAACATAAGGAGACCCCCATCTCTACAAAAAATGTATATAAATTAGCTGGGTGTAGTGGCAAGCGCCTATAGTCCCAGCCTGGGAGGCTGAGGTGGGAGGATCACCTGAGCCCTGGGAGGTCGAGGCTGCAGTGAGCCGTGATGGCACCACTGCACTCCAGCCTGGTGACAGAGTGAGACCCTGTCTCAAAAAGGAGGGAATAAAGGCTGGCTGTGGTGGCTCTCCCCTGTAATCTCAGCACTTTGGGAGGCCAAAGCAAGTGGATCACCTGAGGTTAGGAGTTTGAGACCAGCCTAGCCAACATGGCAAAACACATCTCTACTAATAGTACAAAAATTAGCCAGGTGTGGTGGCACGCACCTGTAATCCCAGCTACTCAGGAGGCTGAGGCAGGAAAATTGCTTGAACCTGGAAGGCAGAGTCTGCAGTGAGCTGAGATCACGCCACTGCACTCCAGCCTGGGTGACTGAATGAGACTCCATCTCAAAAAAAGGAGGAGGGCAGAAGAAAAAATTTCTTAGGATTTCACCAACCAGTAATAAACACTTGTATAGCTGGCTACTTTTTTCTATGTATCTATGTGTATAGTTTAAAAATGGGATCATGGTACACATATTCTGTAATGCTTTTCTCCTAGCACTATAGGATGGATATCTTTATTTTGATAAAAATCTCATCAAAACCACTATCAGGCTGGGCACAGTGGCTCACGCCTATAATCCCACTCTTCGGGAGGCCTAGGCAGGCGATCACTTGTGGTCAGGAGTTCAAGACCAGCCTGGCCAACATGGTGAAACCCTGTCTCTACTAAAAATACAAAAATTAGCCGGGTGTGGTGGCGCGCGCCTATAGTACCAGCTACTTGGGAGGCTGAGGCAGGAGACTCGCTCCCCTGGAGGCAGAGGTTTCAGTGGGCCGAGATTGCATCATTGCACTCCAGCCTAGGCGACGGAGGGAGACTTCGTCTCAAAAAAAAAAAAAAAAAAAAAAGCCACCATCACAAACATAATTTAGAAATGTAATAATCTAGATAAATAGTTGTAAGTGGTGTTTGGCTCTTTGGATGTGTGCATTTGTTGAGCCAATTCACTCTTGCAGGATGATTATACTTTTGTAATTGTTGTAAACTCAGGGTTTCACGGGCAGAAGCATTTATACTTTTTGTGGCACTGAAAATCTATGCCTTCTCTTGTTCTGTTGGGTTCTCTGATTGATTTTTCTTTGCCTAAGTGCAGTGATAACTCCACTAATCCTGTGTACCATCAAAGGCTGGCAGGTCATTTGAGCCGGCCCTTGCGAGCAGGTACATTAATGTAGGGAGGGCAGGGAAAGGAAGGCTTTGGAGCCTTAGTTCCATCCTGCCTACTACAGAGGTGGGGGTTGTGCCTATGAAGATGCTAAACTCTTGTTTTCCACCAGCCTGGCAGACGTGGCCTCTTGAGAATACAGTTGACTTGCCTATAAATCAACCTGATTATCTAAAGCTATTAATGATCATGAAATCTTTTCATTGTATTTGTAATGCTGGTTTTGAAAAGTCATTGGGAAAAGTATGTAGTCACTTGTCTTCACGGCTCCAGCCTCTTAGTATGTGACTTTATTTTTTGAGATGGCATCTCTGTCGCCCAGGCTAGAGTGCAGTGGTGTGAACTCGGCTCACTGCAACCTCCGCCTCCTGGGTTCAAGTAATTTTCCTCCCTCACCCTCCTGAGTAGCTGGGACTACAGGTATGCACCACCACAGCCAGCTGATTTTTTGTATTTATAATAGAGACGGGGTTTCACCATGTTTGCCAGGCTGGTCTCCAACTCCTGACCTCAGGTGATCCACCCACCTCAGCCTCCCAAAGTGCTGGGATGACAGGTGTGAGCCACCTTGCCTGGCCAGTATGTGACTTTATTTTTTATTTTATTTTATTTATTTATTTTTTTTTTGAGACAGAGTTTCGCTCTTATTACCCAGGCTGGAGTGCAATGGCACGATCTCGGCTCACCGCAACCTCCACCTCCTGGGTTCAGGCAATTCTCCTGTCTCAGCCTCCTAAGTAGCTGGGATTACAGGCACGCGCCACCATGCCCAGCTAATTTTTTTGTATTTTTAGTAGAGACGGGGTTTCACCATGTTGACCAGGATGGCCTCGATCTCTTGACCTCGTGATCCACCCGCCTCGGCCTCCCAAAGTGCTGGGATTACAGGCATGAGCCACAGCGCCGGGCCTATGTGACTTTAAATCAAGATACCTGTCCCCAAGAACTGTGGACTATTTGGAGCCAGGCTTCGGGGCCATGTTGTCATATCACAGTGAAATTAAAATTCGGCTGATGGAGAGATTGCTGGAAGACTAGAGTCAATCAGGAAAGACTCCACAAAGAGTTGAGTGGTTTGAGACTCACAGATTAGAGCCTGTATTGAGGTCAGGAGCTGTCTGGTCTGTATGTGGAGAACAAGAGCAACACCTGGGAACAGTGACGCATGCTGTGTTCATCACTCACATGAAGCCACGCAGTGCCACGGAAGCTGGGTAGAGGCGCGGAAGGGAATTGGGTTCCTGGTGTGAACAGAATCGTGTTTGACCGTGGGCTGAGTAAGAGATTTAGTTTGTTTTGTTTTGTTTGAGATGGAGTCTCTTTGTTGCCCAGGCTGGAGTGCAATGGTGCAATCTCGGCTCACTGCAACCACCACGTCCCAGGTTCAAGTGACTCTCCTGCCTCAGCCTCCAGAGTAGCTGGGATTACAGGCACCTGCCAGCACGCCCCTCTAATTTTTTGTATTTTTAGTAGAGACGAGGTTTCATCACGTTGGCCAGGCTGGTCTCGAACTCCTGACCTCAGGTGATTCACCCGCCTTGGTCTTTCAAAGTGCTGGGATTACCGGCATGAGCCACCACGCCCAGCCAGTAAGAGGTTCTTGTGTTATTCATTGCCATGCCCCTGACCTGCACTGGGCCTGTTGTGTGTCTGACTTGCCAGTGAGCTTGTGGGTGTCCGAGGCTTTGAACCACTTGGCCGCCTTTGCAGCCTCTCAGGCTCTTAGTGGCTGTCACTTTACACCCCTCCTAATTAGTTGTTGATAAGTCTCAAAATGTAGATTTTTCAAGAAAACATATTTTTTTCAGCCTCGAATAGTGAGAAATATTTATATAGCCAATTCAAAAGTGATCATGTAAACTTTTAATAATTGTGAGCTGTTCTTAGAAAATTATGCCTATTCCCGAGTGCATTACCCAGTGGGTAATTGGAAGTTTGTGCTGTCATTAAAAATGACAGCTTCCTCAGATAACATTCTGGGTGCTTGTAAAATGCAGATAACCAAACCTATATTTAACTTATGTGTGGCGGCTTCCTTTCACCAGCCAGGTAACCCAGGAGCTGGTGCTGTGAGGACGCCGCCTCGCCGCAGGGAGCCGCGGCTTTGTGCCCCTGCATGCCCTGCCCTGAAATGGAGTCAGAACAGCCAGGACTTTTTAAAAATAAGCCCCGATTGGACTCTCATCTCCTCTCACCGTTGACACTGCTGTTCATGTTGGAGTTTATTTATATCTTCAGTCAGCCATGGTACAGAGGTCATTTCTGTTGGCCTAAAATTTTAGAGGCTGATATGTTTGCCTGGGAAAGGTGATCTCCTCAGCACTTAGGCTTAGAATGCAAAGCTTGTCTCCTGCAGAACCTTTTCTGCTCCCATCACAGCGCCATGCCCACCACCACCACCACCAGCAACATCCTTTGCCACGATTTATTGAAAATCTGAGTAGCTGTATAAGGTGCATTGCTGCAAATGAGCTCTCCTCCTCTAATGGGCTCTTTCCAGGCAGCAGACCTTCCATAAAAGAGCCACTAATTAAGCAGAAAACAGTTTGTCTTCCTTAGCCACGTTTCAGGAATCCAGCAGGCAGTTTAGAAGATGGCAACATCCTTTACAGGCAAGATGTTAATCATATTCTTTTGTCTCACACCAGGGTCTTTGACCAGCAGTTCCAGTGTGTGTTTGGTTGTGTGTGTCCCTTTAACCAGCAGTTCGGGTATGTGTTTGGGGGGGGTGTGTCCCTTTAACCAGCAGTTCAGGTGTGTGTTGGGGGGGTGTATGTCCCTTTAACCAGCAGTTCGTGTGTTTGGGTGGGGGGGGGGTGTCCCTGTTCCCGTCTTGCTCTCTATCTTGAAGAGGAAGATTTGTTTCCCTGGACTTTGATTTTCATGGAGATCCTTATTAAAGTTACTCTTTAAGGGTCAAACCCACACCAAGCCTTCCTGGTTGTAAAGAGGGGCGGCCTGAGTGTCGATTTGCAGTGGGGACACGCACAGGCTATCCGGGAAGACGCCTGTCAGTCAAACCAGCTGTGATCGCCAGAAGGTCTGACGGCTCCACTCCCTTCCATCTCCATCTGGGTGAGAGTTGAAGGTGTTAGCAGGCTCACCCGGCAGCAGCGCCCAGACCGATGTGCACGCCGCCGCTGCGCGTGCTGCACGTGCCTCCCGATAGAACCTTGAGCTCCTGCCGCCAAGCCTCATTTTGTGTGTGTTATTAAAGCGCCGGTGACGAGGAAACGCAGAGCCCTCTTAATTAGAGAGCTACATTCTTGCATAGTGGCAGTGTTCTGTGTGTGGCATAATTGTCACAGCAAATTACCAGTTAGGTTAAACATTGAGCTGGTGGTTCTCCAAGCTTCCATTCTTTGCTCCACCCCGCCCTCCCCGCCCCCTCCCACCCTCACCCTCACCTGCTAGCCTGCACTTCTAAGTTGATCTTCTGCCAAGTGGTAGCTTTTAAGTGAGGCTTAGAGCAGATACACTTTACAGCAGGAGCGATAAATCTAGCTTTGGGCAAGTTATAGGATGCCAGGAACATCTGAATGAGGGGCACGATTTTTGCTCTGTGTATGGGGGTGTGCTGGGTCATCCTGTGGGTCTTCTGACTCCAGCTCTAAAACTGGGTCCTCCTGGCTGGGTGTGGGGTTCACACCTGTAATCCCAGCACTTTGGAAGGTCAAGGCGGGCAGATCACCTGAGGTCAGGAGATTGAGACCAACCATCTGGCAAACACGGCGAAACCTCGTCTCTACTAAAAACACAAAAATTAGCTGGGTGTGGTGGCACGTGCCTGTAATCCCAGCTACTCGGAAGCTGAGGCAGGAGAATCACTTGAACCAAGGAGGCAGAGGCTGCAGTGAGCTGAGGCTATGCCACTGCACTCCAGCCTGGGCAACACAGCCAAACTGTGTCAAAA
>NW_016107451.1:1206436-1208431 GCF_001604975.1 Cebus imitator | reverse complement strand
CCTCCCGGGTTCAGGCAATTCTCCTGCCCCAGCCTCCTGAGTCGCTGGGATTACACGCACACACCACCATGCCCAGCTAATTTTTTGTATTTTTAGTAGAGACGGGGTTTCACCATGTTGACCAGGATGGTCTCGATCTCTTGACCTCATGATCCACACGCCTCGGCCTCCCAAAGTGCTGGGATTACAGGCTTGAGCCACCGTGCCCGGCTGGAAGAACACTTTCTATAAGCAAAAGCAGAGTGGCACAGAGGAGACCAGGTATGTGGTGTGGGAAGGGAGGCCAGTGGAGGGGAGGGGACAGTCTGGTGAAGGTAGACACAAAACCTAAGAGCCATCACCCTGAAGCTCCGTAAATGAATTGGCTGGAAGAAAAGCCCATTTGAAACCGAACGACTGGCATGCTGCACAGGAGCAAGTAAAGCAGGTGCAAGTGATACTGAGAAAATTCGAGTTTGCGTGGTGCGTCTTTGTAGAAAAAGAAATGAAATTGCTGCACGTCAGGAGGGCGGCCTGGATCTCGATTTCCTTGGAGCTTAAGACTTAAGCACTGGCTGGGCGCAGTGGCTCACCCCTGTAATCCCAGCACTTTGGGAGGCCGAGGTGGGCGGATCACGAGATCAGGAGTTTGAGGCCAGCCTGGCCAACACAGTGAAACCCCATCTCTACTAAAAATACAAAAATTAGCCGGGCGTGGCATGCACCTGTAATCCCAGGTCCTCAGGAGGCTGAGGCAGGAGAATTGCTTGAACCCAGGAGGCAGGGGTTGCAGTGAGCCAAGATCACGCCACTGCACTCCAGCCTGGGCAACAAGAGGGAAACTCCGTCTCAAAAAAATAATAATAACATTCCTGCCCCGTGGAATGTAGGTCCTGGGAGTGTCCTTTGTCGGTAATCGACCTTTCAGTTGCTCATGGAGCTGGCGTTCTCACAGGCCAGGTACGTGGGAAGATCACTCCTGAGCAGCCTGCCTCCGCTTAGCCAACTCCATAGCTGAGGAATTCCTGCAGGGCATGTTATTGGAGGGCTGTGCACTCCATTCCTCACAAGCCTCATGCTGGCTGCTCATTTTCTTTGGACAAAGATAGACTGGCTCCCTCTCTTGTTGATGGAATGGAAATTCTTGCATTATGGCTCATGTGATAACTTTGGTGGCGGTGGTGTGGGGATAATGAAGAGTCTCTTAATGGTGCTAGTTAAACCTGGTAATAACGCTCTATCAAACTGGAGCTGGCTGTGGGAATCTAACCCACTTTTGTCCTCCTAAATGTCTAAAGCCTGCCCCTGGCATCTTTGCAGCATTAATAAGGAGCCAGTCATTGCTCACCTGTGTCCTGGAACATACACATAAGCCTGTGCTAATTTCTGCACTCCAGAATTGCCCCTCTTCCAATCCCAGCCCGAGGTCAGTCTCCCTGGATAGACTTGGGGAGTCGAATCATTTTGGCCACACATCACCATTGTCGGTCCCTGAGCCGCTGGCATGCTGGTTTAGTGCCCCCAAAGGAAGAGAACTCATTTTATTCTGGAAATTGGGGAAGTGAATTTGCTTCGGGACCTGCCTAGGTCTAATTAGTCTAGTCTGTGAGCAGGCCTGGCTCCGTGTCGGCCGCATGCGTGCACGCGGCTGGTGTGTGCGCACACGTGTGTGTGGCATGTGCACGGGTGTGCTCTGGCACCACCATCACGTGCCCTGAAGTGGCCACCGTTCGCCCTGGTTGGCCCGGTTCAGTCTTGCTTCTCGGTGGCTGGTGGATGTGGCCACCGTACAACCCCCAAAAGCCTTCCCTGCGCACCCCAAAGTGAAGAAGGAGCCAGGTGGATGTGATTGGAATGGGGGCCACGTGCCAACACAGAGGAAAGGGGAACGGGGCGAAAACAACACGAAAAGGAATAGGCGGGCCGGGCGCGGTGGCTCAAGCCTGTAATCCCAGCACTTTGGGAGGCTGAGGCGGGTGGATCACGAGGTCAAGAAATCGAGACCATCCTGGTCAA
>NW_016107451.1:1202754-1206159 GCF_001604975.1 Cebus imitator | reverse complement strand
CATTTTAACCCAAATTAAATCATGGAAATGACCATCATGAACACGACGAAAGCAAAGGCTCCGCAGCCAGAGCTGCCAGACCGCGACAAATGGCTCTCCAGGGAAACGGGGCGCAGCCTCCTCTCCTGGAAGTCGGGGAAAGGGTCTCTCCACCAACCAGGGGCGGGAGGCAGAGCCTGCGCTGCCGGATTTAGCCTGGAAGTTGAAATCGCTGAAGCAGTTTATAGAAACACCAGAGTGAGCCGCCGCGCAGTCGGCAGGCAGGATCCAGAGACGGTGGCAACAATGTTTCAAATGTGCTCAGGGTAATTAGTTTTGAATTACCATGTGCATATTTTAAACATTTAAATGATCATCCCAGGTTTTCCAAAACAGTTTCACGCGGCTTGATGTCGCCTCCCCGCCCCGGGCGGCCTCTCCCCGGGACGTAGCCGCCGGCTGCGCCCGGACCCGCCAGGTGGAGCGTTCAGGTCCCGCGGCCTCCGCCGGGAGGGGCGCGCGCTAAGCCCCGGTCTCAGGGCGGAGGAGGCCGCAGCCCCGAGTCCTGGCACAGCCTCTCGCCCAGGACTTTCCCTCCCTAAAGCCTGTGCCAGGTTTTCAACACGCTCTGCTCAGATTTTAAGTCTCCCATTGTGCATGAAAATGCAATTCCCAGGCTGGGCGCGGTGGCTCACGCCTGTAATCCCAGCACTTTAGGAGGCTGAGGCAGGTGGATCACCTGAGGTCAGAAGTTCGAGACCAGCCTGACCAACATGGTGAAATCCCATATATACCTAAAATACAAAAATTAGCCGGGCATGGTGGTGTGCGCCTGTAATCCCAGTTTCTTGGGAGGCTGAGGCAGGAGAATCGGTTGAACCCGGGAGGTGGAGGTTGCAGTGAGCCGAGATCCCGCCACTGCACTCCAGCCTGGGTGACAGAGCAAGACTCTCTCTCAAAAAAAAAAAAAAAAAAAAGAAAGAAAGAAAGAAAATGCGATTCCAGGCGGGCAGCTTTGTCTCCCCCGTGTGATTTCCCGGAGACCCGGAGGTCCTGGGAAGCTTGAAAGGGACTGGCCGGATGGGAGCCGCGTCTGGTGTTTGAAGCCAGCGACCTTGTCCCAAGTCTCTCGGGGCAAACGGCCTTCCAGCAGTTCAGCACCACCATTCTCACCGGGGTTTGGCTCAGAATGCAAACGACAGTTTCCAAATTCCCTAATTCCGGAAACGCTGGGAGGGACAAAGGTTTCAGGCCTCGACTCCTGCGCCTTCCCAGGAGGCTGCAGGCGCTGATGATCCAGGCTTGGGCTTCCCACCCAGGCCCCGGCGGCCGGGGTGTGTCAAGTCAGGTCTGTAACTTCAGGAACCCGAATTTAGCAGCATGGTGTCTGGGAAACCCGCCCTGCCTCTCCTTCCTCTGGGTTACAAGCTGTTTCTCCAGCAGGTGGAGCTGGGAGAATAAAAACTCTGAGCCGGTGCCTGGGACCTTGGAGAGGAAGCTATCTGTGCCGAAATCCTGATTGAATGAAAATTGTTCATTATGCAAAGCGTCGGGTTCAGTACGCAGAGGCAGCCCCCAGGCACGAACCCCAAGTAGCTGCTTTTTCTCTCCCCAGATTAAAACATATGAACTGCTTTGATGTAACCTTATAACAAAGCCTAATAGAAATTTTATTTCTTTGAAGTTGCCTGTCATTTCTTCTTGTCCCCCCCCCCCTCCATCCTATTAATACCCGTACTGTCTGGGATATGTAGCCGAGTTTAGATCACATTTGAGGATGAGAACAGTGTGTTTTCCACGGCAGTGGCCTGACATTAAATACAGTTACACTGCTTGCAGTATGTTTAATCTCTTGGGGGTTCCCCCCCACACACACACTGCTATTTATCATGTTAATAGAATGCTACAGAATATCACATTATGCAATGTGTTTAAATTGATAAATTATATTAGAAAAATATTGGCTAGGAGTTTTAATGGTAAGTGGGTTTTTGTAGAAATCATTTCTCATTAGTAGATCAGCTGCTCACAGGGTGGAAATTGTAAGGATTTGGGAATACGCTATATTTATGACCTATTTGGCTAATTAAAATTAAAGCATAATTTTAGCATGAAGTTACTGCAAGACTTTCCAGAGAGGGTGGAGAAAGAAACTTGCCCAAATCCAGTTACTTTTAAATGTCAGTTGCCATAACAACTTCACACGAGCCATATTTTCACTTGAAAATTCCTTTTAGGATTCGGTTGCTATAATAATTTGCCTTAGCTCTTTTTAGGAGACACATTTTCCAATTTTCCTTCTGTGATGATTTCAAGACTTCCATCACTGTAACAAAAATGACCATGTAAACCTCAACTCTTCCTTTCTCTGTGTCCAAGAGCAGAGTGGCCCCAAACATAGAAATACAGGTTACCAGGAGGTATTCTGGAGGAAGCCTCCCCCAGGCCTTGGGGAGGGGGCCAGACTTGGGGATTCGTTGTTGCAGGAGACATTTCCCTTCTTGGGGGGAATTATGAAGCCAACAGAATTGTTTGAAGTGTTCGTATTAAGCTTTTCTGTGTCCTGGGAGTTTTGCATGAGGCAAAGGCCAGTCTGACCGTCTCAAGGAAGAATGAGTCTACTCATGTATTATGAAGGCCCACTGGGGCCGCCAGCTTGTCATTCAGTGGAACTACTGGTATTTGACCAGCGAGTGAGGCAATCCCCAAAGCATTTACTTAGAAGCAAAGTGGTAGCAGAGTAAAGTTCAGCCGCCTTTCTTTAGCTGTTTAACTGCTAACCTTAATTCATTAGCCAATATGACCTCCGAGAAGCCCGTGCATCTACGCTGTGTACTGGCCACGGGCACACCGGGGGGACTAGTTTCTGCCGGCCTTCAAGATCTTTCTGGGCCAGCAGCGTCATTGCTGAGGGCAAGCTCGGGGTCCCGAGGAAAAGATCTGGCGAGTGGGAAGAACGTTTCGTTTCAAAACGCTTCTGGTTCCTCCTTCCCGAAGGAGCGTGGCTGCCCTTGCTGATGGGTGTCCCTGGCAGAAGCTGTAATCGAGTCTCTGGCCTTCGGGATACTGTAGCTCCTCTCTTGGGAATTGCCATGGTCCCGCCTCTCCCTTTTCCATCTTCTCTCCTCCTACGTCAGCTCTTCCGTGGGATCTCCAACGGCCACATCTTTTTGGGGACTCCAAAGCTCGAAAGTGGACAGTGGGCCCAGGCGCAGTGGCTCCCACCTGTAATCCCAGCACTTTGGTAGGCTGAGTCGGGTGGATCACGAGGTCAGGAGTTCGAGACCAGCCTGGCCAACATGGTCTCGAAACCTCGTCTCTACTTTAAATACAAGAATTAGCTGGGCATGGTGGCGCATGCTTGTAGTCCTGGCTACTTGGGAGGCTGAGGCAGGAGAATCGCTTGAACCCAGGAGGTGGAGGTTG
>NW_016107451.1:1191544-1202589 GCF_001604975.1 Cebus imitator | reverse complement strand
AAAAGAGAGAGAGAAAAAGAGGAAAAAAAAAAAAAAGGAAAGGGAACAGTGGGACTTCTGAGAGGAGGATGGCAGAGGAAAGAGGACACCTGCTTACCATCCTGGCCTCCTCCAGGGATCCTGCACCTCCTGATGTCCTCACATGTAGAGCAAGGAGGACATCAGTCTCTCCCACCTCACAGGGCGGAAGTGAGGATCAAACGCAGTAATTTGTGGGAGAGAAAAAGCATAAAACAGTCCATACATGTGCAAGGAATCCTAATGATGACATGTTCTCCTCTGGGTGAACCAGACTTTGGAGGCACAAAGCTCACACACTAGGAAAATCAGCCGGGCCAGGTCCGCGAGCTTTTCAAACCTCAGAGACGAGCCTTTGGAAGAGACTTTGGTGAAGGTTAGCATCTGTTTGGGGATGTCCAACATTTTGATTGTTCTGTACACGTCCGCTGAAATGTAATACTTGACATTTCTCGAGAACCCGTTGTATTTTTTTTAAACTGTGTAACTGAACTGTATGTTCAGGGAAATGGAAATCAAGCATTATTGCTTAGTTTAGAGATGAAAGTGGAGTTTCTGCTTTATCCTCACCCTCCTTTGAGGACACTCCTTCTTTCCCCACTTTCCGGCCCCCAGGCGTAGAAAATAGACTGTTCCTTTGCACATGAGGGAGGCAGCGTGGGGAGAAGACAACGTGAGGACTGGTCAGGCAGGTCTGGGTTCAAATCCCACAGCGTCCATTTTCCTGGCCTCAGTCAGAACGAATTCCCTCGTGTAGAAAGCAAGGATGATATTAACGCATGCCTTCCAGGCCAGTTGCAAGAATTAGAAATAACATACGTAAAACACCTAGCGTATCGTGGGCTTACATTTTTTTTTTCTTTTATACATCTAATTCTGGGAGACGTGGGCTAAGTTTTTAAAAATGCAGTGATGGTTGCTATCCACGCTCAAGGAAAAATCGAAATTCCTTTGGTCAATCTGGCCCTGCTGCTGGTGTCCCGGGACCCCTGGGGAGATATATTCACACCCTCAGGTGACTGGCATGAGGCAGCTTCTGAGCCTGGTGGTGACCTTCATTTCTTAGAGTTCCTGAAGGCAAATCTGGGACAGTGGGTGAGCAGCATTGCAGGCAGGTTGGTTTTGACTCAACCAAAATAAGTGCTTTCTAATGATCAGAACCAACCCGTGACATAATAGGTTGCTTTGGGGGATAATGAGCTTCCATCGCTTCCCCATCAAGCAAAGGCTGGTAAACGTCTGCCAAGCCCCATAGCAGCAGAGCCCTGTGCTGGCCCTGGCGACCGGCGCTTCTGATGAGGACACACGCAAGGAGGAGCAGCCCTGGTCCCCGTGCGTGGCTCACACTTCCCTGTTGGCTCCCTTCCTCCCTGAGGGTGCCTGTGGGCAAGATGCTCTGCTGCAGTCTCCCACTTTAGAAACCACCTCGGAGAGAAGGGACTTGGGCCGAGTGACCCTCGAGACAGGGACATGGTTCTGACAGGTTCGGCCTGTCTTTGGGAAAGGTCCAGTGTCCATATGGCTTTGTCATGGATCCAAAATTACAGTTACCCGGCTGGGTGCAGTGACTCACGCCTGTAATTCCAGCACTTTAGGAGGCCAGGCAGGTGGATCCTTGAGGTCAGGAGTTTGAGACCAGCCTGGCCAACATGGTGAAACCCTGTCTCTACTAAAAATATAAAAACTAGTCAGGCGTGGTGGCAGGCGCCCGAACCCGGGAGGTAGAGGTTGTAGTGAGCAGAGGCGGTGCCACTGTACTCCAGCCTGGGCGACAGAGCAAGATTCTGTCTCAGGAAAACAAAAAACCAAACAAAAAAACCAAAATTATGGTAACCCAAGGGGTGGCTGGGAAATTCCCTTGACAGCAGAGGATCCCGTGGGGGCTGGGAGAGAAGGCTTTGTCCCAGGAGCAGCTCTCTCGGTCACTGTGGCTATCACAGTAGGTTGAACGGTGGCTGCCCACAAGACACAGCCACCTGAAGCAGTGAGTGAAACCTCATTGGGAAGAAGGGTCCTTGCAGATGTTTTATAATGAGAATCTCAAGAGGAGGTCATCCTAGTTTGGGGGGGCCCTAAATCCATGACAAGCATCCTTCTAGGAGAACAGAAGGAGAAGGAGACAGGACGCTCAGAAAAGGGGACGTGAAGACAGAGGCAGAGAGGCTGAGGATGCTCCTACAAACCCAGGGGCACCAAAGATCATGTGCAGCCACCGGAGGCTGGGAGAAGGGCACAGAACACAGCCTGGAGGACGTGGCAAGACCCCAGCTCTACACAAAAGGAAGTAGGCATCATAGCACACACCTGTCGTCCCAGCTACTCAGGAGGGAGGCTGAGGAGGGAGGCTGGCTTGAGCCCCAGGAGGTAGAGGTTTCAGTGAGCCATGATTATGCCACTGCGCTCCCTCTGGGTGACAGAGGGAGGCCCTATCTCAAAAAAGAAAAGCAAAGCAAAGCATGGGACAGATTCTCCCTGAGAGCCTCCGGAAGGAACGAGCCTGGCCAACACCTTGGTTCCAGACCTGTGGCCTCCAGAGCTGGAGGAAAGAGTTTCTCTTGTGTGCAGCCACCCAGTTTGCAGCTGTATGTTTCTGCAGCCCTGGGAACGCAGGCGGCCCACGGTTTCTGCCGTCTGGAACTGTCTTGTGTTCTTTCTGCTGGGTCAGTGAGGAAGCCGTGAGTTGACTCAGGTTTCCCTCGTGTTCATTCGTAGCCGGGGTTCCTCACTCCCGGGGCTGCTGTGTTAGAACACGCATGGCCCAGCTGGCCTTTCTTCATCCCCAAACTTCCCGGCGTCTGCTTTCTTCCGATCAGGTATGGCTGCATCCTTAGTGACTGGGGTTCTTATCACTTACTGGCATCTGAGCCAGCTCCAAGGAGCACGGGCCCCTGGGCACAGGCTCCCATTCCACCCAAAAAGAAAAAAAAAAAGGCACATCAGCAACCAGAAGAACCACCTTTTCAAAAATCACCTTTTGAAACTTGTGGCACCACGCATGCAGCAGATAGCTTTCAGCCACACTCTGCAGCCATAGATTTCATCTGTTTTGACCTGGACACAGCTGTTTTCCTCTCCTTCCTTCAGCCTGTGACTCTGAGCTGGCATCGGCCAAATGTTCGTTGTCATCGGCGGTGAGTTTTCGGGATGAAAGTCACTTTAATGAGAGAGTTGGCACCACGTCCTGCACCTCGGCATGTATTGCTCCCTCAGCAAAGTTTTTAGTTAACGAGTTTGGGGATTTTGATCTCGAGAGCGCTGTGGAGATGAGCTGGAAGGCCCAGCAGTGACACTCCTTTGGAGCCACCACCGTCTTCCAGGAGCTGCAGATGAGCCTGCAGGGGGTCTAGAGGCGGCCGTGCAGGTGGCCTTTGGGACCGCGCCTTCCCATCCACTGCCGCCCCCCACCCCAGCCCCTGCTTTCTCCCAGAAGAACCGCAGAACCCCTGGGTGTGGTCCTCTGAGCTCCGATGGGCCTGCCCAGCTTTTCAGACAGAAGCGTATCCTCCGTGCAACCCAGGATTCGTATGGAAATAGAGGTGTCATTCTTTTTTTTTTTTGAGACAGAATCTCACTCTGTTGCCAGGCACCAGGCTGGAGTGCAGTGGCGTGATCTCAGCTCACTGCAACCTCTGCCTCCCAGGCTCAAGCAATTCTCCTGCCTCAGCCTCCCGAGTAGCTGGGACTATAGGTGCACACCACCACACCCAGCTAATTTTCATATTTTAGTAGAGATGGGTTTCACTGTGTTGGCCAGGATGGTCTCGATCTCTTGACTTCGCAATCCGCTGAGGGGTGTCATTCTTTAGGGTACCCCTGCTGATATCCCCTTTACAGTCGTGTTGGGGGATCAGTCCCCAGCTTTCCCCTGAGGAGTGAGGGTCCATCTTTCCTGTCTCGCGACATGCTGGAGCTGCTCCTGTGCAGGACACTGTCGCTCCAGAGCATCCATTGAGATTCTCCCAGCCAGCCTCCATGTCGGAGGAGCGGCAGCCTTTCTAATTCTCAGAACCAAGAAGAACCTTTTTGTTTGTTTTGTTTTTTTGAGACAGAGTCTCGCCCTGTTGCTCAGGCTGGACTGCAGTGACGCAATCTCGGCTCACTGCAACCTCTGCCTCCTGGGTTCAAATGATTCTCCTGCCTCAGCCTCCCGAGTAGCTGGGGCTACAGGCGCCTGCCACCACGCCCAGCTAATTTTTGTATCTTAGTAGAGACGGGGTTTCACCATCTTGGACAGGCTGCTCTCAAACTCCTGACCTCGTGATCCGCCCACCTCGGCCTCCCAAAGTGCTGGGATGACAGGCGTGAGCCACGGCGCCCGGCCTAGAAGAACCTTTTAAACGTTTTCGTCTCATTCTTTCTTCTCCTTTTTTTCTTTTAGCATTATTTACTGAGTGAGAGCTCCAAGGACGGACTGCTGCTGAAAATAAGGGGGCTGTCACAAAACCAGAACGAAGGGAAGTCAAATGCTGCCCCCAGCAGCAATCACTGGCAGGTGCGCCTGGAGCCCCCACTCCTCAGCGGGGCGGTCCTACCTGTGCCAGCCTGACTGCCACCAGTCTGCGGCCCTGCGTGGTAATGAGGGACTCAGTGCCAGGGCACTCTTTAAATGGCGCAACATTTAAACGACATCCATTTACCTTTCACGCAGCTCTGCTTCGCTTCTTAATTATTGGCAGCACCTGACTTCCTCTTTTGCTATGGAATCCATTTCCTCATCCTCCTGGGGAGAGGCCGTGGC
Organism: Cebus imitator; assembly: GCF_001604975.1. Classification (NCBI taxonomy): domain Eukaryota; kingdom Metazoa; phylum Chordata; class Mammalia; order Primates; family Cebidae; genus Cebus; species Cebus imitator. Next base: position 1,197,833 of record NW_016107451.1, on the reverse strand, counting down.
CTCCCGTGGACCGTGGGGCGGCAACTGTGTGGCAACAGATTGTGATTTGGGGAATAAGGGCTGTGATCTCCAGGATGAGAGAGACGCTGGGAGAGGGAGTCTCTCGTGTGGAAAAGCAGCATCTTTAATGGAGTCCTTAGCAGTGGCAGGCGGGGGGTGCTGTGGGAAGCGCGGGGAGCTGCGGCGTGAAGTGTAAATATGATGATTGTTGTCTCTTTCATGGGAGGTAAATAAATCAGCTCGATGTAGATTCGAGAGGTGGCTGGCGATACTGTGTGCTTACACGGCACCCCAAACCCGGCCTCTTCAGAGTGCTTCAGATGTTGATTCATTACGCCTTCCACCAGCTCAGGGAGGAGGGGGTGGGGAGAGTTATTATCCCGGCTCTAAACCCAGGGACTGAGTGAGGTTAAGAGGCAGTAACTTGGGAGGAAAAGGCGGCAGTGCTGGCAGCCCAGCCAACGCTTCCGCCACTAGAAACGCCTGCTCCACTTAGAAACAAGTCATTGTCAGGTAACCTATTTTTCGGGGTCTAATTTCAGCATATGAGGGCTTTGTCTCCTCTGCATATTTCTTTGCTTGAAAAATGTATGAGCTTATGGAGCCGGAGAGAGTGACTTTAATCCTGTGCCAAGCTTGTTTGGGGGCTGAGGCATCGAGAGGGAAGCAGGAGCGACTCACACACTCCAGGTCCCAGCCTCACTGGAATGGAGTCCCTGTGGCACATGGATAAACACCCTGGGCTGGGGGGTGGTCTGTGTGATATAGGTGGGATCAGGAGGCTTATGGCCTTGAGTTTCCTGAAAGTGTGGCTCTGAAACTGATCATCAAGAAGCTGTTGGCCAAATGTCTGGAGGAAGGGTTCAGCCTGAGGCTTGGGCCACGGTTCTGCACAGCAGCCTGTGCCAAGGGACAGTGGAGTGGCTGCTGGGGTCTGCGATGGGTGAGAAGGGCAGAGTCTTGGTCATCCCAGGGCCGGAGTTCAACACCAACTATAGAACCGGAAAGCCAGGCAGGGAGGAAGGGGCGACATGCAGACCCCACAGGGGCGGGCAGCAGCTTGAACAATTCTCTGCGGTTGTGCTGCGTGCGTTTTGGGCAGTCTTGGGCTCATCTCGCCCCAAACCCTGCAGCTCTCCTGGGGCACCTGAGAAAGGGAGGTGCGGGCAGGCGAGTTGCCGGCGGAGCTCTGTCATGTGGGTTACCAAGGAGCACGAGAACAGAGGAAGCTGCTTTCAGAATCCCCAAAGACCAATTTCTTCCAGCCCCAGCAACTGTGGGGAGCCTCCACCGAGGCCCAGGCGTCAGGGTGGCTGTGGCTCGGCGTCTTCCGCTGGCGTGACAGATGGAGGCACACCCGGCACCTCCAGGCACCTGGGGAGATTCGGGGAGGGGCCCCACGCGCCTGGCTCCTGCTTGTAGGGAAGGCACTTCTGGGCATGCCCGCCTGGGTGGCACCTCCTGCCCCTTGTGCGTGGAAGGGGGGAAGAAGCCTCTTCCCTGCTACTCAGCCCAAAGCCACAGGCCCCAGGCTGCTCCTACCCCGCGGGCAGGCACTGCAGGGACAGTGGCAGCAGGCGGTTGGCGCCGTGGCAGGGGCTTGCCACCCCCTCCCGATCTGGCGCTCTCCCTCCCCTTCCTTCTCTCCCAGCTTCTCTCTCTACCCGCTCTCCTTTTTTCTCACTCAGCCTCTCCGCTGAATTCTGCATTGACATCAGCACTTCCAAAAACAACAACAAAGGAAAGTAGGTCACAGGCGGTGCCGGGTCGGAGCTGGCCCCGGTGCCAGCGGAGTCTGGGGCTGTGGCCCCATTTCATGGAGAGCCGGGGGCGCCCCGCACTCTGCGCCACGGCCTCGCACACGCAGCCCGGTTGCTGCCCTGGGTGCGTAGGGGGAAGGGCTGTGGCCGTGGGTGCATGGCCTGTGTGTCGGCATGCTGGCTCACGGACTGGGCCAGTGGGGGGTTCTGCACCGAGGGCCACACCAGGTACACTCTGCACGTTCCTTCTGGTCCCGGTATGATGGTGCTGGGGGCCAAGATGCCCGGGGTGCACACAGCTGGTCTGGGGGTGGGATCCAGCCTGCAAACGCAGCTTGATTGACATCCATGTGTGCTCAAGGCCGAGGCCCGCCTCCTCCGCCCGGCTCCTCCAGGCCTTCACACATAACATTCCCCCGCTCTCTATGGCCGTGGAACTCCCAGTTCTCCTTGAAAGATCCCCCAACATGCTAATTGGGACTCCTGCTATGATTAAAAAGAAATTTCAGATTAGAACCACCATGCCACAGAGCTCAGGAGGAAAACAGCTCTTTATAAACGCAGCAGGAGCAGACTTCTGTTTATTTATTTATTTTCTAACTTCGAAAGAAACTGCAGCCTGATGTCTGGCCCACAGTGAACGGCTCAAGTGCAGACTGTCACCAGGCAAGGCCCAAACCATAAAGGGGGCACTTGGGAAGACAGAAAATTGCAGCCTCTTCCCCCGACCCCTGCTTTTTAAAACATAACTGAGTTATTTCTGTAAGCCTAGATCCTGCCTCCGCAGCACCTTTGGCCCCTGACTTGGGAGACGCCGCTGCTCCATCTGGGTCGGCCTCTTCGCCCAGGATAAAGCTTTCACGAGCAGCCGAGGGTGAGGAGCACATTGCAATCAAGCTCCCTGAAGCGATTAGCTCTGGAGGTCCCCAGAGGTGGCTGCAGGGAGGGAGGATTTCAGCTGTGGTCAGTAAGAGTCAGGCACAGCTATGAGAGCAGCACTTCTGAATGATTTCACTTGCAGGGCTGAGCTCATCACATTGATACTTTTAGAACTCATTAGCTTGGGGAGGGTGGCTGGCACGCTGTGCCGGGTGGGTCTCTTACCTCTTAAAGCAGCTCCTCTTGGAGAAGCAGGGAAGAAGTCCTCCACCATAAGCCCCAAACACCCATCCCTAGTTAAGGTTTTAAAACATTAACATTGAACCCAAACCCTCTTAAAAGGCAGCCATTTGACTCTATGGAAATAAAACATCTCCCTAATATCAGCTTCATTAAAAGATCTAAGAAAAGAACATCAATGTTTTCTGATAGAAGAGTATAATTGTAGGCTTCATGGTGGCTCACACCTGTAATCTCAGCAGTTCGGAAGGCCAAGGGAGGTGGATCGCCTGGGCTCAGGAGCTGGAGACCAGCCTGGCCAACATGGTGAAATCCCCATTTCTACTAAAACTACAAAAATGAGCCAGGTGTGGTGGCATATGCCTGTAATCCCAGCTACTCAGGAAGCTGAGGAGAAGAATCGCTTGAATCCAGGAGGCAGAGGTTTCAGTGAGCTGAGATGATGCCATTGCACTCCAGCCTAGACAACAGAGCGAGACTCTCTCTCAAAAAACAAAAATAAAAAGAAGAGTATAATTGTCTTCAAGGGTAACTGGCTGGTTATTGCAGATAATTACCTGCCGGCAATGGAAGGCAGGTGATAAAGAGGAAGGAGTCCGTGCACACAGAGCTGGCACAGGAGAGCAGAGCCATTGGCCCGAGTGGGGTTGGGTTGGGGCTGGAGACAGCATAAGGCAAGGACCGCGCCGCCAGACTCCTGCAAAACCATGCTTCCCAGACTTTTTGCATTCCACAGAGCAGTAGGATTCCAGAAAGAATTTAGAGGGCTTGCTTTGGGTTGCCAGCATTTTGTTTGGCCAGTTAAAGACCTCGAGACGCAGCAGCTGCTATGTACCAGACCCGTTAGCTCATAAAAGAAAGATTTTTTTTTTTAGATAGTCTTGCCCTGTTGCCCAGGCTGGAGTGCAATGGTGTGATCTCGGCTCACTGCAACCTCCACCTCCCATGTTCAATCAATTCTCCTGCCTCAGCCTCCTGAGTAGCTGAGATTATAGGCGCCTACCACCATGCCCGGCTAAGGTTTTGTATTTTTAGTAGAGACGGGGTTTCACCATGTTGGTCAGGCTGGTCTCGAACTCCTGACCTCAGGTGATCCACCCACCTCGGCCTCCCAAAGTGCTGGGATTACAGGCATGAGCCACCGTGCCTGGCCAAAGAAATGTCTTTTTAGAACACCCTTCTCCCTCCCCAAACCAAAAAAAAAAAAAAAATAAAATAAGGACATGATTTCAGAATAAAGGATTATCTTTAGATGGAATAAATTTGGCTTAGCAAAAACCTCACTACATTAATGTTTCGTTGCAAATCGGTAAAATCGCAATCACAGACTCCCCTTGTCTCCAAACTAGCATTTGGAAGCCACCGTTCCCGGGGAGCTTGGAGTCTGCCAGTTGCCACAGCTTTCAGGATGACAAGGAAGCAGATTGCCTGGGTTTAAAATTCTGTTGCTGTCGTCTTCTGGTACCAGCCTCTCATCCTTTCCCCCGCCCCCCGCTTTCCTTGTGTGACAGAGCGGAGGAGGAGACGACTGGGTCGAAACCAAATTGGTCAAAAGGACAAACTGGTCAAGAACGACGATTTCTGCCGCAGCCTGAGCAGGTCCACCAGCCGGTTCTGCCGTGACAGCCAAGGACTAGTCATCCGCAGGCAGAGCGCCACCTACGTGCCAGGGGGGAGGTGGTGGCGCGGAGGAGCCGCTGAAGGGGAGCCAGGGAGTCTGGACCAGTTCTCAGCCTTTTTCAGGATCTCAGGAGGCTGAGGCAGGAGGTTCGCTTGAGCCCAGGAGTTTGAGACCACCCTGGGCAACAGAGCAAGACCCTGTCGCAAAAAAACTAAAATTAATTAATTAATTATTTTTTAAAAGGCCGGGTGTGGTGGCTCACACCTATAATCTCAGCACTTTGGGAGGCTGAGGTGGGTGGATCATGAGGTCAGGAGTTCAAGACCAGCCTGGCCAACATGGTGAAACCTCGCCTCTACTAAAAATACAAAAAATTAGCCAGGCGTGGTGGCAGGCGCCTGTAATCCCAGCTACTAGGGAGGCTGAGACAGGAGAATCGCTTGAACCTGGGAGGCTGAGGTTGCAGTGAGCCAAGACCATGCCCCTGCACTCCAGCCTGGGCAACAGAGCGAGACTCTGTCTCAAAAAAACCACAAAAACAAAACAAAACAAAACAAAAAAAGGGTGGGCGCGGTGGCTCACCCCTTTAATCCCGGCACTTTGGGAGGCAGAGATGGGTGGATTGCTTGAGCTCAGGAGTTTGAGACCAGCCTGGGCAACAGTGAAACCCCATCTCTACCCCCCCAAAAAATAGAAAAATTAGCTGGTGTGGTCCCAATTACTCGGGATGCTGAGGTGAGAGGGTTATTTGAACCCAGGAGGCAGAGGCTGCAGTGAGCCAAGTTGGTGCCCCTGCACTCCTGCCTGGGTAACAGAGCAAGACGCCATCTCAAAACAAGAAAAGAAGAGCTCTCTCTGGAAACCTGCACATTCCCAGGCCCTGCACTGAATTCCAGGAGGTTTATGGAAACCTCCTTCTTCATCTCCCCAGCCTTGCTAGGGGGACTCTGGCCAAGAACCCTGCATTTGGGCAAACACTTCTCATTCTCCATTTCTCAGTCCAGTGATATGATTACATTTAAAATTCTAAAGTTGCATTCAGAAATAGCCAAGGAAAAAAATGGACTGTTCCTTTCTTTGTCTCTGTTGAAAGCTTTATTTTTTTTTCCTTATCGAAGTTGTTTGAATATGTGAAAACTTTACCTAAATAGGTAAAGTTAAAATTATTAACTGAAAGCATATATATAGATATATATTTGGAGTAGAGGTTTAATAGGCAAAGGAAAGAGAAAGGAGAAGGGAAAACAGTTTTCTCTCTAGTGAGAGAGAGGGCACCTCTGAGAGGAAAAGGCCTCAATTTTATTTATTTATTTTTTTTGAGACGGAGTGTCCCTCAGGCTGGCGTCCAGTGCGCAATCTCGGCTCACTGCAAGCTCCGCCTCCCGGGTCCCAGCGATTCTCCTTCTCCTGCTCAGCCTCTCAAGTAGCTGAGACTACAGGCGCGAGTCACCACACCCAGCTAATTTTTGTATTTTTAGTAGAGACAGGGTTTCACCATGTTGGCCAGATGATCTGGATCGCTTGACCTCGTGGTCAGCCACCTCGGCCTCCCAAAGTGCTGGGATTACAGGCAGGAGCCACCGCGCCTACCCCAAAATATTTTTTTAGTGGCAAATTAACAGGGAGTTATGCAGGATATCACCACTGTGGGAAGTGGGTGAAAGGGCTCCAGGCCTGCCTGTACTTTCTTTTTTCAGCTTCCTGTGAACCTATAATATTTCTATTTTATTTATTTTTATTTATTTTTTTGAGACGGAGTTTCGCTCTTGTTACCCAGGCTGGAGTGCAA
>NW_016107451.1:1188824-1190594 GCF_001604975.1 Cebus imitator | reverse complement strand
AAGGGGTTTCACCATGTTGGCCAGGATGGTCTTGATCCCTTGACCTCGTGATCTGTCTGGCGTGGCCTCCCAAAGCATTTTTAATTTTTTGTAGTGGGGAAGTCTGTGTTGCCCAGGCTGGTTAAAAACCTCTGGGCCCAAGTGATTTTCCTGCTTCAGCCTCCTAAAGTGCTTGTATTACAGGAGTGGGCAACCACACCCAGCCTGCCCAGCTAATTAAAACAAGTTTTTTTGGTGTAGAGCCAGGTTCAGTGGCTCTACGGCCAACCAGGCTGCCCAGGCTGGTCTTGAACTGCTCGGCTCAAAACCATGCCCAATATGGGAGGCTAAGGCAGGAGAATCACTTGAACCAGGGAGACAGGGGCTGCAGTGAGCCAAGATCATGCCCTGCATGCCAGCCTGTGTGACAGAGCAAGACTCCATCTCAAAAAAAAAAAAAAAAATTGGCTGGGCGCAGTGGCTCATACTTGTAATCCCAGCACTTTGGGAGGCCCAGGTGGGCAGATCTCCTGAGGTCAGAAGTTCGAGACCAGCCTGGCCAATATGATGAACCCCCATCTCTACTAAACATACAAAAATGAGCCAGGGATTGTAGCGGGTGCCTGTAATCCCAGGTACTCGAGAGACTGAAGCAGGAGAATCGCTTGAGCCCAGGAGGTGGACGTTGCAGTGAGCTGAGATCACATCACTGTACTCCAGTCTGGGTGACAGAGTGCCCTACAATTTTTTTTTTTTTTTTAAATTTAGAGATGGGTCTCACTATATTACCCAGGCTGGTCTTGAACTCCTGGCCTAAAGTGTCCTCCCGCCTTGCCCTCCCAAAGCATTGGGATTACAGGTGTCAGCCACCCCACCCAGCCCAGAATATACCTATTTTATGTTTGTGCATAGAGCCCCTATGTGATTCTTGCAAGCCTGATTGTCAAGTTTTTTTTTAAGAAAAAAGATTCTCCTCAATGATTGTCAGCTTTGAGTCACCTTGCACCCATCATCTTCCAGTGTCCCCAGGCTGGAGTGTAGTGGCTCGATCATGGCTTACCGCAGCCAGGACCTCCCAGGCTCAAGCCATCCTCCCATCTCAGCCTGCTGAGTAGCTGGTACTACAAGTGTGCGCCTCCACACCAGCTGATTTTTTATATTTTTATTTATTTGTTTTTTTCTTTTTTTTTCAAATTTGTTATATATATATATATATGCATATATGATTGCATTTTAGGTTCTGGGGTACATGTAAAGAACATGCTAGACTGTTGCATAGGTACACACATGGCAATGTGGTTTGCTGCCTCCATCCCCATCACCTATGTCTGGCATCTCTTCCCATGTTATCCCTCCCCCACTCCCTATCCCCCACCGTCCCTCCCGTAGTCCCCCGCCACAGACCTCAGTGTGTAATGCTCCCCTGTTTTCTTATTTTTAAATTGAGATGGAGTTTCTCTATGCTGCCCGGCTGGCCTTGGACTCCTGGGCTCAAATCATTCTCTCACCTCAGCCTCCCAAAGTGATGGGATTACAGGCGTGAACCACCGCACCCAGCCATTTTTTGTATATTTTGTAGAGACGGAGTCTTGCTACGTTGCCCAGGCTGGTCTCCAGCTCCTGGCCCCAAGAGATCCTCCTGCCTTGGCCTCTCAAAGTGCTGGGATTCCAGGTGTCCACCATCCTCCTTTACATGATGGAAGGAATTCCCGTGTCAGCCTCGTGGTACCCTGTAGGAGGATGATTCCCATGGCAGCCTCGTGGTGCCCTGTAGGAGGAAGGATGATTCCC
>NW_016107451.1:1186991-1188448 GCF_001604975.1 Cebus imitator | reverse complement strand
CCCTGTAGGAGGAAGGATGATTCCCGTGGCAGCCTAGTGGTGCCCTGTAGGAGGAAGGACGATTCCCGTGGCAGCCTCGTGGTACCCTGTAGGAGGAAGGATGATTCCCGTGGCAGCCTCGTGGTGCCCTGTAGGAGGAAGGGTGATGGGGCCAGGTCCTCTTTCTCTACCCAGACTACAGGTGTGTCGCACTTAACCCTCAGAAATGAGGGTTCAGCTACAGCTGTCAAGACACTGGGCCACAAGATCCTGGAACAACCTTGGCTAGTTTGGGGGTTTCCTGCCACTGCACCCTTTTCTTGGTGGGAAGGAAGGCAGACAGGAGGGAGCTCTTGGCAGCTTCTTCAGTGAGCAGGTGGGCAACCCCAGTGACCTAGTTTGGGAAAGCTGCAGGGGTCAGGACAGCTGGAAGAACTATTAAAAGCTGGAAGACAGATCTTCTGACTTTCTCTCCGAGGCTTTTGCAAATCAGCTCTTCTGAGCTTGAAGTTCCTGGGAATGAAAAGGAAGATTCCTCCAGGGTGGTCCCGTCCTCGCCTCAGGCCATGTGGGACAGGCTCTCAACTGTGACAGCCTGGGCTTGGGGTGGCTCAAAATGCTTGGATTTCTTCCTCCTAGGCGAGGAAGAATAGGGCTGAATCGAGGAAGAGCTCTAGTCTTGGACTCAGAAGCACAGGTCTGAATAACTAGAAGGACCATTTCTTTATCTGGAGAGTGAGGATTATAATCATATCTCCACAGAGGGGGCACTTCTCATTTGTGTCTGTGAGGGGACTTTACAAATCTGAAATACAGGCATGGTGGCTCACGCCTGTGATCCCAGCACCTTGGGAGGCCGAGGTGGGCAGATCACCTGAGGTCAGGAGACCAAACTGGCAGACATGGTAAAACCCCGTCTCTAATAAAAATACAAAAATTAGGTGGGCGTGGTGGTGCCCACCTGTAATCCCAGCTAGCCGGGAGGCTGAGGCAGGAGAATCGCTTGAACCCAGGAGGCAGAGATTGCACTGCACTTTAGCCTGAGGGCCAAAGTGAGACTCTCTCTAAACAAAAATCTGAACTACTGTTCAACTCTGAGTTGCTTTTTCATTTTCCCTTGCTGTGCTCTTTGGAGAGGAAATGGAGCAGTAGGAAGTGAGATCTGTAAGAAGACAGGGCCGTGGCCTGACCAGAGCCTTCTCAGGGACTGAAGTGGGTCAACAGCTTTGAGAAATGAAGCCAGTTCTGGGCCGGGCGCGGGGCTCACGCCTGTCATCCCAGCACTTTGGGAGGCTGAGGCGGGCGGATCACCTGCAGCCTGGAGTTGGAGACCAGCCTGGCCAACATGGCGAAATCTCATCTCTACTAAAAATACAAACATAGCTGGGTGTGGTGGCAGGTGCCTGCAATCCCAGCTACTTGGGAGGCTGAGGCAGAACACTTGAGCCTGGGAGGCGGAGGCTGCAGTGAGCTGAGAT
>NW_016107451.1:1162929-1185776 GCF_001604975.1 Cebus imitator | reverse complement strand
AAAAAAAAAAAAAAATTTTTATATTTTTCATAGAGATGGTATCTCACTATGTTGCCCAGGCTGGTCTTGAACTTCTGGCCTCAAGCAATCCTCCCACCTTGGCCTCCCAAAGTGTTGGGATGGCAGGCGTGAGCCGCCTTGCCAGTCCCCAGCCTCCTGTCAGAGTGCTCTGGTCACAGGTGAGGAGGCCAGCCTGGGAGTAGTTCCTGGAAAGGAGCTGGTGTGCAAATTCAGAGGAGCCTGTACCTTAGACTTGCAAAGTGCCAGACACCTGGTGGCACTTTAAATGCCACAGATAAAACACTGAGAGGTTCTGCCGGCAGCAGGAGAGATGAGGGGTCAGGGACCTCAGGGCCTCTGAGGCTCAGATTGGAGATAGAGAATAAAAACACCACGGAGACCCCGCGACCCCGGGTGCAGCCCGGCCGGCCCGGGAAGTACAGACCTCCCCAGCACACACTTCGGGGGCCAGGCTTTGCGGGGGACTAAGGGCTCCCTGCCCTCGGCACCTCCACCCATCCTTTAGGACGAGGCTCAGTGGGAAATGCTGCAACCCAGGGCTCAGCCCAGAACCTGCCCATGTACCACACAAGTGCCCGTGTCCCTGACAGATGGCCACCAGGGTGCTGGGAGGCAGGGCTCAACCGCACCCTTCACTCTTCCTGAGTGGCAGCTACGTGACCTGCCCTGCTGCCTGGCTTCTGACAACCATCCTGGCAATTAGAGGAAGGGGGATTTGGTTTTCCACCGCTGCCTCCTTGGCTGGCCAATCCACTGCACGCAGGGAGGCCCTGTGCTCACCCGGAAGTCCCAGGGCCTGACCGGGGTCTTGCATGTGGCCAGGGCTCAAATCTTTTTTTTTGGAGACAGAGTCTCCCTCTATTGCCCAGGCTGGAGTGCAGTGATGAGATCTCAGCTCACTGCAACCTCTGCCTCCTGGGTTCAAGAGATTCTCCTGCCTCAGCCTCCTAAGTAGCTTGGATTACAGGCACGAACCACCATGCCAGGCTAATTTTTTTGTATTTTTACTAGAGATGGGGTTTCACCATATTGGCCAGGCTGGCCTCAAACTTCTGGCCTGAAGCAAACCCCCCACCTCGGCCTCCCAAAGTGCTGGGATTACAGGTGTGAGCCACGGCGCCTGGCCTCAAATCTATCGACATCGTGAGTGTCCCACACGAGGCTGTAGGAGGGAGGCAGGCAGGACCCGGTGCTGGAGAGGCTTGTGGGCGTGCGTGTGTGCAAAAGCCCCTCTCCCTAACACACCCCCTGCCTTCATCTTTTCCTCCTTCTGCCACTTTTATTTATTTATTTATTTTGAGACGGAGTCTCGCTCTGTTGCCCAGGCTGGAGTGCAGTGATGCAATCTTGGCTCACTGCAACCTCCACCTCCTGGGTTCAAGCAATTCTCCTGCCTCAGCCTCCTGAGTAGCTAGGACTACATGTACCAACCACCAGGATTTTTATTTTTATTTTTGTTTTTGTATTTTTAGTAGAGACAGGGTTTTGCCATGTTAGTCAGGCTGATCTTGAACTGCTGACCTCAGGTGATCCGCCCACCTCAGCCTCCCAAAGTGCTGGGATTATAAGTGTGAGCCATGATGCCAGGCTTCCTTCTGCCTCTTTGGCTACACGGCTGCCCCGTGGCGCTGTGCCCTCTCTCTCCAAGTGAGACTGTACGTGTGGACCCTTTGGTGTCTTGCTTAGAGCCCACCTTCCCCTGCCCATCCAGCCCACGCTGCTGTTTCCTCTGTGGGTTTGTCCCCTCGGCCCCTCATCATGGAGCAAGTCTTACGTGGCGATTGTCCATCTAATCTCTCTGGCTGGAGTGGCGCGTGGCTGCCTGGATGCTGCCACTCAGAGGGCACTCTTGTCTTGGCAGTGACTGTCCCCAAAGCAGTGGTGGGGTGGGGAGAGAAGCGTGCAGCCGGGTGCCTCCGCCAAGCCTCCTACCTGCTTAGATCTCCGGCGCTCGCATTACCTTCTTCCTTAGAGCGGGCCTCCCGGGACATGGCACTTACAGAGATGGAATAGTTTAATACATGTCTTGCTTCCTCTCTTGCTCGAGGCCCTCAGAGGCAGCTCCAGAAGCAGTGGCTGGTGGGTCTCCGAGCGCCTGGGGGAGGCGGGAGGGGGTGGCGTGGAGCCTCAGCCAATTTGGAAAGCCCTGTGACCCAAGCACATCTCGCGGCAGCAGTGTCAAATCCTGCCGTTTGGGCATGCCATTAGTGTGCGTGCTGCCTCGCAGGAGTCGGTGACACAAAGGCACATCCTTCCCCACCCTCCTGGAGCTTAGAAACTAACCGCTCTAATGAGAAATGAGGGCAGAGAGGAGAGAGATGGGGGCGGGCCCCTCCGCGGCTGCTGCTGGTGTCAGAGCAGGCTGACCCACTTCTTTTGACGTCGAGGGGCCTTGGCGGCCAGCCCACCAACATGCCGCTTAAATCAGCCGCTGCTCCCTGCACGAGGGTCTCCTCTGTCAAGCCCGTCACTCGGTGCTCTTGGAGAGAGCCCTATCGCCCTGGCAGCACGGCTAGTCTCTCTCCCTTGCTTCCCTTCCTTCCCAGGCCCTCCAGGGTCCCTTCACCCCACAGGCTCTTTAGGGCCTGGACCCCCAGTGTTCAGCAGCCCTCTGCGGAGAGACCCTCCAGGGAGGGTGCTCGGTGGCAGTGCGGCAAGCCAAGATTCTCTTTTTTCCCCAGCTTTTTGATTGTGCCATGAGTTATTTAGCCAACAATAGATGTTTATGTATTTTTTTTAGAGCTCATATTTATTAACAGCCTGAGAAGGAGGAGACCCGGAGATTTATACTGAAAGCACGGTGAGTTAAAAGGGACAGAGGAGCAGAGAGATACTGAGCATAGAATTGTAAAGGATGTTTTAACGCACAATCAAAGGTTCTTGAGATATTTTCCAAGTAGACAGAAGATAAAAGAAAATTGGCCCATTACGAGCTGATAGTGGGGGATTGGTGACATGGGATGGAGTCTCAGCTGACGGCTGAACTCCCGCTTAGAGGCAAGTGAATCTAGAGAGCAAGGTGGGGAGCCGAACCGGGTCAGGAGGCTTCAGAACGGGGGCTGGAAGGGACTCCATCAAAACGTATTCTCCCCTCCTGAAAGAATGAACACCAGCCGGGGGTGGTGGCGCACGCCTGTCACCCCAGCTCTTTGGGAGGGCGAGGTGGGCGGATCACATGAGGCCAGGAGTTGGAGACCAGCCTGGCCAATGGTGAAACCCCGTCTCTACTAAAAATACAAAAATTAGCTATGCATGGTGGCTGGCTCCTGTAATCCCAGCCACTCGGGAGGCTGAGGCAGGAAAATCGCTTGAGCCCAGAAGGCAGAGGTTGCAGTGAGCCGAGATTGCGCCACTGCACTCCAGCCTGGACAACAGAGCAAGACTTCGTCTCAAAAAATAAATAAATACAAAATAAAACAATTAGCCTGGTATGGTGCTGTGTCCCTGTAGTCTCAGTTACTCAGGAGGATTGTTGGAGGCAGGAGGATTGTTTAAGCCTCAACAGGCTGAGGCTGTAGTGACCCATGATCATCCCACTGCATTCCAGCCCTGGTGACAGCGTAAGACCCTGTCTCAAAAACAAACAGCAAATGAACCCAGAGAAAGGCTGGCTCCCTAGGTCAGCGTAAAGTAGGGCCCGGAAGAGGGGAGTCCCTGGCATCCCAGAGGTGGGTCTGCTCAGGGACTGGTGGGCCTGCCTGGGGAGCATGGAAAGGGGAATTTGCTGAGTGCTCGGTGGCTCCCAGGAGCCTCCCCAGCAAACTCCTTCTCTCTGACCCTGGTCCCTGCAGCTTGCCCTCCGAGAGGCCTCCCTGGCTCTCCCGCCTCCCCGAACCTGCTCACAGGCTTTCTGGAGCCCATTTACCGTGGTGGCAGAGCACTGGTGATTAGCTGGGTGATGAGTAAACATTTGCTAAATGGGATTCATGGCTCTTGGGATGAACAGCCCCAGCAGGAGAGGAGGGGGTGCGGCCGATGGGAGGGGCTCAGGGCTGGCTGATGGTCAGATCGGGCACACGCAGAAGCACGGGGATCTAAGCAGGCTGCTCGAAGCCAGGAGGGACTGAGGGCGGCCGGCGCCTGGGAAGCAGGGAGCGCCGGGCCGTGGAACGCTTCCCGAGCTTGGAAGCAGCAGGTGTCTGGGAATGGGACTGTGGCCCAGGCAGACTTCCAGCGAGCGCTCCAGCTTGCTGGCACGAGGGGAGGATCTGGCTGAGCACAAGGAGGCAAGTTTCCATCATGAAACCCGCTGTTGAGGAACTGCGGCAAGGGTGCCACGGTCGGAAACCACGTGCCCAAGACAGGCTGGGGGGCGTGGGGGAGGACAACCCCAGGTGGGGAGCCACACAGCCCCCTGAGCAGGATCCCCTAGGCCCCCAGGGCCGGATGCATCTCCCACAACCTCAGCTCGAAGCGGTTTATGGATGCCCCAGACATGTGCTGTTACCACCTCTAGCCCTACTCCCCACCCTCTTCTTTGGACAGCTCTTCATCCTCCAAGACACATTGGAGTGTCACCTCCACCTGGAAGCCGTCTCTGACTGCCCCCACCCAGCTGAGCTCCTCATTTTGGGGGCTGCGGGGTGCTAACAGGAGCGCCAATTCCATACCAATTGCGAATACTTGTTTCTACATCTCATCTATGAGCTCCTTGCCACATCTCCTCACGCTTATGTCCCCAGAGCCTGGCCAGTGGCTGGACACGGAGGCCCTCGATCAGCCTTTGTTGAATGAAGCATGCAGAGCCAGCCAAGCTCTGGGGTCAGGGGAGGAGCTTGTGTGGAGATTCTTAGAGACAACCAGGACCACCCAGCCCCCTCCGACAAGGCCGGCTGTGTCCCCATCAGTCCACAGTGGAGACCTGCGTGGCAGGAGGAGGGGGAGGGAGAAGAAGTGGGTCCCTCCTGGGGTCCAGGAAAAGTGCTGGCAGAAGATGGCAGGGGAGGGGGCCTCCACCTCTGGGAGGACCACAGGAATCTGCATGTCCCTGCCCTGAATGAGACCAGGGGCTGGCTGGGGCTGGCGAATAGAGAAGCCTTTGCTGCACCCCCGATGTATCCACTTGCTTTGATGTTTGGGGAGACGGTGTCATCGTCACTGCGTAGCATGAGCTGCTGGGTGACAAGTAATGTCACCAGCAGCAGAGCTGCCTCAATTCCCCCTAACTCTTAGAGGAGAAAGCTGCTAAAAATACCTGGCGTCCTGGGCCCCCACCGCCTTGCCTCTAATAACAGTCAGCAACCAGACACTGTGCTGTGCTTGACAGAAGCGGATCATTTACAAAACATTAGCATTTCTCGTACTGACATTCCATTCCATATTATAGGGCTAAGTCTTTTTTTTAAAAAAAATTTAATAAAGTGCTTAGACTCATGATTTTCCCACTGAGGGCCTTGCTGTCTGAGGTTGGAATTGAAATCAACAACATAACATCCTTGGGTTCTAAACAGCCGGGCCCTGCCACCAGCCTGGGTCAGAGCCTGCCGGCTGCAGCGGAGCAACTGCAGGCTGAGGATTCTTCGCTCCGCAGTCACTGGGCTCCCTTTAGTGAACGCCCCAAGCCTCTACTGAGGAGGATTTGTCCAGCCAGGCCTGAAAACACAGCCTCCTCCCTCTATCCGGGGGACCCTCTCCTTTCTCTGAAGCCAGAGAGGCAGGTGCAGTCTCCAAACCCACCCACAGCTGTCCGGGTGGGTCCCTGGTCTCCTAGAAAATCCCTTGGGCCCCAGGAACTGAATGTTCCCTTGCAGCCACCCGTCCCCACCAGCCAGCTGCCCAGCCCCCTGAGAATCAAGTCACTCAGCAGTTGCTCCTGAGGCTCCCGGGAATAGGCCGGGAAGGGTCCAGGACCAGCTTGCCCGGGAGAGCCACAGAGGTGCTGCTGACCCAGGGCAACCAGAATGTGGGAAGGGAATCATGATCTGTGCGGGGGAAGGAAGCGCCACAAAACAGGAGCGCTAGGGTGCGTGTGCGTGCGTGGAAACAGGAGCGGTGGGGTGCGCGTGCGTGCGTGGAAACAGGAGCGCTGGGGTGCGCGTGCGTGCGTGGAAACAGGAGCGCTGGGGTGCGCGTGCGTGCGTGGAAACAGGAGCGCTGGGGTGCGCGTGCATGCGTGCGTGTCCCCGTGAGTCAGTGTACCCCTGCCCCCTAAGGCTCCTCCCGCCAACAAATGTGCTGTGTTCGCAGAGCTGGGCCCAGCCAGGCTCGCCCACCCACAGAAGCCCAGGATCTGCCACCTGTCAGGAATGCGGGGCTAGGAAATGAAAAACAGGGTTCTTGTCCAAGATCATTTATTGTTATTGTTATTTTTCTCTTAATTGGATTCGGCGTTTCTCGCTCCTCACACACATCCTCTCTGGTGGGGGATTCAGGTTTGTGCAAAGCGCAAAGGAGCTTGTGCCCACCTGGGCCCCTGGCCAGCGGCATGGCTGGCTTTGATCTGAGTGCCTCTTCCCTGTCCGGGCTCACCTGCCCCAGTCCCTGGGTGGTGCCCGTCCCTGCTCCTGACCCCTGAGTCTGGCCTCCCCAGCCTCTGCCTGCACCCTGAGCATCCCCAGGAGGGCTGGGAGGGCTGGGTGCCTGAGATGGTTCATGAAATGCCCTCATCGTTTCCCTTCTGCTAAGGACCCCTGATGCCTCCTCCTGCTGCCCTGCACAGGGCCCTTCCTGGGCCGTCCACTGAAGAACCTCAAGGAAACGTTCAGCAGTTGAGCCGTGCGGGAGGCCTTGGCTCAAGCCTGAGTCTCTTGGCGTGTCCAGGCCGTCCCTGGCCAAACGCTAGGCTGCCGACACCGTCCAACCCGCTGGACTAACACTATGGATGCTGCCTGGCCTGCCGGCTTCCAGATCCAAAAGCCCTTCCCTCCCCTCCTGTCTTGCTGGCCCTCAGGGCCTGGCTCCCTGACATCCAACAAGCTGCCTCTCACTTCTCACCCTGAAGCCCACAGCTAGTACAGCAGAGGTGACAGGGTGCTCCAGGGTGGCAGACAGGCTTGTGTTGCATACGACAACAAGGTGATGCTGTAAATATCTAAGAATATTGGTCCCCCAAAGTGACTCTTGCTGCCACCCCTTCCTCACCCTCCCCACTGACACCTGCCCAATCCCTGGCAAGCCAGGCTGGGATTCTAGACAAAAATTCTATCACTTTGTTCTTGCTAGAAATCACCGACACAATCCTTAGCTCAGCAAATTCAGTTTTCTGGATAGTTTATAAACATGGAAAGTCATACAGTTAGGTGATGGAGTGGGAGGGAGGACCTGTGCATTTGTGTATATATATGTAGATTGTGAGTATATATAAGTGGACGTAGTTATAAAACTGCACCTTCTGTGAGAACCTCATTGCCCGGGATGAAGTTTGAATTTCAGCCTCTGATGATCTTTCCTTTGGTAATTGGTTCTTGGACCCCAGCAGTTGGGCCTGGGCCTGCCAGGGTTGCCTGAGACATCAGGAAGGAGAGGTGCTGCCCCCAGGGAGGGGCTGAAGGTGGAGTCCAGTAGGATTCAGGGCAGGGTGACTAAGTGGCCTCAGGAAACAGCCAGGATGCCACCTGCTCGTGTGTGCCCAGACTGCGGCCGCCCAGCCTCCTGGGTGCGCCTCGTTTGTTCCTCTCTGCCTCCTGCTTTCTCCAGGAACCATGGGGCCCTCCAGACCTCTCCAGACGATCGGGATTCCGCAGAGCCCCGACGCCGCCGTTAGGGGCGATTGTCCCATTGTCGCTAGTGAAGGATGCACTCGGCGTGACTTTCACCGCCTTGCTGGAGTGGACGCTGTCCGTGGGTGCTCTGCGGGGCTGGCGGGGACCGCCGGGTGAGACGTGCCAATCCCCTTCCGCCTAGGGCTGTACACTTTGGGTTTACAATCCACATGGCAGGGTCCAGACAGCAGCCGCGTGAAGACACCTCCACCGGCCTTTCCCTGAAACCCAGCAGATCTTCCACTAGGAAAAAAAGAAGAAAATAAATTCTGTTCCTTGGTGGACACGTGGCAGTGCTGGGTGCTGACGCCCTGGGCTCTCAGCGGAGAGTGACCGCCAGCCCCAGAATCCAGGCCAGGAGGGAGGCCCCCAGTGAACGGCCCGAGGAGGCCTGCTGCACCCCGCTGGGGGCACGGATGGGGGTCCTGCGGGCACACTTGCCCTTCCTCTTGGGCCGGGCGGTGGGCATGATGTCGAAGTCAAGCTTGTGCTGGTAGTCGGGGGCATAGTCTGGCAGCTCGGGGGCCTGCTTCCCGCCGCCCGCCTTAGAGATCTGGTTGCGGTTCCTGTAGCTGGTGCAGTTCTTGCCCGGCTTCCTGTGGCCGGGCCGGGAGCCGGGCAGGTGGCCCTTGCCCCTGGTGGGGGCGTGGGGCAAGTGGTGGCCCTTGCGGGCGGCCCTGTCCGTGGTGGTGAGCGTGTGCGACTTGATCTGGTGCGGGGACGCTGGTCCCGTGCAGTTCCGGAAGTCCTCGGCCCTCAGCAGCTTCAGGTCCTGGCCGTGCCGCCGCGCGGGGGACAGGCAGGGGACAGCGGAGCTGGAGCCCCGGAACCGCTGCAGCCACTCCCAGAGGGAGCGCGCTCGGCAGCCACAGTCCCAGGGGTTGCCGTTGAGACGGAGGAACTCCAGGGCCCCCAGCGGGGCCAGGCATGCACCCTGCAGCTCCGCCAGGCTGTTGTTGAAGAGAAAGAGTGTGGTCAGCCGGCGCAGGTCGTGGAATGCCTTGTGGTGCACCCACTGCAGCCGGTTCTCGTGCAGCAGCAGCCGGTCCAGGTTCACCAGGCCCCGGAAGGTGCCCGGGCCCAGGCTCCACAGCTTGTTGCCATGGAGAAACAGGTGGCTGAGGTTGACCAGGTCCACGAAGATGTCGTCCTGGAGGTACTCGATGTGGTTGTCCTGCAGGTAGAGGTACTGCAGGCTGTGCAGGCCGCCAAAGACGCCGGCCGGCAGGGCGCTCAGCCCGCACTTGTAGAGGTAGAGGGCGTGGAGCTTGACCAGGCCCTGGAAGGTCTCGGGCTCCAGCGTCCGCAGCTGCCGGTTGTCGCCGAGGTCCAGCTCCTCCAGGTGCACGAGGCCCTCGAAGGTGCCGGGGTGGATATGGGTGATGTTGTTGGAATAGACCCAGAGCGTGACCATGGCGGGGCTGAGGTGGCCCGGCTGCAGCAGGCTAATGCGGTTGTTCTGCAGGAAGACGCGCTCGCTGTCCACTGGGATGCCCTCCGGGATGGCCGCAAAGTTGTGCGCCTGGCAGCTGACCGTCATGGGCGCTGGGTAGCACACGCAGTCCCGCGGGCAGCCGCCACCCAGGGGCAGCTCCGCAGCCACCAGCAGCAGCAGCACTTCCACACAGCACCCTGGCAGGGGAGAGAGAGCACAGCCAGGTCAGGGGCCGCAGAGGGGCGGGAGGCGGGCACAGTGCAGGGGAGGACTGGCACGGCGCCCTCCTGGGCCCACTGGGGCCACATCTTCACCTTGGCTGAGCTCAATGAGAGCCTCACCCCTGCCTGGAGGAAAGTCAGGGTCAAGGGTCCGGGTCCAAGCCTGGAACCCATCTGAGACAAGAGGCCTCCCCTCCTCCTTGGTGACCCACTTCTTGGGTCTGGGAGGTGAGTCTGGGGTGAAGGCCCTGATCACCCCCAAGCTTCCTTAGTTCCACCCCACAGATGCTGAGCCCCAGGCTCACCCGCTCCGGCTCTGTCACGCTGCAGGGGTGGAGGCCATGACCCAGGGACACCGCCATCAGCTTCCCATTCTCCTAGCTGTGTCCCTGGCTGTTGTTATCTGTGCTCACGGAGAGTGGAGGGGCTCTTGCTGTCCTGAGGAATCTATTTATTTATTTTTATTTTATTTATTTATTTATTTTATTATTATTATTTTTTTTGACACAGAGTCTCACTGTGTCCACCAGGCGCCAGGCCGGAGTGCAGTGGTGCAATCTCAGCTCACTGCAACCTCCGACTCCCGGGTTTAAGCAACTCTGCCTCAGCCTCCTGAGTAGCTAGGACTACAGGCGCGCGCCACCACACCCAGCTAATTTTTGTATTTTTAGTAAAGACGGGGTTTCACCATGTTGGCCTAGGTGGTCTTGATCTCTTGATCTCGTGATCCACCTGCCTCAGGCTCCCAAAGTGCTAGGATTACAGGTGTGAGCCACCACGCCCGGCCTTATTTAATTTTTTTTTTTTTTAAGACAGTCTCACTCTGTCACCCAGGTTGGAGTGCAGTGGCGCAATCTTGGCTCACTGCAACCTCTGCCTCCAGGGTTCAAGTGATTCTCCTGCCTCAGCCTCCCGAGTAGCTAGGATCACAGGCGTGCACCACCACGCCTGGCTAATTTTTGTGTTTTTAGTAGAGACGGTGTTTCACCATGTTGGCCAGGATGGTCTTGATCTCCTGACCTCAGGTGATCGGCCCCACTCAGCTTCCCAAAGTGCTGGGATGCTAGGCGTGAGCCACCCTGCCTGGCCAGAATCTCTTTATTTAAATCATTCCCAATCACAAGCACAGCATGCATGCATGGCACCAAAGTTCACCTGAAATAATGTCTCCTTTACCGCGTCTTCCATGTCCTCAAAACATAGAGGGAACACTCCCTCTAAGCCTCAGTTTCCTCATTTCTGAAATATAGACATGGTCAGGCATGGTGGCTCACACCTGTAATCCCAGAACTTTAGGAGGCCAAGGAGGGCAGATCACCTGAGGTCAGGAGTTCAAAACCAGCCTGGCCAACACAGCGAAATCTTGTCTCTACTAAAAATACAAAAATTAGCCGGGCATGCATGTGCCTATAATCCCAGCTACTTGAGAAGCTGAGGCACAAGAATCACTGGAGGCAGAGGTTGCAGTGAGCCGAGATCATACCACTGCACTCCAGCCTGGGTGACAGAGTGAGACTCTGTCTCAAAATAAATAAATAAATGAAATAAAATAAAATACAGACAATAGCAGTTCTCCCTGGCAGAGCTGTGTGGATGCCTTGAGAGGCGCCTGTCTGTAAAGGCCTGGGGGGTGACAGCCGCTGTCAGACCGAGGCTGCCCCCTCCCGGCCCACCCTTGGGCCCCTCCCCTCTTTCCCCCAGGCTGTGGCTGCAAAACCAGGCCTCGCCTCTCCACTGTCCAGAGCGTTTCCTCTGTAGCTTCCCTCTAATTGGGCATTAATTAGGCATTCGCTAATGGATCCTTAAAGTAATTTATTTTCGGATGTGTCCAGCCTGTGGTCAGATAACAGCCCCGCGCTCATTATCCGAGCAGCCTTATTAGCGACGACCGTCATTACCTGCCTTTTTCCAGGGTCGCAACTGCCCCAGGAGGCCGGGCAGGCGCGCCAAGGTTGAGGGGGTGGGCTCCAGGCTCCCACCCCGATGGCCAGCCAGCCTTCTCCTCCCTGCCCGGCGGGCCTCCTGCCCCTTTGCTTCTGGCTCCGGAGAGGCCTCGTGGGAGAGTCGGGGCGCCCGGGGCAGCCGAGTCGCTGCTGCAGCTGTGCCCAAAGCTTGTGGGATGAGAAGCAGCCCCTCCAGCCGCTCTGGGGCCAGGCCTGCTCCCGCCTCGTGCCTCTGCCCGCCCAGGCTCCCGGCCCAGCAGGCCTTGCCACCACTGTCACCCCTCGTTCCTAGCAGAAACAGTGTCGTAAATAAGTGACAGCTCCCAGCTGTTGGGAGTTACGGGCTCCCAGAGAGTGGCAGCTGCTTCCCGTCCCCCCGTAATCACCCGGCTTCGACTGACCATTTCCGACACATAAAAATCATCGCACATAATTTGTTTTTTTTGCATAATTGGGCTTGGTTGCGATTTCAGAGCAATTATGACTTCAGTGGTGGCGGCACAGCTTCAAGGACCTTTTCTGGGCCAAGCCAGGCTCTGTGTGGCCCACGCTACACTCCCCAGCCAATGCACAGCCTGCAGGCCGGGCTGAGGCTGCCGCCGCCACCCTAGCCTCAGTTTCCCCTACCAGGCGTGGGAGATGATGGCAGTGCCCACTGTCGACACTTGGAGGCTCAGGTCCGGCCTCCAGCTGCCCAAGGAGCCCCACCCTGCAGGGGGAGGCAGGGGTGTGAGGGTGAGAAACCTGGGCTCCAAACCCCGCCTGACTTTGGGAAGCCTGCCTACTCTCTGAAGCCACCATCCAGGGCTGGGAGGGGGCCCAACTCACACTGGCTGCCCCTTCCACGGAGGCGACACTCCCCTCTGGCTCAGCTCGCACTCCTCACCCCTGCTTGGCCGCTACCCTCCAGGAAGGCCGCCCTGCAGGGAGCTTCCTTCCCCAGGAGCAACCCCACTCTGCTGAGGGAGCCAGGGTGCCCCTCCCAGCTTTAGGGTGTCCCACATGTCAGGGGACAGGGCCACAGCCAGGCCATTCTGCAAAGACAAAGCCATCTCCGTCCCTGAGTCTACAGCGAGAGAGGCCTCGGGGCAGGGGGACGGGTGATGCGTGTCCGGCTCAGCGCTAATCCCATCGACATTTGTGCAGCTTACTGGAGTTTACAAAGTGCTTCCACTCACGCTCCCCTGAGGCTCGGAGCTGCCCCGGTGAGGGCGTGGGGAGCCCTCCTCCACCCGACGTGTGGCTGCTTCTGTGAGGCCCAGGATGGAGTTCTCTGAAATGACGCCGGGAGAAGCCTGGGCCCATGGAGAGACGTTTCCTGTCACACACAAAGCAGGGGCTTCCGAGGGATGTCAGGGAACGGGGAAACCAGGCAAGGACCCCAGTTTAGGTGAAAAGGCCAAATCCCGTCCCCCTGTAATCACCTGGGGTGACCCAGGGGTGGACTTGGTATCTGTGAGTGTGCCATGGGTGGGAAGGGTCGGAGGACAGGGTGAGGTGAGGCAAGGCCCAGGGCAGGAACCCCCCTGCCCGCCTCTGAGAGGGCCCCTGGCTCGGCAGGGTGTGGCTCACATTCCCTGTCTCAAGGAAGAACAAACCATTGTCTTGGGGGCCTGGGCCAGGCGAAAAGCCACAGTGTGGGCAGCCCCTCCCTCCTGTCCCAATGTCTGAGGATGCTGGAGGGGCAGGTCGGGGGGTCTGAGCCCCAGGGCATCCTCACCACCTTCAGTAGGCCCAGATGCGGGGACCCAGGCCAGGGAAGCCGCCCTCCCAGGCATCCTGCCCCTCGTCCTGGAGAGTGGGGCATCTCGGCTGAGTGCTTCTGCAGCCTGGAAGCTGGCCCCATTTCCAAGACCTTGGACCAGCTGCCCCAGCTGGCCCTGCCACCTCTGGTACCCTGTGCCACAGCCAGCAGGTGCCCCAGTCTTGGACTGTCCCCTGCTGGGTTTCTCCCAGAGGCTGGCATAGCATTGCCCGGCTCCTCCCGTGCCCCTGCATGCAGCCCTGGGGAGCCCCGACACTGATTGCCTGATTAATGTACTAACAATGAGGCCCTCGCCTTTGCCGTGCATTTTAAGATTGCAAATTAGCAGGGATCAGGGTCTCTGTGGAGGAGCCCGGCACCCCCTCTCACCAGCCTCCTCATCCCCTCCTGGGTGAGGCAGTGGTGGCTCTGCCCGAGGGGGCTAAAGAGAGCGAGGCCGGGCCTCCCCCAAGGCTCCCCCGAGCTTCCCCTGGGATGTCCCCTGTTCCTCCTCTCCTCCAGGGGCGCACACTCAGCTGACTGCTCGGCTACCCCCAAACCTCCTGGCCTCCCACACATCTAAGCTCACCTGCATCTCCACAGCCTCATTCATTCACTTGCGGCCTGAGCCCCGGGGTGTTGGGGGTGCCAGTGGGGAGGGCCCAGAATGAGTGGGTGGGGGAGCAAGGGGGATCCTCATGCTCACTGGCAGTTGGGAGTCTCTCACAAGAGCAGGCAGGCAAAAAATAAATAAATAAATAAAATAAAAAAGCCGGGCGCGATGGCTCACACCTGTAATCCCAGCACTTTGGGAGGCCGAGGCGGGTGGATCACGAGGTCAAGAGATCGAGACCATCCTGGTCAACATGGTGAAACCCCGTCTCTACTAAAAATACAAAAAATTAGCTGGGCATGGTGGTGCGTGCCTGTAATCCCAGCTACTCAGGAGGTTGAGGCAGGAGAATTGCCTGAACCCAGGAGGCAGAGGTTGCGGTGAGCCGAGATCGCGCCATTGCACTCCAGCCTGGGTAACAAGAGTGAAACTCCGTCTCAAAAATAAAATAAAATAAAATAAAATAAAAAATAAAATAAAAAAAGAGCAGGCAGGCTGTCTGGCCAGGTGTACAGCCTGCAGTAGACCCCTGGGGGTGTGTGGGAAGGGAGGGTGCTCAGGGAAGGCCCCTGCCACCCCTGTGCCACCTGCCAACATTGTTCTGTCACTGCCTGGAGTATGAATCTGGGAACTGGGAGGAGAAGGGTCCCTGCCTCACAGGGTTGCCTTAGGATTCCAGCCAGCACAGAGGCGGCAAGGACAGCTGGGATGGTGTTCAGGTCCTCCTTCCTGCAAACCCCCAAGTCCCTGCTTGCTGGGCAGGGAGCATGGGGGCAGGGGTGGCCTGAGCATGGGTAGGCACCCTACCCAGTCCTCTCAGCAGCCCAGATATGCTGCTGAGGGGCCTTGTGGGGCCAGACCTGCCAGGATGGAGAAGGGAAAGGCAGTGGCCACCGCATGGCAAAGGCCCCAAGGTGGGAGGGGGCACCATGCTCATGCCTCTTCTTGCCCGGCTCTGCCGCTTAGGCTCTAAGTACGCAGAGCTTCCAAGGAGGCTGCAGCCTCCGCTCAGCTGAGCTGGGGAAACCCAGAGCCATGGGGGCCAGAGGTCTCCCCTTTGTGACCAGCCTTGGCGGGGACCTTGCCCGAGGCCCAGGCCAGCCAGCCGTTGCTGTGGGGACTCCGCAGCTTCCCAGACCCTAGAAGCAGGAAGGGACCAACCAAGGCAGACCCAGCCCTAACTGTGCAGCAGAGGCCTCAGGACGGCCCCCAAGACCGGCGCCCTGTCACAGAGGAGGAGACCAGGCCCTCGGGGGAAGCCACCGGCCACGGCATGAGGTTGGCGACAGGGCAGTGAGCAGGCCTCACCCAGCTGACGGCAAGGCCAGGGCTCTGCCCCCAGTGTCACGCTGCTCAGGTGGCAGGGCAGCCTCCACGGAGGGCTGCTTGACCCTCATAGCCCCAAAGCCACGAGCTGCTCACCCCAACCTGCCAGCACTGAAGGGACTGCCGCTCCCCGGGCCTGAGTGGGGATGGCCCAATGGGCTGGCAACTCCGCACCCCCCTGGACAGGGCTGTGGGGCTCTGTGAGTCTTGGAGACTGGTCAGATCCCTCTGGCTCTGCAGCCCTCCCTCTCCTTCCCTGCTTTCCCCAGCCCTGCCAGATGCTCCTCTCCACCCAATCGATGCTAACCCAATGCTGGTCAGATAACAGCCTCAGGCCAGGCCGGCTGCACTTGGGGGCTGCTGGCGCCTTGGGCTACTTGGCCCTGTCCCTCCACACTGCACCCAAGCACAGGCCACTTCCTGGGTAGCCCATCCTCCCCCTCCCCAGCACCTCCTGGAGCCTGGCTCAGCCCTCGGGACATGGAAGCCAGCCAGGGCACAGCTGGATTTCTGTCACCAGCCCCTACTGTTGGACGTGGGGTGTGGGGTATGAATGATGGGCACAGGCTCCTCGTCCGTGGCATCGGGCATTGGAAAGAGTACAAGCTTTGGAGCCAGACAGACCTGAGTTTGAATCCTAGCTCCTCCTTTTTTTTTTTTTTTTTTTTTTTTTTAGTAGAGACGGGGTTTCACCGTTTTAGTTAGGATGGTCGCTATCTTTTGACCTTGTGATCTGCCCACATTCATCTCCCAATATTTTTAATTTTTTAAGACACGGCCTTGCTCTGTCGCCCATGCAGGAGTACAGTGGCACTGTCATAGTTCACCGCAGCCTCAACCTCCTGGGCTCAGGAGATCCTCCCACCCTAGCCTCCCAGATGGCTTGAAATATAGGCCCACACCACCATGGCCAGCAAATTTTTAAATTTTTTGTAGAGATGGGATCTCACTATGTTCTCCAGGCTGGTCTTGAACGCCTGGGCTCAGCCTCCCAAAGTGCTGGGATCACAGGCGTGAGCTACCTCACCCGGCCCCGGGTCCCCAACTTAGCCAGCATGTCCCCATGCTTGTGTGAGCCTCATCTTCCTCACCTGCAAAATGGGGCAGTCATTTAAAGCTCCAGCGTGGCCCTCCTGCCTGCGGACGCCGCACCTCCCCCACGTCTCCATCTGTCACACGAAAGCCTCCCAGGCTGAGCGACGCTCGTCCCCCACAAGCCTCCTCCACTCATGTGTTCTGCGCCTCAGTCACAGACAGTACCTTTGTTCCGGCTTCTCCAGACAAACACCTCAGAGTCACGGTGCGTCCCTGCTCTCTCTCACCCCACATGCAGCCCCGCAGAAATCCTGTCCTTTCAGCTTCAAAATTGGGTTCAGCTTCAAATTCTATTTATTTATATATATAAAATATATATAATAATTTTTTTCTTTTTTCCAAGACAGGGTTTCACCATGTTGGTCAGGCTGGTCTTGAACTCCTGACCTCAGGTGGTCCGACTGCCTTGGCCTCCCAAAGTGCTAGGATTACAGACGGGAGCCACCGCGCCCGACCTTATTTTACATTTTTTGAGACAGAGTTTTGCTCTGTCACCCAGGCTGGAGTGCAGTGACGTGATCTCAGCTCACTGCAACATCTGCCTCCTGGGTTCAAGCAATTCTCCTGACTCAGCCTCCTTAGTAGCTGGGATTACAGGCATGCACCACCACACCTGGGTAATGTCTGTATTCTTAGTAGAGACAGGGTTTCACCATGTTGGCCAGGCTGGTCTTGAACTCCTGACCTCAGGTGATCTGCCTGCCTCAGCCTCCCAAAGTGCTGGGATTACAGGGGTGAGCCACCGGCCCGGCCAACTTCAAAATGTATTTAGCATTTATCCACTTCCCACGGCCACCATCCCAGTCTGGGCAACCATCGCCTCTGGCCCGGACTGTAGCAATGGCCTCTAAGTTGTCCCTCTGCCCCACCCTTGCCCCGTCTCATCTGACGCAGTCACCAGGGAGAACCAGCAAAGTTTAAGTTAGAATACGATGCGCCTCTGCTCACACCTTCCACGGCTCCCATCTCACTCAGTAAGGTCCTTCCAAGTCTGTCCTGTGGCCCAGAGGCCCCGCTGGACCTGAGCTGCCATCCCCTCCTTCCCTCCCCAGCCGCAGTGGCCTCCCCGGTGACCGTCCTTCATGCCAGGCAGCTCCACCTCTAGTCTTTTGCTCATGCTGTTCCCTCTGCCTGGAGCGATTCCCAGGGTGTCTGGGGGTTCCCGCCATCACCTCACCATTCACAGCTCTGTTCCTACCTCTTCCTCAGGTGCCCCACGTCCCCTGAGGCCCTGACTGAGCCGCAGCCTGTTTGTGTGTGTTTTTTCTTTTTTTGAAACTCAGTCTCACTCTATCGCCCAGGATGCAGTGCAGTGGCACGATCTCGGCTCACTGCAACCTCCGCCTCCCAGGTTCAAGCAATTCTCCTGCCTCAGTCTCCCGAGTAGCTGGAACTACAGGCATGTGCCACTATGCCTGGCTAATTTATGTATTTTTAGTAGAGATGGAGTTTCACCATGTTGGCCAGGTTGGTCTTGAACTCCTGACCTCGTGATCTACTCACCTCAGCCTCCCAAAATGTTGGGATTACAGGTGTGATCTACCACACACCCAAGCGGGCTGTTTTAAACATATCCTTTCCTGATTCCCTCCCCCCATCTTTTTTTTTTTTTGAGATGCAGTCTCACTTTGTGACCCAGGCTGGAGCGCAATGGCACGATCTCAGCTGACTGCAACCTCCACCTTCTGGGTTCATGTGAGTCTCCTGCCTTAGCTTCCCAAATAGCTGAGACTACAGGCACATACCACCACACTCGGCTGATTTTTTTTTTTTTTTTTTTTTAATTGAGACGGAGTTTTGCTCTTGTTACCCAGGCTGGAGTGCAATGGCGCGATCTCGGCTCACCGCAACCTCCGCCTCCTGGGTTCAGGCAATTCTCCTGCCTCAGCCTCCTGAGTAGCTGGGACTACAGGCACGTGCCACCATGCCCAGCTAATGTTTTGTATTTTTAGTAGAGACGGGGTTTCACCATGTTGACCAGGATGGTCTCGATCTCTTGACCTCGTGATCCACCCGCCTCAGCCTCCCAAAGTGCTGGGATTACAGGCTTGAGCCACCGCGCCCGGCCTGATTTTTGTATTTTTAGTAGAGACGGGGTTTCACCATGTTGCCCAGGCTGGCCTGGAACTCCTGACCTCGGGTGATCCACCTGCCTCAGCATCCCAAAGTGCTGGGATTACAGGCGTGAGCTGCTGCAGCCGGCCACTTTTTAAATTTTTTTAATAGAGGTGGAGTTTCACTATGTTAACCAGGCTTGTTTCCAATTCCTGGACTCAAGCAGTCCTCTCACCTGGGCCTCCTAAAGTGCTGGGATCACAGGTGTGAGCCACGGCGCCCAGACACCCTGTTCCACTTGTCCCCAAAGCTTTCTCCCTCTTCTAAGACGCTACATGATTTGCTGATTTTTCATACTGATGTTCTACCTCTTCGCACTGAGTGTTGTCTCCGGGAGGGTGGTGGCTTCGTCTGGTGTGTTCTCCACTGTACCCTCAGGGCCCAGGACACTGGCACTCGGCAGGTGCTCAGTCACATGGCTGATGAGGCAGGAACCTTTCTGTGTCAGCAGGGGACTGAGAGCTGCTGCTCAGACAGCCCAAGGCCCTGCCTCCTAGTAGGTGCTCAGTAAACAGAGGGGTTCTTACCACAACCAAGGAGCCTCCGAGGTGACCGAACGGTGAGGAGAGCTCTGTGAAGGAACCCAGCACCAGGCCTGCCCGACGCCCACGGCAGGGTGACCAGGGAAGGCTTGCCTGGGATGGAGGGGTTCCCAGGATGTGGGACTTTCAGAGCTAAAAGCATGACAGTCCCAAACCAACCGACCAACCAGCCGGGATAGGTCAGTCGTCCCGGCCATGCAGGTCAGTCACATCCCTGCGCCTCCCTCAACAAAATCCTCTGAATGCAGGAAGCGGAGGGAACACAGGCAGGCCCGAGGCACGTGTGTTCTCAGTCACCGGGTGTCAGCTTAGTGCCTGCAGCCAGGAGGCCGGCCTGGCCTGGACGGAGCCTGTGCGTGGCGTGTGTACCTGTGTGCCGTGTGCATGTGTGTGTGTGTGTGTGTGTGCGCATGGGGTCTATGTGCAGCTCTGCGTGAATGTGTGTCTGTGCACGCATGCTTGTGTGTTCGTGTACATGTGCGGGCCTGTGTTTATCTGTGTGTTTGCATGGCTGTGTACATGTGTGTGAATACACAGGCGTTCACATACAAACACATGCCTGTGTTTATAACGTGAGACAGTCAGTGGGGTGGCAGCCCAGTCCCCTTCCTCCTGCTGTGTGCCTCACTCGCCCTCCTGAAAGCGGGCAGGGCCCTCTTCGGAGCAGAGACGCCCGTCCTGGGCTGTGAGCTGTCCCGTCTTACCTTGGCACTTGCTCTGGCTTCGCCTTCAACTGCGACCCTCCTCCTGCCACGCTGAATTATGTACCCACACCAGGTCCCTCCTGCACACCAGGCGCTCTGAGCCAGGAAGTGGACAGCCCCTTATTGGAATCATCTTTCAGCTTTCATCCGCCTCGCTAGCCCCTGGACCAGGCCTGGCTGGGAATGCCACACTAATTAGGCTGCCACGTTCTCAGGGGGCCTTGTCGGAGCCAGCCCCGCTCCCCGACCCTCTGCTCACCGGGTCTTCTGTCTCCTTACTCTGAAGGTCTCGCACGGAGTGGGGGCTGGCGGCTGGCACCCTGGCTGCTCGGGACCCGAGTACTGACCAGGCTGGAGAGCGGCTCCGTGGTGGCACATTTCAGTGGGCTGACCGAGGCTGGGCACTCAGGCCTGAGGTCTGGGAACTGGGGGATCACAGAGGCTGGCTTCCTGGGTGCACTCAGTGGGACTCGTGCGCCTGAACTGCTCAGCCAGCGCTGGTTGTACGGGTGGCCCTCCCTAAGCATGATGATTGTGTGACTGCTACTGCTACCAGGGGGAGCTGCCCCCAACACCCGCTCAGGGCTTTCCCAGCCCCCAGCAGACCCTGGATCCCGGACCCCGGCTTTCCCTCCACCCACCCTGATTGATGCACCCAACCCACTGCAGAGGAACCCGACGTGTCAGACGCTGAGAAGGGGCTTTAGCCCAGGGCTGAGGTCCCTGCAAGGCTGCAGCTGCAGGTGGGGACAGCGCCCTGACCTCTCTACTCAGCCCTCACCCCATCCACCCAGCCCACCGTCGCCAGGGCAGCGCTCCACAGGAAGCCCAGGGCCCATGGCCTCTACCTCCCCCTCCTGTGGCCCTTGCTTTCCAGGGCTCACAAAATGTGTCCTGTTATGCAAATTTGCTCCCAGGTCCCAGAACCTGAGATGTGGCAGGGCAGCTCCAGGGCTGAAGGTCGAGGGCTTCTGAGAACTCGCCCTTCTGGGAAGTTTTGGTGAAGGCTCTGGGGCCAGGGCTTGGCACCCTGTGGAGACAACTGCCCATCCCCCAAAGCTACAGCAAACTGTGGACCACCCATTGCCAGACAGTCCCACCCCATCCCAAGGGATCTCCTAGGTGTGTTCAGTGGGGCGGGGCTACCTCTGTGGGGGCGAGCCTGGCTGGAAATGCCTTGCTATTTAGGCTGCCAAATTCTCAGGGGCCTTGTCAGAGCACCCCCCAGCTCCCCTACCCTCAGGCTGGTTCAAGACCAGCCTGGCCAACATGCTGGAGCCCCGTCTCTACTGAAAATACAAAACTTAGCCAGGCACGTGGCGGGTGTCTGTAATCCCAGCTACTTGGGAAGCTCAGGTGGGAGAATTATCTGAACCTGGGAGGCTGAGGCTGCACCCTCAGTGGTAAATGTCTGTGATGCCTGCCCCGGGGTCCAGGAGGGGTGTGGGGGGAGGGAGGGGGTGGGGACCTACTGTTCTTGAAGGCCCTGGTGCTGGGCAGGCCAAGGTGCCCACAGCACAAAGCAGGAGCTGGGAGCCCAGCTTCGAAAGGTGGGTGCAGAATCCCCTGCCAGCGGTCCTTGTTCCGGTCCCTGAAAGCCACCCCTTCCCTGCTGTGAGTGAAAGGTGCTCAGAACCGGCATCTAGAGCTCTGAGCACAGCCCAGATCCTACCTATCACCTGGTTCTGAATCTGTCCCCATGCCTTATTCATCCAGAGTGACTGAACTCCGGGCTTCCTTCCACAACAGCAGGAGGCTCGGTGCCTTCCCTCCTGGGGCCGACATTCTCCTGGGGGTGCAGTTGAACCCAAGGAACTAGATAAGCCCCAAATGACGGATCGTGGTAAGTGGTGGGGACAAAAAAACAGGGTTTAGAGAGAGACAAAGGAAGGGACCTAGCTTAGCTGTGTGCTCTCGGAGGGTTTTCCTCCCTGGATGACATCTGGATTAAAACCTCAAAGGGAAGAAGGAGCTGAGGAGTAGCGTTCCAGGCGGAGGAAACAGCAGGTGCAAAGGCCTTGGGGCAGGACTGAGCTTGGCCTGGACGAGGGCAGAGGGGCAGGACATGAGGTCGGAACAGGGAAAGCCGGGCCTTGTATGGCCTTAAACAACACGGGAAAGGGTTTGGAGCTAATTCTGTGTGTGACGAGAAGCCACTGATGAGCCTGGGGCGGAAGCGAGAGGACTGGATTTGGATTTGGGAGGTTGTATGTGTTGACGGGGAGTGAGGAGCCAGGCCTGTGGCCGTGAGAGACCTTAGGGACCTGAAGAGGGCAGGGGCCATGGAGACAGTGGCAGAGGGACTGACAAGTGCTGGGATGGGGACCGACAGGACACGCAGACGGATCGGGGCGAGGGAGCGACGGGGCCACGGGCGGCTTCCCAGTCCTATTCCAGATGGCAGAGAGGATGCAGGCATCACTATGAGACTGGAGGAGGGAAACAGGAAGGCAGGCCCAGGGGTATCCAGGGGCAGGGCTGAGGACGCGGAACATCCAAGAAGCCGTAGAGAGATGTTTAGCTGGATGCACGACACTGGCGCCCAGAGGTCGGCCGTACACTCGGCAGCCGTTGGCACAGAGAGGGCGTGGAAATCTGTGGGAATGAGGCCGACGCGGTGGCTGATGCCTGTCATCCCAGCACTTTGGGAAGCCAAGGCGGATGGATCGCTTGAGGTCAGGAGTTTGAGACCAGCCTGCCCAACATGGTAAAACCCCGTCTCTACTAAAAATACAAAAATTAGCCGGGTGTAGTGGACGGTGCCTGTAGTCCTAGCTACTTGGGAGGCTGAGGCAGGAGAATCACTTGAACTGGGGAGGCAGACATTGCAGTGAGCTGAGGCTGAGATCACGCCACTGCACTCCAGCCTGGGTGACTCCATCTGAAAAAAAAAAAAAAAAAGGTTTCCAGCCGGGCGCGGTGGCTCACGCCTGTAATCCCAGCACTTTGGGAGGCTGAGGCGGGTGGGTCACGAGGTCAAGAGATCGAGATCATCCTGGCCAACGTGGTGAAACCCACCTCTACTAAAAATACAAAAATTAGCTGGGTGTGGTGGAGGGTGCTTGTAACCTTAGCCACTCAGAAGGCTGAGGCACATGAATTGCTTGAACCCGGGAGGCGGAGGTCGAAGTGAGCCAAGATCCTGCCACTGCACTCCAGCCTGGGTGACAGAGTGAGACACAGTCTCACTACTTGGCCATCCAGTGAGTTTCTCTCTCTCTTTCTCTCTTTCCGTGTGTGTGAAAGTAAGTATGTTAAGAAGGTAAAAGAATTAAAGAATGGGCCGGGCGCGGTGGCTCAAGCCTGTAATCCCAGCACTTTGGGAGGCCGAGGCGGGTGGATCACGAGGTCAAGAGATCGAGACCATCCTGGTCAACATGGTGAAACC
>NW_016107451.1:1162032-1162739 GCF_001604975.1 Cebus imitator | reverse complement strand
AAAAAAAAGAATTAAAGAATGATTACTCCATAGGCAGAGCAGCCTCTATTAAAAAAATTAAAATTAAACTATATAATAAAAAATAGTAAACATGCAGGATTGAGGCTTTTGGCAACACACCACTTTTGGGGAGAGGAAAGGAGGAGTCAGCCAAGGAGAAGAAACAGCCAGGAAGGTGAGAGGAAACCCGGAAAATGCGGCATCACCGAAGTCACAAGTGTTTTAGGAAGGCAGAGGATTTCGGAGGCCAAGGCGGGTGGATCATGAGGTCAAGAGATCGAGACCATCCTGGCAAACATGGTGAAACCCTGTCTCTACCAAAAATACAAAAATTAGCTGGGCATGGCGGTGCGCGCCTATAGTCCCAGCTACCCGGGAGGTAGAGGTTACAGGGAGCCAAGATCACACCACTGTATTCCAGCCTGGGGGTTAGAGCAAGATTCCATTTAAAGAAAAGGAAGGGAGGTAACACCTGTGATGAGGGCTGCCATCATCATAGATACCCATGAGGACAGAGAAGCGCCCCATTGATTTGGCGACTTGGAGGCAACTGGAAGGGTCTTTCCTGGTGGAAAGGCAGAGGCAGAAGGCATATGGAGTGGAACGAAGATTGAATAGGAGTGAGGACAGGAGCAGGACAGGCTGCAATGTGCGGAGATGGCGAGGGAGCCACCATCCTAACGGCTCAGGGACAGCAGGACGACTGA
>NW_016107451.1:1153389-1161547 GCF_001604975.1 Cebus imitator | reverse complement strand
AGGGACAGCAGGACGGCCGAGGGACAGCAGGACGGCTCAGGGACAGCAGGACGGCTGAGGCTCTGCTCCGGGACCCGGGCCGAGAGGACAGCTACCCAGAAGGCGGCTGGTCTCCGCGCAGAAGGAAAGGACATGTGGACGAGGCCTCTGCACTTTTATTTCAAGTGACACATGTCTCTCCTGTTCACATTTCACTGGTCAAAGTGAGTCACTGGCCCCAGCTGCCATTATGGATGAAACTCCCAGGGGAGTCTGGGGACTCATGAATATGTGTGAGCACCCAGAGACCACACTGCAGGACGCTTTGCCATGGGGGGCGGCGAAGAAACAGGGCAGGACCTGGAGGGCCATGGGTCAAGCGAGGTTGGTTTTTTCTTTTTTGAGACAGAGTCTCAAAAACTCTGTTGCCCAGGCTGGAGTGCAGAGGTAAAATCTTGGCTCACTACAACCTCCACCACTTAGGTATTCTTCTGCCTCAGCCTCCCGAGTTGCTGGGACCACAGGCGCCCACCACCATGCCTGGCTAATTTTTGTATTTTTACTAGAGACAGGGTTTCACCATGTTGGCCAGGCTGGTCTCGAACTCCCGACCTCAGGTGATCTGGCCTCAGTTTCTCTATCCTCCTGAGTCATGCTGTCAGCACACAAACAGGCTCTAGTTTCTTCCATCTTGGTAGCTCACGCCTGTAATCCCAGCACTTTGAGAGGCTGAGTCTGAGGAGAAAGAGGACAGGATGGCACAGGCCTTCCCTGTCATGGGTAATACCCTAGTCACATGGGAGACAGGTGGAGGGCGCCTCTTGGCGGCGGGGATGGGGGAGGTGGAGCATTTCAAGTGAAACCAGTCAGCCCACCGCTGTGGCTTGCTCCGGTGATATTAGTGGCTTGGTACAGCAGGAGGCGGAGAAGCGTTCACCCAGGGCTGGGTTTTCCAGTGAGTACTGCAGTCAAGGAAGGGTGAGGAAGTTGAAGGTGTTTGCCAACAGGAGTTTCTAACGCCCACTGACCCAGCCTCTGCCCAGGTTCTCACCTCTGCTGGGCTGCTGGGGCTGTGTGATGCCCTCCAGTGAAGCCTGACCACAAACACCTGGTTCCTGGTCTTTACAAGCAGACCAGCTTTTCCCATGCCCACTGGACAGGATGCCATGGCCACTGGTGGCTCTTTGTGGCCACTCAGCCACCAAACTCTCTTCCTCTGTTTGAGAGTTCTCCATTTATGTAAATGAGCTATTCCCTCCCAGTCGGAGCTGCCAGGAACACGAACTCGCTTCCCCAGCCTCGAAGGACCCCAGCCGGGCTCTGCCCCTCAGCACACCTACCCCAGACTCAACTAGCAAATAACCGGGAACAGGCAGGATCCATGGCGGTGGCAGAGCCAGCGGGGGCTGGCGACTGGGCGGGAACATTGGAGGTGCAGGTGGAGGTGTCTTTGCCCTTGCTGGGGGCACGGCTCCTGCCTGTGGAGCCTGCAACCCTCCGGGAGGTGGTGAGTTACCTGACAGCCTTGACATAAGTCTGGGTTTTCACTTACATGGGGCAAGGCTGGTGTCTGCTGCTGGCAAATAAGAATCTTCCCTGATGCTGGGTCCCTGTAGCTCACCTTGGGTTCTGGGCTGAGACAGATGTGCCCATCTGTGCACCCCAGTCTCTGCTCTGAGGCTTCCCGCTCCCCTCTCCCTGCCTTCCTGGAGCAGCAGCTGCCCAGGAAGGTGAGTCAGAAGGCAGCACTAAATGCAGCGGCCGGGGTCAGCCAGTGAGGCTCTGCCCCAGGAGCTTGACTCTGAAGCAAGCGACGGGTCGAGAGCCCTTTCATCCTGGTGATGCCATCCTGGGGACACTGTCCACTAGATCTTTATACCAAGACCCCGGCGCCACCCTGGAGTCCTGCACTCCCAGAGCTGCGTTGCTCACCTTCTCCTTTGGGTCTTCGGGCCACCCTCCCCCATCTTCATTCTGCACAGGTCTGCCCAGCCTGCCTCTTCTTGGCTATTAAGATCCAAACTTCCTTCAGAGGCAACCACGTGCTCCTCTAGAGGAGCCAGGCTCTCCTCCTGCTGGGGTGAATCTCTGTCTACTGTGTACCCCACTGTCTGGGGTTGATTTAAACGGGAGCATGTGACTCAATTCTGACCTATGAGACGAAAAGGAACGTTTGCTGAAGGACTTCTGGAAACATTTGTCTTCCTCCTTAAAAGGGACACAGGGGCCAGGTGCAATGGGTCACACCCACAATCCTAGCCCTTTGGGAGGCTGAGGTGGCAGGATCACTTGAAGCCAGGAGTTCCCGGCTACAGTGAGCTGTGATTGTGCCACTGCACTCCAGCCTGTGTGACAGAGTGAGACCTCATCTCTAAAAATAAAGATTAAGGCCTCAACCTCATGGGCTCAAGTGATCGTCCTTCCTCGGCCTCCTGAGTAGCTGGGGCTACATACCTGTGCACGCCGCTGTGCCCAGCTAATTTTGTATTTTTTGGAGAGATGGGGTCTAACTATGTTGTCGAGGTTGGTATCAAAGCCTGGGCTCAGGCAGTCGTCCCACCTTAGCCTCCCAAAGTGCCTGATTACAGGCATGAGCCTCGCCTAAATGTTTTTAATTTTTATTTTTTAATCTTTATTTATTTTTATTTTTTTTCAGACCGGGTCTCACTCTATCACCCAGACTGGAGTGTAGTGGCACAATCTCAGCTCACTACAGCCGCCACCTCCCAGGTTCAAGTGATTCTCCTGCCTCAGCCTCCCAAGTAGCTGGAACTACAGGTGCATGCCACCACGCCCCGCTAATTTGCCCCACTAATTTTTTTTTTTTTTTTTGAGATGGATTTCGCTCTTGTTACCCAGGCTGGAGTGCAATGGCGCAATCTCGGCTCACCGCAACCTCCGCCTCCTGGGTTCAGGCAATTCTCCTGCCTCAGCCTCCTGAGGAGCTGGGATTACAGGCACGCGCCACCATGCCCAGCTAATTTTTTGTATTTTTAGTAGAGACGGGGTTCCACCATGCTGACCAGGATGGTCTTGATCTCTTGACCTCGTGATCCACCCGCCTCGGCCTCCCAAAGTGCTGGGATTACAGGCGTGAGCCGCTGCACCTGGCAATTAAGAAGTTTTAAAAGGATTGGGGACACAAGGAAGAGATGTTCTACTTCCTGCTTCTGGGTGTGGTTGGACAAGCATGAAATGCACGGCCCTGAACCCCCATCTTTCAAGCATGAGGGGGCCAGCCCAAAGGCTAATGCCAACTTGCCAGGACTACAGAGTGAAATGAGGAGAACCTGCGTACACCATGATCTCGCTAAGCCAATGAGTAAACCAATCCCGGAATCTCCAAGCTTCCTGTTGTAGAACATAAGTTCACTTTCTGTTTAAATCAAATCATTTTGGATTGGATTTTCTTTTTTTTTTTTTTTTTTTTTTTTTTTTTTTTTTTTTTTTGAGACAGAGTCTCACTCTGTCACCAGGCTGGAGTGCAGTGGCACATTCTTGGTTCACTGCAACCTCCAACTCCCTAGTTCAAGTGATTCCCCTTCCTCAGCCTCCCGAGGAGCTGGGACTACAGGCATGTGCCACCACGCCCAGCTAATTTTTGTATTTTTAGTAGAGATGGGGTTTCACCATGTTGGCCAGGATGGTCTCGATCTTCTGACCTCGTGATCCACCCACCTCGGCCTCGCAAAGTGCTGGGATTATAGGCGTGAGCCACCACACCCAGCCTGGATTTTCAATTACTGTGTCCAAAAGCTTCCCAACACACCTTCCAGTGAATTCCTTTTTTGCTTAGTCAGTTAGACAAGAGCTCTCTTGCTAAAACAAAACAAAAAAAGTCTAACTTATGTACTGGGTAACTCCATGACTCGGCTCCGATGGGACCTGCTCCAGGAGCGCAGTGGTGTGATCTCAGCTCACCTCAATCTCTGCCTCCTGGGTTCAAGTAATTCTCCTGCCTCAGCCTCCCAAGTAGCTGGAATTACAGGCTCTTGCCACCACGCCAGGCTAATTTTTGTATTTTTAGTAGAGATGGGGTTTCATCATGTTGACCAGGCTGGTCTCGAACTCCTGACCTCAGGTGATCAATCCCAAAGTGCTGGGATTACAGGCATGAGCCACCACGCCTGGTCCACTCACACTCTCTTCTCTCTTTACCCCCAGAGGCGCAGCACTGCTGGGTGTCCAGCTGGTTCCTAGTACATAGAGGTCATCCTGCTGTCTGTCAAGTAAATGAATCTCGATGAATGATTTAGCTGATGTCATTCATTCCAGCCAAAAGCAAACCCCTCAGGTGCTTTGGTTAGCCCAAGTGGCCTTATTGTGGGAAAATGGGGATATATAATAAGATGCAGGGCCAGGCGCGGTGGCTCACGCCTGTAATCCCAGCACTTTGGGAGGCCGAGGCAGGGCGGATCACAATGTCAGGAGATGGAGACCATACTGGCCAACATGGTGAAACCCCATCTCTACTAAAAATACAAAAAAATTAGCCGGGCGTGGTGGTGCACGCCTGTAGTCGCGGCCACTTGGGAGGCTGAGGCAGGAGAATCACTTGAACCCAGGAGGCAGAGGTTGCAGTGAGCTGAGATCGCACCACTGCACTCCAGCCTGGGTGACAGTGCGAAACTCTGTCTCAAAAACAAACAAACAAACAAAAACAACAACAAAAACCATAAGATGCAGCAGCCAGAGGACCCCAGGGCAGGCTCCTTGTGCTTCCAGGATAAGTGACTGCCAGGTATTCAGGCCTCACCCCACAGATAATTCCCCTCGGACCCTTCACAGAACCTGTCCTCACTGCCCTGCAGAGTCTGAGAATTTCCCGTCCCAGGCCTTGAATCACCTTCTCTTCTCTGTCAGCCTGAGCGCCGCCCTTTCACTAGGGACCCACCTGGGCTGGCCACCAGCCCCTCCCAGCCTCTGACCTCAGCCCAGGAGAGTGGGCCCAGGTAGCATTCAGCATGGGCTGGGTGTGTGGGCCCCAAACCCTATTTCTTCCCTATAAGGTTTTTCTTTAATATCACTCATCATTATTTACTTCCAAAATAATGCTTGCCAGGGCTGGGCGAGGTGGCTCACACCTGTAATGCCAATACTTTGGAAGGTCAAGGCAGGAGGATGGCTTGAGCCCAGGGCTTTGAGACACCTTGCGCAACATAGTGAGGCTCCGTCTCTACGAAACACTTTAGCAGGCCAGGTGCTGTGGCTCACACCTGTAATCCCAGCATTTTGGAAGGCTGAGGCAGGTAGATCACGAGGTCAGGAGTTCAAGACAAGCCTGGCCAATATGGTGAAACCCTGTCTCTACTAAAAATACAAAAATTAGCTGGGCGTGGTGGTGCACACTTACAGTCCCAGCTACTCGGGAGGCTGAGCACTGCACTCCAGCCTAGGTAACAGAGCAAGACTCCATCTCAAAAAAAAAATTTTTTTTTTTTTTTTAACAATTAGCCAGCTGTGGTGGCACATGCCTGTAGTCCCAGCTACTCAGGAGGCTGAGGCGGGAGGATCACTTGAGCCCAGGAGATCAAGGCTGCTGTGAACCATGATCCTGCCACTGTACTTCAGCCTGGCTAAAAGAGTAAAACCGTATCTCAAAATAATAATTATTATTAATCCTTTTTTTTTTTTGAGATGGAGTCTTACTCTGTGCCAGACTGGAGTGATCTGGGCTCACTGCAAACTCTGCCTCCTGGGTTCAAGCGATTCTCCTGCCTCAGCCTCTCGAGTAGGTGGGATTATAGGCGCCCACCACCACGTCTGGCTAATTTTTGTATTTTTAGTAGAGACAAGGTTTCGCCATGTTGGCCAGGGTGGTCTTGAACTCCTGACCTCAAGTGATCCGTCTGCCTCAGCCTCCGAAAGTGCTGAGATTACAGGTGTGAAATAAGTATTGTTAAATTAAATTAAATAATACTTGCCAGTTGTGGAAAACATGAGAAGTATAGACGTAAAAAGGAAGAAGAATCACTACAATCCCATTACCCTTGACAGCCGTTGACAGAGCCTTGCTGTATCTTCTTTCAATACTTCCTTTTTTTATATGGAGCTATATAAAATTTAAATAAAAATTTTATTTAAAGAAATAAAATTGAGATCACGCTATATATGGAATTTCTGTAGCCTGCATTTTCTACTTAAGACCATTCCATTCACACAGCAGCTCTCAGGGGGTCTCTATCTTCGAGGCTGTGTACTAGGGGAGCAGCAGGGAGCCTAGCAGGAAGGGGGGTCCCCACCGCCCAGGGAAGGGCAGTTGGCGAAACAGGCACGTGTCCGGCACCATGCCCAAATACACCTGCAGCTTGGAAAGTGGAGTAAAGATCCAGGTAGCTAAGAGAACTGTGGGGTTCCTGCATCCGTGGGGGTGTGAAGTTTTGGAGGGTCTGAAGGCTGAAGGCTGAAGTTGGGTTGTCGGTGGAGGGGGGATTCCAGGCAGAGGTAGTAGCCTACACGGGGAGAGCCTGAGGCCAGAGGAAGTGCACAGCTAAATAACAGAAGAGTGATATGGTAACAGGCAAGGTGTTTAGAGACTGCAGAGGATCCCGCTGCCGGAACAGATGGTAATTTACTTATCTGTGGAACAGTTAGATTGTTTCTCATTGTTCACTGTTACAAATGATCATGGCAGAAATTGGTAACGGTTGCCTCCTAGGAGGGCTTTAGGGGAGCTCCAGGACTGGGGTGAGCGACACATCACTGTATCCCTGTAGAGAACTTTTTTTTTTCAGACAGAGTCTCACTCTTGTCGCCCAGACTGTAATGCAATATCGCGATCTCGGCCCACTGCAACCTCCACCTCCCCGGTTCAAGCCATTCTCCTGCCTCGGCCTCCCGAGTAGCTGAGACTACAGGAGCAAGCCACCACGCCCGGCTAATTTTTATATTTTTAGTAGAGACACGGTTTCACTATGTTGGCCAGGATGGTCTCAATCTCTTGATCTTGCCTCGACCTCCCAAAGTGCTGGGATTAGAGGCATGAGCCACTGCGCCCGGCTGGGAACTTTTTTTTTTTTTGAGACGGAGTCTCACTTTTGTTGCCTAGGCTGGAGCGCAATGTCGCAATCTCGGCTCACTGTAACCTCTGCCTCACCAGTTCAATTGATTCTCCTGCCTCAGCCTCCCAAGTAACTGGGATAATAGTTACTTTTACGATGCTGACCAGCCTGGTCTCGAACTCCTGCGCAGGTGATCTGCCCGCCTCGGCTTCCCGAAGTGTTGGGATTACAGGCGTGAGCCTCCTCAGCCAGCCAGGAACTTTAGATGTATTTACCATGTGACCGATCTATTGATTCTTTTCAAGAGTCAGTTAAATTAAAACTAAATAATGAAAAAAAACAAACAAATAATGTTGGAAAGAGCATCTTTGTGTTCGTGGCTTGGTTCAATACCTGACCCTTCCTTAGATCAGATTGATTGGCCCCAAGTCCTCTTGACATCTGCTGATGAGGCACCTGTCACGACATTCAGCCCCTAAAACCGGAAGTTCTACACTCAGAAAATCACCAGCTATGGGAGCTTCCAGAGATTCAGCGCTTTCCTCTGTTAGTCTCCCCAGCTGGACTGTGAGTGCCCAGAAGAGACAAGCCTGGTGTGAAGAGGGGACCGTGGATGACGGAAGGGGTTAACAGGTGCTGCACCCCCTCTGTGTGCCAGGCCTACCCAAGCTGGGGGTGTCCTCATACACTCACTGAACAGTCTCCTTGAATTATTTCAAAGGTTAATATCCTCATCTTACACCTGAGAAAAATGAGCCTCAACAAGGTGAGGTGGCAGGGCCGGGTGTGGGGGCTCACATCTGTCACCCTAGCACTGTGGGAGGCCGAAGCAGGCGGATCACCTGAGGTCAGGAGTTCAAGACCAGCCTGGCCAACATGTCAAAACCCCGTCTCTACTAAAAATATAGAAATTAGCTGGGCACGGTGGCATGTACCTGTGATCCCAGCTACTTGGGAGGCTGAGGCAAGAGAATCGCTCAAACCAAAGGCGGAGATTGCAGTGAGCCGAGATCTCACCACTGCACTCCAGCCTGGGCAACAGAGCGAGACTCCGTCTCAAACAACAACAAAAACAAGGTGAGATGGGAGGGTGACGGCACTCACACCTGTAATCCCAACACCTTGGGAGCCTGAGGCAGGAGGATCACTTGAACCCAGGAGTTCAGGACCAGCCTGGG
>NW_016107451.1:1135858-1152544 GCF_001604975.1 Cebus imitator | reverse complement strand
AAAAAAAAAACAAAAAAAAACAAAGTGAGGTGATTTGTCCAAAATGGTGGAGCCAGGATTCAAACAAGATTGTTCTGGCATCCAACCGTGGGAGGACACAGCTGTCTCCTTGGAGACTGCTGCTGCACAGAGACCCCTCTCCAGCATCAGCCCCCCAGTGCCCCACCAGGCACACCCACACCTCCGTGTCTTGCTCCCCGACCAGTAACTTCATTCCTCCCTGTTTTCATTATTAATTCCCTCTCCTTGCGCTTCACACTCATGAGGCCGGGGAGATGGACAAGGTGGATGGGGAAGGAAGTGGAAATTCTGTGTAATACCATCATCAGTATCACAAAACTTGTCTTAAGTGCCAGCCCCAGGGATTTGCTGGAGTTGGCGCGACAGAGGTGGGGCTGAAGGTCAGATTAAATTGGACTAGTAACCCCAGGGGGATACTTGAAAGAGGCTGCTATCGAAAGCGCTCCCCGGCAGGATGGCGGCGGCAGAGGCAGAGGCAGGCGGCTGGCAGCAGCGTGCGGGTCGCCGGCCAGATCAAGCCTGCTTCTCGGGGCTTGCTGGTGACGGGCCTGGGTTCAGACGTCCTCCTCCGGAAGCCAGAAATCTTGCCTTTTCCCCTCAATAATGAGTTGGTATAAAAATGGATCTTGAATAAAACTGTCTGCAGTTTTCAAATTTCAAACTGCATTAGTCAAAATACATCAAATTTCCATGTACTGACTTACCACCTGCTCAAAACCTGATCCTTTTTCAGCTTTAATATATTGTAATATGAATCACCTCCTGAGAGGCAAAACGGAAAAGAAGCGGAAGGTGAGGGCCTCTGCAAACGCGCCAGTGGGTGAGCTGGAATCTGGGGCTCTGCTGGGCTCCCCGGCCTCTGACAGTGGCCCCTTTTATTTCCTGGGTGCCCAAGCCCCTCGGCCACTTCCCTAGGTTTCCGGCTCAAACCCTTATTCTCTGGACAGTCTATGGCAGACAGTGCAGAAAATGACCATGTCACATCCTCTGGCCTTTAATAAGCACCTACTATGTGCCGGGTGCTCAGGCTCGCTGGAGAGGCAGACCTACAATCGTACTGCCGAATCCGTTAGTGACTTCTTCATCCTCATCTGCTCACCTTGGCAGCATTGGACACGGCTGGCCCTCCCCTCTGGAAACGCTTTCTTCCCTGTCATCTTGTCCCGCCTTGCTGGCTGCTGCTTCTTGGTCCGCTCTTCTGGCCTGATCACTACATATCCTGACCCCCCAGGGCTCAGCCTTTGAACCTTCTCTCTTCTGTAGCCACACCTGTCCCCAGGTGAGCTCACCTAGGCCCAGCTTTTTGTTTTGTTTTGAGACACAGTCTCTCTCTGTCGCCCAGGCTGGAGTGCAGTGGCGAGATCTCATCTCACTGCAACCTCCACCTCCAGGGTTTAAGAGATTCTCCTGCCTCAGCCTCCTGAGTAGCTGGGATTACAGGCGTGTAACACTACGCCCAGCTAATTTTTGTATTTTTAGTAGAGATGGGTTTTCACCATGTTGGCCCGGCTGGTTTCAAACTCCTGACCTCAGGTGATCTGCCTGCCTTGGCCTCCCAAAGTGCTGGGATTACAGGTGTGAGCCACTGCGCCTGGCTAGGTCCAGGTTTTAAATATCATCTCCGTGCGGGTGGGGATCAGACGTGTTTTGGCTCTAAACTCCAGACCAGTCCACCTGCCTGCCCACCTGGCATTGCCACGTTAGTATCTAATAAGCAGCGGAAACTCCACCAGTCCTAACCGAGCTCCCGGTACAGGCTTCCCTGTCTGCGCAGATGACATCCGAGTCATTCTGGTTGCTCAAGCTGGAAACGCAGGTGCTATTCCTTCATCATCTCTTCCTTTAATGTACCAAGTCCCACTGGGGGCCCCACCTTCAAAATATCTTTCAAATTCACATCACCCCGTCCCCAGCACCCCCGCCCTACCCTAGGTCACTATCACCTGTCCCTGGGCCCCCGCAGTGGCCTCCCTCACTGATCTCCCTCTTTTTATTACAGCCCCATCTCCGCCCACAGCCTAAGCACAGCCAAAAGGATCTTCACAAACAGTGAGTGCTATCATGTTACTTTCCTGCTTGAAATCTTCAGTGGCTTTCCATTGCACCAGAATAAAACACAGGCTCCTCACAGCCCACAGCACCCTCGCCAGCGGCCCCACCCCCTCTCCAGCCCCATCCTGCGCAGCTCTTCACACGCTGGCTGTACTTAGCCTCGGTTCCTAGACCACAGCCAGCTCATTCTTGCCTTGCAGGCTTTGTTTTGTTTTATTGAAAAATATACACATTTTTATGACAGATAAATAACACAAAAGTTACCGTCTTGAAGCGTACGCCGTGCTGGCGCACAGCATATTCACACCATTGTGCCACCATCATCCCTATCGAGCTCAGAACACTTTCATCACCCCAAAGGGAAACCCGTCCCCATTAGCAGTCTCTCCCCATTCTTCCTCCCCAGCCGCTGGCAAGCACAAATCTGCTTTCTGTCTCTGTGGATTTGCCTCTTCTGGATATTTCATACAAATGGAATCACACCGTGTTGGCCTGGGAGTTTTCGCACTGGCTGTTCCTACTGGGCCCTCTCTGCCCCAACAGAGGCCTCTGCTCCAGGCCACCTCCTTCTTCACATTTGTCTCGGCTCAAAAGTCACCTCCCTGTCTGGAGCCGAGGCCCCCCGCCCCTCTGCTCCCAGTACCCTGCCCTATTTATTTCGCTTTTAACACTTAACACTCTCTGAGAGCACCTTGCTTAATTATCTGTTTGCATTTATTGTCTTCCTCCTGGTCGCTCCCTGTGATATCCCCAGCCCCATGATAGGGCCAGGCACCCAGGTGGCGCTCAG
The DNA here is from genome assembly GCF_001604975.1 of Cebus imitator. Taxonomy (NCBI): domain Eukaryota; kingdom Metazoa; phylum Chordata; class Mammalia; order Primates; family Cebidae; genus Cebus; species Cebus imitator. The sequence continues at coordinate 1,149,681 of NW_016107451.1, read as the reverse complement.
CAATTATTTGTGGATTGAACAAGCTAATTTACTATCAAGCTCTCCGCCCTCCGATGGAACCATCTACAAAGCTAAAGAAACAGCCAAGGAGGGAAGAAAGCAGTGGGGCTGGGGAGGACAGGGGTGACCGGGAAAAGTCCCAAAGGGAGGGCCTGGAGGGAGGGCTAGAAGCTCCACTGGCACTCGGGGAGGAAGGGGCAGGGCATTCCAGGCAGAAGGAACCGCATGGGCAAGAGGCCTGGAGGCATGGGAGTGAGACAGCGTCAAGGTAGGAGTCACGTGATGTCTCTAGTTTGTATTTGTCCCCTAATTGATTCACATTCACTAGCCTCCCACAGAGAGGGTCTCAGCACCTAAGGCTCGGAGAGGAAAGAAGGGGCGGAGTCTCTTTTGTTCGTTTCTTCTTCCCTCCTCCCACCCTGGTCCTAACGTGTTCCGGACGCCCCACAGATACACAGAGAAGCAGGCTGGCGCGCGCCTGTATTCCCAGCTACTCTGGAGGCTGAAGCGGGAGAATCGCTTGAACCCGGGAGGTGGAGGTTGTGGTGAGCCAAGATCGCGCCATTGCACTCCAGCCTGGGTGACAGAGNCTCGAAGAAGCGGCCTCCATGGCCCGACTGCTCGGCTGACGAGGTTCTGCCCAGAGGCGAGCGGGGCATGGGCTCAACTGCCGACTCCAGGCCACTAGGCAGGGTCCCCCAAATTAATGTTATAAAAAGAGGGGCCGGGTGCAGTGGCTAACGCCTGTAATCCCAGCACTGTCGAAGGCCAAGGTGGGCAGATCATGAGGTTAGGAGTTCAAGACCAGCCTGGCCGACATGGTGAAACCGTCTTGAAGAAAAGTGCAAAGATTAGCTGGGTGCAGTGGTGCACACCTGTAATTCCAGCTACCCAGGTGGCTGAGGCAGGAGAATCACTTGAACCCAGGAAGTGGAGGTTGCAGTGAGCCGAGGTCCCACCACTGCGCTTCAGCCTGGGTGACAGAGGGAGACTCCTCAAAAAAAAAAAAAAAAAAAGAAAAGCAGGCTGGGGCCAGGCGCAGTGGCTCATGCCTGTAATCCCAGCACTTTGGGAGGCCATCTCGGGCAGATCACTTGAGGTCAGGAGTTCAAGACCAGCCTGGACAACATGGTCCAACCCCATCTCTACTAAAAATACAAAAAAAGTTAGCTGGGTGTGGTGGCGGGCGCCTGTAGTCCCAGCTACTCAGGAAGCTGAGGCAGGAGAATTGCTTGAGCCCACGAGGCGGAGGTTGCAGTGAGCCAAGATTGCACCACTGCACTCCAGCCTGGGTGACAGAGCAAGACTCTGTCTCAAAAAGAGAAAAGAAAAGCAGGCTAGCCAGGTGTGGTGGCTCACGCCTGTAATCCCAGCAGTTTGGGAGGCTGAGGCGGGCGGGTCACCTGAGGTCAGAAGTTCGAGACCAGCCTGACCAATATGGTGAAACCCTGTCTTAAAAAAAAAAAAGAAAAACAGGCTGGGTGTGGAGGCTCATGCTTGTAATCCCAGCCCATTGGGAGGCCGAGGCAAAAGGATCACTTGAGTCCAAGGATTTGACAACAGCCTGGGCAACTGAGCAAGACCCCATCTCTACAAAACACACAAAAATTAGCTGGGTGTTGCAGCACGTGCATCTAGTTCTAGCTACTCAGGAGGCAGAGGTGGGAGGACTGCCTGAGACTGGGATACCAAGGCTGCCTAAGCCATGTCGCATTACTGCACTTTATCCTGCATGACAAACCAAGACCCTCTCTTTAAAAAAAAAAAAAAAAAGAAAGAAAAGCAAAAGAAAAAAATAGACTAGTTTCCAGTTTTCTTTGTATGTATTTATTTTGTGAGATTGGGTCTCACTCTGTTGCCCAGGCCGGAGTGCAGTGGTGCAGTCTGGGCTCACTGCAGCCTCCGCCTCCCAGGTTCAAGTGATTCTCCTGCTGCAGCCTCCGGAGTAGCTGGGCTACAGGTGCTCACCACCACCCCGGCCATAGTTTCCAGTTTTCTAATTAGAATCATCTTGCAACCACTTTTTAAGAGAAGCGGGAAAGCCAGGTGTGGTGGCTCATGCCTATAATCCCAACACTTTGGGAAGCCGAGGCGGGTGGATCACTTGAGGTCAGGAGTTCAACATCAGCCTGACCAACATGGCAAAACCCGCCTTTACTAAAAATACAAAAAATAGCCAGTTAGGGTGGTGCACAGCTACTTGGGAGGCTGAGGCAAGAGAATAGCTTGAACCAGGAGGTGGAGGTTGCAGTGAGCCAAGATTGTACCACTGCACTCCAGTCTGGACGGCAAAGGGAGACTCCATCTTGGGAAAAAAAAGAGGGACGTGGGAAGGTAGGGAAGGCAATGACGTGTATTATAGATCATTGACAGCTCTATTTTATTTTATTGTTTTAGAGATGGGGTCTCACTTTGTTGCCCAGGCTAGAGTGCAGAGGTGCAGCCATAGCTCACTGCAGCCTCGAACTCCTGCCTCTGCCTCCTGAGTAGTTGGGATTACAGGCAGGAGCCACAGCACCTGGCGTGTCAACTGTGTTTAATACTCAGAGGAGGGTTCCAGCTCTTTAGGCTCCTGGGAGGAAGGCAGAGCTGGGATGGACCTATGATTGCTTCCCACTGGCCCTCCCCAGCGTCATCTTTCTGAGCTGAGCTGCCGGCCCCTCTGGGTGCAGAGCTGTCTGTAAGCCCCGAGTCCTTCATTTCTCTTGATCGAATCAGGCCTGGCTGACCCAGGCCCTGTGGCTCTGGGAGTCCAGCTGAGCTCCCAGGAGGAGAGGCCCTTGCCCAAAGCCAGGAGGCTCACAAGGGCAAATTCAATTGTGGGCGAGGCAGGAGCCATTAACCTGTCTGTGGACTGCGGCACCCCCACCCTCTCTCGCTTCTGACAGCCAGGCCAGTGCAGGCTACCTTTGCTGGGTCCCTGTTGCCCACCACCTCGGGCGCTCCCTGCTGCCTCTGGGCTGTGTCCACCCGCCTCTGCCACTCGATGCTCCATAGCTCGTATCCCCCGGGCCTCTAGAATCGGAGTGGATTTTGAGGTAAGGAGAACAAATCTGTGGGGATTTTGCATTCCTGCCTTGGAGGTGAACCTGGCTCTTGGCGCTTCCCAACCTGAGTCTGCCCTTGGGAGCTCTAATGGGGAGGAGGTCCTGGACACAGGTGGCAGTCACTTGAGAAAAGAGTTCTGGGGTCTTGAGCACCTGGAACAGCCTGGGGCTGTGCTGTCCCCCACAGTAGCTGCTTCCCACACGTGGCGACCTAATGCTTGAAATGTGCACATTTCAAAGACTTAGTATGAAAAAGAATAAAAATACCTCATGAATAATTTTACATTGATTGCATGTTGATATTGCACCATCATATTTTGAATATATTGGGTTAAATATAAAAATATTTTAGGCCCAGTCTGGTGCCTCACGCCTAAAATTCCAGCACTTTGAGAAGCTGAAGTGAGGATTGCTTGAGTCCAGGAATTTGAGGCCAGGCTGGGCAACATGGCAAGAACCATCTCTACAAAAAATTTAATAATTAGCGGCATGTTGGCATGTGCTTGTAGTCCCAGCTACTCAGGAGGCCAAAGTGGGAGGATGGCTTCAGCCCAGGAGGTCAAGGCCATAGGGAGTTACGGTCACACCTCTGTTCTCCAGCCTGGGTGACAGAGCAAAAACCTATCTCTAAAAAAAATTTATGGCTGGGCATGGTCGTAATCCCAACGCTTTGGGAGGCTGAAGTGGGCAGACCACGAGGTCAGGAGTTCGAGGCCACCCTGACCAACATGGTGAAACCCCGTCTCTACTAAAAATACAAAAATTAGCTGGGCTTGGTGGCGGGCGCCTGTAATCCTAGGTACTCAGGAGGCTGAGGCAGGAGAATCACTTGAACCCGGGAGGCAGAGGTTGCAGTGAGCTGAGATCGAGCCACTGCACTCCAGCCTGGGTGACAGAGCAAGACTCTATCTCAAAAACGAAAGGAAAAAAAAGTAAAAAGTAAAAAAAAAATCTTTTGAAATTAATTTCACCTGTTAGTTTGCTTTTCTAATATGGCTACTAGAAAATCGAATGTGCCTGCGTCTGGCCCGAGCTGGTCTTGAGGCGGGAACACGGGCTCTGGGCGGGTCCATCTCCCTGGCCCCGTGAAGGACAGGGCGGGAGCGGGGCCTGAGTGGGTGTGGGTGACCTCAGTGGGCGCAGAGGAGAGTTGGCTCAAGGTAGAGGTGGTCTGGGGCCTCCCCGCGTTTGCTTTCCAGGTGAAGACCCCTGGTCCCGCCAGGCGCCTGCTGCCCTCTGCGCTGACCCACACCGTCCAGCCCACTCCTGCGGGAAGTCTGCGTCCTCAGTCGCAGGACTCTCCGCCCTCGCCTGGGCTGCGTCTAGCACAAGGCCACATGCCTGTGGGGCGGACTATGGCTTCGGCCTTACCCCACCCCAGAGAGGGATGGCTTGCTCTCTTCCCTGCTTCAGAGCCCAGCACACCCCTTCAGGCTCCTCACTACAGCTCCCGCTTCCTGCTGGAGAACAGGGCAGGCCCGTCGGAGCGCATCAGAGCGGCCGCCCAGCTAACGCAGGGGCCGAGCCTCCCGCTCAGGTCAGCAGCCCCCGCCCACCCCTCTGCTCCCCTGTGATGGCTCATGATTGCGGTATTCCCGGGAGACAGATGGAATTTTCCCCACCATCGCCTAATTACATTCCAGCTCGACGTGATGCAGTGACGTGTGTCCAAGCCGCGCACGACGCCCAGAGCCACTGAGAGCAGAACGTGCCGAGAAAGTGTGCAGTGGGGATGTTTCCATGTTGAGGTGTGTGCTGAGCTGTTAACGGGGAGGCCCTGGAGCGAGACCCCCTCTCCATCAAGACCCAGCCCCACCTGGGGAACTAACAGAACTGGGCCTAAGGCCACAGTTGCGCAGACAGAAGATGCTTCAAGTGGAAACTATGGGGGGAGGTGGTGCAGGAAAAGCGTTTCCTGAAGGCGTGTCCCATGGAGCAAGAGGATCTCGACCCAGAATCCCAGGAGCAGCCTCACTTCCCTGGACAGGAGTTCCTCCCGGCGTCAGTGGAGCCCCTCAGGGTGCTCCTAGCCTAGGACAGCTGCCTTCTCCAGCTCGCGTGTCGCCCTTGGCATCCAAGGAGAAACCCTGGGGTGGGTAAGGGCGGTCCCTCTTCTGCGGCCCCATCTGTGTGGCCCCAGGGCCCAGCACTGCCCCACCCGCTGACATAGCCACGGGTGTGATGTTGGTGTGGATGCTCCTGGAGGACACAGAGTCCTCTGCCCTCTGCTTCTCCCCCCGCCGGGTTCTCTCATCCTGGGATGGGAACGGAGCCACTGCTGGTCCCTGCTTCAACATGTGAGCTGGTCCCGACTGCGGCTAGCGCAGCGCTTCTCCACGGGGCCTTCCCAGTTTCGCCCCTGCCCCCACTGCCCTCAGTGGCCCCTCCAAACCTCGCCCCTCTCTCCCTACCTCACCTCCAGCCCAGCCCCCCACCTTCCCAGCTTCCTCACATCCCTCCCACCGCCCCACTCCCGTCAGACAGCGGGCCTCAGGCCCTCCTCCTCCCGTCCCATTCTCTTGCCTCTATGCACAGGTGGCACCCCAGAAGCCAGGCCCCCCTGCAGGCCCCAGGCTCCTGCCTGCTCTCTTGAAGGAAGACGGGGGCCCTGGGTTATCAACTCTTTGAATTTTGCCAGAGGCTGGGAATCAGGATTTTTGCATGCAATTGGTTGGCAGCAAATTCAACAAGAAAAAAACAAAACAAACAAAACAGTGTGTGGGCCAGCACAGCTCCACCTACAGCCTGGATCCCGCCCGAGGCCAGCTTCGACAGCTGCCTTCCCGGCTAGTGAGGCCCCCTCGGCATCCTCAGCTCCCGGTCCCGCTGCCCAGCGCCTGCAGACTCTGCTCACTCTCCCCTTGAACAACAAAACCCTGCCCAGCGCAAACCTCCCTGCAGCCTGCCTCACTTTCCTCCCTTCACAGGCAAACTTCTCCAAAGGCACACTTCCTCCCTGGCCACTCTCCTCCTGCAAGCTCTACTCCGGGAGTCCCACCCCTTCTCCCGGGCAGCCACGAAGATCCTGCTGCTGCCCAAACCCAACACTTCCCAGGCTCTGTCTTTTTTTTTGTTTGTTTTTTGGAAACCGAGTCTCTGTCACCCAGGCTGGAGTGCAGTGGTGTGAACTCAGCTCACTGCAACCTCCACCTCCCAGGTGCAGGTGATTCTTCTGCCTCCTTCCCAAGTAGCCGGGACTACAGGCACCCACCACCATGCCCAGCTTTTTTATTTTTTAGTAGAGATGGGGTTTCACCATGTTGGCCAGGCTGGTCTTGAACTCCTGACCTCAGGTGATCCGCCCACCTCAGCCTCCCAAAGTGCTGGGATTACAGGTGTGAGCCACCTCACCAGCCTCCAGTCTGTCTTGCCTCAACTGCTGCTGAGGTCGAAGCCCCCTTGAAATCTCCCCCTCCCAGTTTCCCTGACACGACGCTCACCCAGGACCACTCCAGCTTTCCTGGATGTTCCTTCTCAGCCCTGGCATGGGCCCCTCTTCTTATGTTGCCCACAGCCCGTGGGGGCCACCGTGACCTGTGCACGTTCTGCTGTCTCCTGAGTCCCCTCATCTCAGCACTCTGCTGAGTCCGAACTGCTTTCTGCACACGTCCCATGCAATCTCCTGGACTCTTCCTCCTTGGCATTCCCCAAATGAAAAGCACCCCCTCCAAACCCTTCCCCTTTTCCCGGGCCACCTCTTCTCAGTGACTGCCACTGCTTCTGTCTGCCAGAAACCTGGGGTGCTGCCTTCTCCTCTTGAGTTGGGTTCTCCAATCCCCACAGCCTGGGCCAGCCGTCCTCTCTCCTGACAGATCAGCTGCCTCTTCACTCACCTCCTGCCTGCCGTTGCCTGGCCCCACTCCCATTTCTCCATCTGAGAGGTTTTTTATTTTATTTTTATTTTTTATTTTTATTTTATTTTTATTTTTATTTATTTATTTTTTTTTTTTTGAGACGGAGTTTCGCTCTTGTTACCCAGGCTGGAGTGCAATGGCGCGATCTCGGCTCACCGCAACCTCCGCCTCCTGGGTTCAGGCAATTCTCCTGCCTCAGCCTCCTGAGTAGCTGGGATTACAGGCACGCACCACCATGCCCAGCTAAGTTTTTGTATTTTTAGTAGAGACGGGGTTTCACCATGTTGACCAGGATGGTCTCGATCTCTTGACCTCGTGATCCACCCGCCTCGGCCTCCCAAAGTGCTGGGATTACAGGCTTGAGCCACCGCGCCCGGCCAATGAGAGGTTTTTTAAAAACTCAGCTCCGATGGTGTCGCTCCCAACTTCTGTGGCCCTTCTCGCAGGAGGATTTCTGGCTCTGCCCTGGGCTGGGAGCCAACACTCCTCTGCAGTCAGGAGCCCGGCGCCCTCCGTCGCTGATGTTCCTGGCATCCCCTCTCCCTGGGGTGCCCCTCCTTCCCGAACCTACCTTCCTCATTGCATGTGCTCTTCAAACTTGGCACAGGCTAAAGGGGACTGTCCCCCTTTGGGGCTTACCCAGAACACTGTCCATTCGACCTGGCCTCATAATTGTCAGTTTGCATGTAGGTATCTATTGCTGAGTGACAGACTAGAGGCACAAATGGACAGTGCCAAGCCACACATAAAAATAGAATTCTGACCCACGGTCTGCAGCAACCTGCCCGGGAAACCAACCCATGATCCACAGCAACCAGCCCAGGAAGCCAATCCACTGAGTAGAGTCAGAGTCGTGGGGAGCGGGACCATGATCTCTAGCAAACAAGCCAAGAAGCCAAACATGACCCCTGCCACAGTATGCCCAAAACGGCTAGGACTGGATTAGTCCCCCTCATCTGTGTCCCCACCTCCAACTTTGGACCAAACAGAGAGAAAGCCAAATCTGCTCCCCTAGCCAGTCATACTGGGTAACCTGCTTCCCCTTGCCAGCCTCTAGCTTCCCTATGTGAACAGCCTCCAATCAGGGCGTGCTTGAATCGTTCCCACTTTATAAAATCTGCCACTCCTCTGCCTGCCTCAACTCTGTGTCAAGATTTGAGTGAGGTGGCTGGCTCCCTTGCTAGGACACCTCTGAATAAATAGCCTTTACCCGTCCTCATTCGGTTGGTCTTCATTTATTTCCACTTGTGTAACAAACCGCTCTGAACACCAGGGCTTAAAACAAAACCATTTCTTGCTACAATAGGCCTGCTTATGCCCTCATGACTCTGTGGGTCAAACAGCCTCAGCAGGACGGTTCTTCTGTTGTTCTCACTCTGGCTGTCTCACATGGCTGCAGGCAGATGGCGGCAGGGGCTGGAGTCGTTTGGGGACTGAGTTGTTACGATGTGAAGACACCTGAGCCCCTCCTCTCCCTCTCTCTCCATGTGGCCTCAGGATTTCTCTTTTTTTTTTTTTGAGAAGGAGTTTTTTTTCTGTCATCCAGGCTGGAGTGCAATGCTGCAATCTCAATTCACTGCAACCTCTGCCTCCCGGGTGCAGGCAATTCTCACGCCTCAGCCTCCCAAGTAGCTGGGATTACAGGCACACACCACCATGCCGGGCTAATTTTCTGTGTTGGGTAGAGAGGGGGGTTTCACCATGTTGGTCATGCTGGTCTCGAACTCCGGACCTCAGGTGATCCACCTGCCTCGGCCTTCCAAAGTACTGGGATTACAGGCATGAACCATGGCGCCCAGCTAGGATTTCGCCTCTTAATGTGGTCTCTGTGGGCAATCTCTTTGGCAAGGTAGCTGGACTTTTTACTTGTTAGGAGCAGAGCTTCTAAAACCACAGAGTGAAGCTGCCAGCCTTCATAAGGCTTAGGACCAGAACTGGCACAGCCTTACTTCCACCACATTCTACCAGTTAGCTCCAGCCGCAGAGCCAGCCCAGCTTCCACGTGGGAAGAGGCCCTCATGAGACAGGTGTGGCAGGAGGGATGGGGGCCATCTTTGGGGACTGGCCGTGACACAGCCTCCTTCCCTGCGGATACTGTGTTTTCCATCTCTGTGCCCTCGGCATCTAGCAGGGCCAGTGCTCAGCAACCCCTGACAACCGAGGGAATGGAGGGAAGGACGGTGGATCCAACAGATGGACAGAAGGGCTCTAAGCCGGCTCCCCTGCCCCCAGGCCCTTACCACTGCGTTCAGTTCACATCAACACTGCTCTCTGCTGCCTAACACTCCTCTATTTTTAAACCTCTCAAGCAGTGAGTGGTGCTTAACATTTTTTGAATCAGGGACCCCTTAAGGAATCTCATGAAAGCTGTAGGAGACCCTCTCCCTAGAGAAGTGAGCGTACACATAATCACTCACACTTTTGCAGCGTGCTAATGACAGCTGCCCTTGACTGAGAGCTTATCACGTGCCAGTGACTGTGGAGGCACATCACGCCCATTACCCGACCTCTTACCCCAAACACACTGCAAGGCAGACACTACTTAGTACGGTTTGGCTCTGAGTCCCCACCCAGATCTTAACCCTTATTGTAATCCTTATGTGTGGGGTGGGGAGGTGATTGGATCATGGGGGCAGTTCCCCCATGCTGATCTCATGATAGTGAGTTCTCATGAGATCCGATGATTTATACATGTTTGACAGTTCCTCCTTCACGTGCTCTCTCATATAAAAAAATATATATATATATTTTTAAAGACAGGGTTTCTCCATGTTAGTCAGGCTAGTCTCGAACTCCCAACCTCAGGTGATCCACCTGCCTCAGCCTCCCAAAGTGCTGGGATTATAGGCGTGAGCCACTGCGCCCGGCCCACGTGCTCTCTCTCCAGTCGCCTTGTGAAGAAGGATGTGTTTGCTTCCCCTTCTGCCATGACTGTAAGTTTTCTGAGACCTCCCCAGTCAGGCAGAACTGTGGGTCAACTAAACCTCTTTGCTTTATAAATCACCCAGTCTTGAGTATTTCTTAATAGCAGTGTGGAAACGGACTAGTACACTACTACTTAGTTCACTTTCATAGATGAGGAAGCGGAGGCTCAAAGAGGTGAAGGAACAACTAGGAAGAGGCAGAACCCAGACTTCGAGCAGGAAGGTCTGACCGCAAAGCCACGCACTTGGCCAGGCACCATAGCTCAACCCCGTCATCCAAGCACTTCGGGAGGCCGAGGTGGGAGGACTGCTTGAGCCCAGGAGTTGGAGACCAGCCTGGGTGACATACGGAGACCCCATCTCTACAAAAAAATTTAAATGTTAGCCGGGCATGGTGGCACACACCTGTAGTCCCAGCTACTTGGGAGGCTGAGGTGGGAAGATCACTTGGGCCCAGCAGGTCAAGGCTGCAGTGAAGTGATCACACCACAGCACTCCAGCTGGGCAACAGAGCAAAACCCTGTCTCAAAAAATCGAGTAAAATAGGCCAGGTACGGTGGCCCGTGCCTGTAATCCCAGCACTGTGGGAGGCTGAGACGGGTGGATCACAAGGTCAGGAGTTCAAAACCAGCCTAGCCAACATGGTGAAACCCCCATCTGTACTAAAAATACAAAAATTATCCAGGCGTGGTGGCACAGGCTTGTGGTCCCAGCTACTCGGGAGGCTGAGACAGGAGAATCACTTGAACCCGGGAGGCGGAGGTTGCAGGGAGCCAAAACTGCATCACTGCACTTCAGCCTGTGTGACAGAGCAAGACTCCGTCTCAAAAATAATAAATACATAAGTAAATAGTAAAATAAAAGCCCTCTCTAAGTGCTCCCACAGTCCTACTCCCTGCCGGGCTTCAAGGCCCTGAAGAAGCCAGAGTCATAACTGCGCCCCACATGAGATTTCTGGGTGCTGTCAGACCACACCTCCTGCTCCCTTCAGCCGGCCATCCTTGACTCTTCCCTCTTTGCGGCCCCTCCTTTGAAACGGCCTCTCTCCCCTCTGTCTCCACCCGAAGGTCAAGTCCCTTCTCCCTGGAGACTGCCCCACCCTAGCCTGCCCGGGACTCCTGCCTGTGTTCCCACCTGGCCTGCCTGGAGCTCTCATAATTTCCTGAGTAAATGTTAACTTCCCGACTCAGCAGGAAGCCCTTGAGAGCAGAGACCCAACCCCATCGTCCACGTCTTTCTCGCCCTCCAGACAGGCACTGGCACCCACACTAACTGCTCTCAGACTTCTCCACAGGCCCATTGTCTCTGCGATTCTTTTGTTTCCTGAATCCTCAGCCCCAAAGACTAAAGGACACAGAGAGGGCCTGGTTGGAACGGGACCTGCCTCCTCTCTGCAGATGGAACAGCCGCCAAAATGAAACGGAAACGCGGCATCAGAACCCAGCCGAGTCCAACCCCCACCTGCTGCTCCAGCAGGGATATCGGGTGTCAACTGTTTCTTTCTTTTGCATTCTCAGGGGATACCATGTTGCAGGAAATCCGAGGCTGCTTTGTTTCCCAATAGCAATAAAGACTAGGCCGGCCGTGGCAGCTCACACTCGTCATCCAAGCACTTCGGGAGGCTGAGGCAGGCGCATCACTTGAGGTCAGGAGTTCGAGACTAGCTTGGCCAACATGGCAAAACCCCATCTCTACCAAAAATACAAAAAAATTAGCTGGGCGTGGCGGCAAACACTTGTAATCCCAGCTACTTGGGAGGCTGAGGCAGGAGAATCACTTGAGCCTGGCGGGGGGGCCGAGGTTTCGGTGAGCCCAGATCTCGCCATTGCACTCCAGCCTGGGTGAGAAGAGCAAAATTCCATCTAAAAAAAAAAAAAAGACCCAAAAGCACGGACATGTATGAGTAGGATGGACAGCTTCTACAGAGATCTTAGAACAAAAGAAATCCCAGCTGCTGTCCTCCACCCAAACCACGCCCCTGGTCAGCAGTGCCCAGCTCATGAGCAGAAAGTAGGGTAGGAGACTGCCATTGGTCCAAGGACAGAGATGACTGACCAGTCCTGTCCCCACCATTTCTGTCTCTGAGGGCTGGCCCAAGCCTCTCCTGTTACCTTGAAAGTCAAGGTTACACTTTGCATACAATGATACATTTAATTAAAAAGAGCAATATTGGCCCGGCGTGGTGGCTCACGCCTGTAATCCAAGCACTTTGGAGGCCAAGGCAGATCACCTAAGGTCGGAAGTTCAAGACCAGCCTGACCAACATGGTGAAACCCCGTCTTTAAAAAAAAAGAGCAATACTTTGTGGGGCAAGGGAAGGTTACATTTAGTTCTCACTCCCATCACACATGGAAACTGTTTAACATTAAAGCTTTCCAACCTGGGCAACAGGGGGAAACTCCATCTTTACAAAAAACACAAAAAATTAGCCAGACATGGGGCTGGGCACGGTGGCTCACATCTGTAATCCCAGCACTTTGGGGGGCTGAGATGGGCAGATCACAAGGTCAGGAGTTCGAGACCAGCCTGGCCAATATGGTGAAATCCCGTCTCTACTAAAAATATATAAAAATTTTAATCCCAGCTACTCGGGAGGCCAAGGCAGGAGAATTACTTGAACCCAGGAGGTGGAGGCTACAGTGAGCTGAGATCGTGCCACTGCACTCCAGCCTACACAACATAGCGAGACTCCGTCTCAAAAAAAAAAAAAAAAAAGCCAGACACAGTGGTCTGTGTCTGTAGCCCCAGCAACTTGTCTATAGTCCCAGATGAGATCTGGGTGGAGACACAGAGCTGCTGTAATCCCACCTGCAGAGGTGGGAGGATCGCTTGAACCCAGGAGGCGGAGGTTGCAGTGAGCTGAGATGGCACCACTGTGCTCCAGTCTGGGCGACAGAGTAAGACTCCGTCTCAGAAACAAAACAAACCCTCCATTTTACAGATGAGAGGGAACCAAAGCTTAGAGCAGTCAGTGACTTGTCCAGGACCATGGTGTCAGCTGAGTGTCACTAGGCAATTTGAGGAGAGTTTAATAAGGGGACAACTGACAAAGGTGTGGGTGGGGCCTGGGGCATCCACCAGGATAGTAAATAACAGGCAAGGAACCACTGGGGTCAGGGGCAGAGAAAGGGACTGGAAATGACAGAAATGAGAACCCAAACAGAGGCTCCAGGTGGAGATGGGCTCTGACCAGAGCCAGACCTCTGCTCATGGGCAATGCCAGCCTGTAGGGCACAGAGTAAATGCCCAGCGCTCACTCTCCTCCTCACTCTCGCCTCTCCCTCTCTCACCTGCCTCAGTCTCCCACTGGTTGGATCTGAAGGCAGAGGGCAGGGGCCCACTGGTGTCATCAGTACAGGTCAGCTTCCCAGGCCTGGCGGTGGACGGAGGGGCATGTGGGATCCCGCACCTTCACTAGCTGGGAAGGAGCCAGCCTGCATTCACACTGAGGCTCACTCCGCTGCCAAAGGCCACGCATGCAGCCCCTCCACTACCGTCTTTTCACGGGGTAGAAGCCAGAGGCCCCCACTGCCCTGGGTGTCGGCACCTGCGGCAACCCCACCCATGGTGATCCATCTCCTACCTTGCTCTCCTCGAAGTTCTGACCCCAACATGGACTTTCTAGTTTTGAGAGAAGACATGTCACAGGGGGCTGAGGACGTCCCCAGTAGAGAGAAGCTGTTCTACGACTCACCTAAAAGTCTCTTACGACCAGGCGTGGTGGCTCATGCCTGTAATCCAAGCACTTTGGAGGCCAGGGAGGGCGGATCACCTGAGGTTGGGAGTTCAAGATCAGCCTGACCAACATGGTGAAACCCCGGTCTCTACTGAAAATACAAAAATTAGCCAGGTGTGGTGGCCAGCGCCAGTAACCCCAGCTATTCGGGAGGCTGAGGCAGGAGAATCACTTGAACTCAGGAGGCGGAGGCTGCAGTGAGCCGAGATCATAGCACTGCACCACTCCAGCCTGGGCGACAGTGCAAGACTTTGTGTCAAAA
>NW_016107451.1:1127291-1134498 GCF_001604975.1 Cebus imitator | reverse complement strand
TTTTTTTTTGAGACAGAGTCTCACTCTGTCATCCAGGTTGGAGTGCAGTGGTGTGATCTCAGCTCACTGCAACCTCTGCCTCCTGGATTCAAGCAATTGTTCTGCCTCAGCCTCCCAAGTAGCTGAGATTACAGGCACATACCACCATGCCCGGCTAATTTTCATATTTTTAGTAGAAATGGGGTTTCATCATACTGGCCAGGCTGGTCTTGAACTCCCGACCTCGTGATCCACTGTCCTCGCCCTCCCAAAGTGCTGGGATTACAGGCGTGAGCCACCACGCCTGGCAGAAGTCTCAGTTTCACTGTAAGGTTTGCTAAGGATGAAAGGATCTTCTCTCTGCATGAGGCTGAGGCAGTTACAAAGAGGTTTAAGATAGTGCTGGTGCTGCAGACGGGAACAGAACCCACACCTGGCCCTGCCACTCAGCAGCAGTGTGACTTTGGGCAGGTGGCTTGGCCTCCTTGAGCCTCAGTTTCTGAGCGAAAGTAGGGTACTTCCCAGGGCTGTTGGGAGGCTGTGCAGTTAGCTGAGTACCTAGTTACAGTCCCTGAATCTGGGCAAAAACCACTGCAGTTGGGTCTCAAACCATTGCCCCAATGCTGGAAAAAGACCCCCGCCCAGCCCCCAGGGCAAGGAGCCAGGGGCGACACGGTCCAGAGACAGCACAGGCCACGGTTCAAGCCCAGCCTTCTGGTGGCACTCCGCTCAGACTCAACTTGTCATTCAGCATCTCTGTGCTCCCGGCCAGGGCAGTTAGCTTCTCTGAACCTCAGCATCTGTATCTGTAAAATGGGAGAGCAAATGAGCCAGTCCATGTACAGTGCTTAGCTAGTGCCTGGTGCTGAGTAAGCACTTAATACGCAGTGACTGTGTTATCATTAGGACTCTCTCAGATCAGACTCTGTGTGCTACAATTCAATCACATTTTGTTTCTTTGTATTTATTTTTACAGTTACTTTCTATTTATGGCAAGTGATAGATACTGCCTCTCCACTTAAAGATGCTGTATCAAGTTTCCTTTTAAGATACATTTATCTAAGTGAAAATGGGTCAATCCACGGAAGAAAACAGAAGTGCAGGAATAGTGCAGGTGTGCACAGATGGGTGAGACGCTGGGAAGGTGCGAGGCAGAGACTGGAGCCTGGGGAGCACCCAGGCAATAGAAAGACAGTCAGGCCCAAGGGCGCCCCACACCCACCCCAAGGTCGTTCCACCCCAAGGTCGTTCTGAGGCCAGCAACAGTGCTGGTGACCCCGTTGACCTTGGAGCCTGCCCTTCCCCACCTTCAGGGTTCTCCCTGGACCCACCACCTTGTCTCAGGCGGAAGTCCCCACCCTCGCTGATGACTGTCCCCAAACAAAAGCGGGAGGGAGAGCCGCCACTGCCCCCTGCCCGCCGGCCTGGGGTGTCTGGGACCCAGGAGCGACCTGCGGCTGGGAGTCCTGGGGCGGCCAGAGCCCGCGGGGCCTGGGGCTGGTGGAGGGGAACGGTAAGTGGGGGCGGGAGGAGGTCCCTCTGCGGAGGGAAACCAGTGCCCTCAGTCCCCAACTTCTGAGGAGAGATCTGGAGCAGCAGATAAAACCCCCTCCTGGCCCTCACCGAGGTGTTACAACGCTGTCAAGTTGCCTGGCAACCGCGCAGGTGTGTGATAGGGCGAGCGCGTTCCCGGGAGCCAACCAGCATCCCGCACCCCCACCCGCATTCTGCACCCCGCACCCCGCACCGGCGCGCACCGCAGCCCTCCAGCGGCCCCGCCTCCTGCGCCCTCCTGGAGGGAGGAAGCGCCATTGCCTGTAGGGTCAAGGTTGGGGCGGCTGCCAGGCCCTGCTGGCTGCATTTAACCCCACTGTTCCTGCCGCCTCTGCAGTCTCCAGGCGTCTCTTCACCGGCCTCGAAATCAGTCGCCAAGAGCCCCGACCCGTGCAGGCCGGCCTCCGGGGTCCCCACCCCACCAGGACTCAAAGCCAGCACTTCAGGGGAACCCAAGAATGGAGACCGGAGGCACCTCCCTCTCCAGGACCTGGGCTCTCCTTTGGCCCACACAGACACCTTCTCCTGTCCCCAGAGCAGGGACTCAAGGAGCAGACGCCTTCCGAGGAGAGGCGTGGCGCATTTCTGCAGCAGCCACCCAGGCGGAAGCTCCAGGTGGGCTCGGCGCGGCCGCCTGGCAACAGCGGAGAACAGCGGCTAACGCTCTTGCTTGAAATTAGGCCTGCATCTGGATTCCCGCCGGTGATGGTGTAACCTTGAGCTAGCCTTGCAGCCTCTCAGTTTGCTCATCCAGCAAATGGGGGACAGGGAAGGGGTGGACCCACCTTATAAGGCTGCTGTGCGGATTCAGTGAAGGAATGCACGTAGAACATGAGCACTGTGCTCATCAGCAAATACTCAGCCCTCCATGAAACTCAGAGAAAGAAATGGTTCCAGTGGGAGCTGGAAGCTGTTGCCCGCAGGCGCAGCCAGGGCGTTGCTGGAGAGACTCCACCACAGTGTCCATGCTCCCTACCACACCCCACTTCCAGTAACCTGCGCAGGGACCTCTCAGAGGTGGGGGCTGGAGAAGGGCGGTGGGTTCCCGGGCTTCCCCATGTGGTGATCACGCCTAGCCAGCAGAAGGTATGCCCGCAGCACTGCTGCCTTTTCCAACAAACCTAAAGAAACTCTGAGGCCCGGCACAGTGGCTCATACCTGTAATGCCAACACATTGGGAGGCCGAGGCAAGCAAATCGCTTGAGGTCAGGAGTTCGAGACCAGCCTGGCCAACATGGTGAAACACCATCTCTACTAAAAATACAAAAATTAGCTGGGCATGGTGGTGCGCGCCTGTAATCCCAGGTACTTTAGAGGCTGACGTGGGAGAATGGCTTGAACCCGGAAGGCGAAGATTGCAGTGAGCAGAGATAGCGCCACTGCACCCCGGCCTGGACAGCATAGCCAGACTGTCTCAAGCAAAGACCCCATCTCTACAAAACAAATATAAAAAATTATCCAGGCACATGCTTGTGGTCCCAGCTGCTCAGGAGGCTGAGGTGGGAGGATTGCTTGAGCTGAGGTCAAGGTTGCAGTGAGCTATGAGTGTGCCACGGTACTCCAGTCTGGGTGACATGGCAAAACACTGTCTCAAAAAGAAGAAGAAGGAGAAGGAGGAGATAAAAGAAATGCTGAGTGGCGGGTGTGGGTTGGGGGTATCACTCAAGGCTTTGCCTAGCTGCCCAAGTCACTCACCTTCTTTCCTAGCTTTCTGTTCTCCCTCTAAGTGGCATTCCCCATGGGAATCGTCATCAGCCTGGAGCAATCACTGCTCACCTGCAATTCGTCAGGGCCAGGCACAGACCAGGACAGTAAAGGGGAGACAGGCCAGCCAAATGCAGCCCTTTGCCCAGTGGGGCAGCCCTTCTCTTTGGAGAGCACATCCCTACCCCTTCCCTCCTCCTCCACCCTTGACTGCTGCTTACCGCTAGGCAGGCCAAGCGTGAAAGTGCTCAGACCCAGAATGGCGTGGAGAAGGAAATCTCTGTTCTTCAGGCAAACCCTGTCCAACCTTTTGGGATGCTCCTGAGAAGCCAGGCTGAGCCCCAGGAGCTGAAGGCCCAGACTCCTTCCCACACACCCTGGCCTGGGGCTGTCTTAAAATCCTGGTACTCCAAATCCACTTGGCTCAGATGTATTTTCTTTTTTTTCCTTTTTTTTTTTTTTTTTTTTAAATTTGAGACGGCCTCACTCTGTTGCCCAGCCTCCCTAGTAGCTGGGACTACAAGCTTGTGCCACCACGCTCAGCTAATTTTTGTATTTTTTTTGTAGAGACAGGACCTCACTATGCTGCCCAGCCTGGTCTGGAACTCCTGGGCTCAAGTGATCTGCCTGCCTTGGCCTCCCAAAGCGCTGAGATTACAGGCATAAGCCCCCAGGCTTGGCCTGATACGTTTTCTTAAAAAGACAAATTCCAATTCTATGGGATCCCAGGCAGCTTTTGACACTAATGTTTACATGGGCTTTGTAAAAGCTTTGAGAGCAAACAGAACACACTAACAGTGGTGCTCTGGTTATCTGCCTCCCTCCTACTTCATTATTGTGTTCTGTACTTTTTATTTTTTAGAGACAGGGTCTCGCTGTTGCCCAGGCTGGAGTGCAGTGGCTCTTCACAGGCACGATCCCACTACTCATCAGCACGGGAGTTTTGACCTGCTCCGTTTCCGACCTGGGCCGGTTCACCCTTCCTTGGGCAACCTGGAGGTCCCGAGCTCCCGGGAGGTCACCATATTGATGCTGAACTTAGGGCGGACACCCGGTCGGCATAGCGCACTACAGCCCAGAACTCCTGGGCTCAAGCGATCCTCCAGCCTCAGCCTCCTTCAGGTTCCACCTAATCTGCATCTGGCCCAGAATGCCAAAGCCCACAGACCCCCGCCAACACCAAAGCCTGGTCCCTGCTCCCGGCTGGGACACGTAAGCTGGTTTCCCCTGGCAGAACCGGGCTAGAATAAGCTCTGGTCGGAGGCCTGAGGCCAAGGAAACGCCCAGATCTTGTCTCCAGGCTGGCTGTATACACCAAATGCAGGTGGGTGGGGTGGGCAGCACCTCCCCTTCCCCCATTTTGTCGCAATATCACAGAGTCCAAAAAGGTTCTTTTTTTTTTTTTGAGACGGAGTCTTGCTCTGTTGCCCAAACTGGAGTGCAGTGGTGCGATCTCAGCTCACTGCAACCTCTGCCTCTCAGGTTCAAGCAATTCTCCTGCCTCAGCCTCCCAACTAGCTGGCACTACAAGCACACACCACCACGCCCAGCTAATTTTTGTATTTTTAGTATAGACAGGGTTTCACCATGTTGGCCAGGATGGTCTTGATCTCTTGGCCTCGTGATCAGCCCACCTCGGCCTCCCAAGGTGCTGGGATTACAGGTGTAAGCCACCGCGCCCGGCCCCCAAAAAAGTTCTTGATCATTTTGAATGGGGCTCCTTTAGAGAAGCGGAGAAAGGCCATGTATCATCTCTCCCTTAAATGCACCTGCCTATCATGCTAGGGGCCTGCGGAGGCCTGAGGTCCACCAGGTGCCCTGGAGGAGCCCTAGAAGCCGATCAAGGCCACTGCTATGCCATGGAAGCGGCCTGACGTGAAGCTGCATCACGGGTGACAGGGAGAGGCTAAGCTCCATCCCGCTGCTGCTGCTTTTCTTTTGAGAAAGGGTCTGGCTCTGTTGAACAGGCGGGAGTGCAGTGGCTCAGTCATAGCTCACGGAAGCCTCAAACTCCTGGACTCGAGCGACCCTCCCTCCTTAGCCTCCCAAAATGCTGGGACTGCAGGCAGGAGCCATGGTGCCTGGCCCCATCTAAGTCACTTCCCCAAACCTCTACTGAGCTTTGCATGAGGTGTTCTCAAAATTCCTTCCAAATTTGGCACTCTGATTCTCTCTGAGACTTTCTTCTTCTGCAGGTCTGAGCACTGACCCCAGACCTTCAAGAAAGACAGGAGAGCTGTGCACGGGAGCCCACGCCTGCAATCCCACCGCTATGGGAGGCCAAGGCAGGTGGATCACCTGAGTTTAGGAGTTCGAGACCAGCCTGGCCAACATGAGGAAACCCTGTCTCTACTAAAAATACAAAAATTAGCTGGGGGGGGGGGTGGTCCACACATGTAATCCCAGCTACTTGGGAGACTGAGGCACGTGAATCGCTTGAACCCCGGAGGCAGAGGTTGCAGTGAGCCGAGATCCTGCCACTGCACCCAATAGCCTGGGCGACAAGAATGAAACTCCATCTCAAAAAAAAAAAAAGAAAAATGAAAGCAAGAGAAAGGTAGTTTACTCAGGAGGAATACCCATATTCTATGCAACAAGCATTCTTCATACACTGCTCATTTAATTCTCTCTGTGACCCTTTGGGGCAAATGTACTTTGTTCCTTTTTAACTGATCATGAAACTCTTCTGTCAGGGAAGGAACTTCCCAGGAGGTTCGTGGCAAGTGGCGGGGCCTAGATTTGAACCTGGGCCTGCTGGACTCCACGAGCCTGTGCTCCCGGCCCAGCGTGCTCATTCTCTGCATGCCTACACCAATGCCCTGGGTCCCCTCCTTCTTCTCGCACCCTCTGTCAGCTCTGCCTAGAAACGTGGCCTTCCCTCTACCTTTTGAACCTCTTGGTCTCAAGCCACCTGCCTCCCACTCTCTGTCCCCAGGGCCTGCATGCTGCCTGGCAGATGGGAAATGGAGATCCCATTCTCATCCATATGGATCACATCCTACTGAGTCTCCCCACCCCCCCGGGGGCCACTGCTTCATTGGGGGACAATTAACGGCCACGGCTATTAGACACTTATGCACGGAGCAACACAAACCAGGCTTAAAAGCCCAGATCAATCACCGTGGGCTGGTTCTATCACACACAGGGATATATTTTCTTCTTGGAATTTACAAGTAGTTCCACCTGAGAAATAAACAACCAGAGAAAAAATGACATTGTCACAGTACAGGTGTGATAGATGTAGGGAGCCAGCCGTCTGGTGGCTGAGGAGGTGGTCTGCCGATGCAACCCACCAAATGAGGCCTGGAGGAGCCCCAGGTAAGGGGAACGAGATGCTGATGGGAGCTCAGCCGCAGGGGAAGTGGGGAATCTCTGCAATTTGCATTCCATCAGTGTAAATCATAGGGTTCCCAGGCCAGCCTCCCAAGCCAGGGTGAGAGGTTGATTGGCAGGAGACCTCCTCAAGCTGCCCCACCTCTCAGCTGCAGGCCCCCGGAACCCCAGCCTTCAGGGACAGGAGAATGGTCCCAGCTGAGCAACAAACAGGAAGATACTTGGCTGTGATCTTGACGGCTCTGTCTCCACCAAGACACGAACCACCTCTCTCGTCTCTACTGCTACTAGCAGAGAGGAACTGGGCCTGCTGGTGGAAGAAAGCCAGCTCCAGAAGGCCACAGGAAAACCGGGAGAGATCTGGGGCCAGCAGAGTAACAACAGTAACTAATGTCTCTTGAGTGCTTCCTAGGCGCTCAGCACCCTGTGAAGGACTCAGTGAGGAGGACTGCCTATTAATCCTTGTGACCACCTGATGAGGGAGGTGTTGTTATTAACCTCACTTTAGAAGTGACAAAGCTGAGGTGCACAGAGGTTGAGTGGCTTCCCAAGGTCCCTGGAGTGAAGTGAATGGTGGCCTCCAAAAGGACATATCCACATCCAAATCCCTGGCCTTCTTTGGAAAACCGGTCTTTGC
>NW_016107451.1:1124122-1127201 GCF_001604975.1 Cebus imitator | reverse complement strand
AGGAGGAGGAGACGGGGAAGCCACATGAAGACAGAGGCAGAGACTGCAGTGACGCAGGCACAAAGAACCCCCACGGCCCCCAGAAGCTGGAGGAGCCTTCGCAGGGGACACAGTCCTGCCAACACTTTGATTTCAGATTTCTGGCCTCCAGAACTGTGAGAGAATACATGTCTCTGGTTTTAAACTACCAAGTTTGTCGTGACAGCCATTATAAAAACAGTTTCATAGCCAACAACCACAGAGTGACGAGTCAGGTCTGGCAGGCTGACCCCAGACTCAGGATCTGCCCACCGCATGATGCGATCCTGACAGGCCTCGAGGCCTGGGTGTCTGGCTTGGCTCCGCTGCAACTGAGCCGTGTGACCTTGGGGACACCTCCAAGCCTTAGCTTCCCTATCTGTAAAATGAGGGGGCTGGACAAGATAAGTGGGTGCCTCAGGCATGGCCGCTATGACAAGGGGGCCAAGTGGGGTTCTGAGTAACGCAGGCAGGTTCGAAGGACAAAGGAAAAAGGCTCAGCTGGGCGTGGTGGCTCACACCTGTAATCTCAGCACTTCGGGAGGCCAAGGTGGGTGGAGGTCAGGAGATCGAGGCCAGCCTGGCCAACGTGGTGAAACCCCGTCTCTATTAAAAAGGCAAAAATAAGCTGGGCATGGTAAGGCGTGCCCGTAATCCCAGCTACTGGGGAGGCTGAGGCGGGAGAATCACTTCAACCTGGGAATCGGAGGTTGCAGTGAGCTGAAATTGTGCCACTGCACTCCAGCCTGGGTGACAAAGCAAGGCTCCGCCTCAAAAAAAATAAAAAGACTCAGCAAACCACCTGTAGGTAACCATTTAAATGGAGTTTTGGCCACCCATGATAGGCTCCCCTCCTTTTGGCCACAGAGCCCTGCTTTTCCTTCAGGAGAGCTGGTCCCCTGTCCCCCCGCTCTCCACCCATGCACTGTGATGGCGCCGGCTCAGCCCCCACCTTCCGGAGTGGGTTTGTACCCACCAGCACCTGCTCGCAGGCCTCCATGCCTGGCTCAGGGCTGAATTTCAGCCAATGTTATCAGGCCCACAACTTTTGTTCAAACCTGTGGGGGAAGAGAAGTTCTCCCTTTCTGGGAGGAGGGACAGATGGGAACCTGGAGCTGCTGGACCCTTCCGAGAATGATGCCGGCTCCGTGAAGCCATGCCAAGAAGCCAAGAAGGAGAAGCCCCATCCGGTGACACCGTGGGACCAAGATGCACCTGAGGGTGAAGCTTTCCGTTTCATGAGCCTGTCAGATTCCTACTCTGTCCCAATCATTTTGGTTTCTGTCTTTTGTAACCAGAGTCTCAACCTTCGGGTCCCCAAGCCTGGGTATTTCCAGGGGTCCTTTAACTCTAAAGCAGTGTGATTTCAGGGCCAACAAAATCACAGTGCCTGTTTGCCTGCACTGCAGATGTGTGTGAGTTCAGACACACACACACACACACACACACACACACACACACACACACTCTACACACTACACACAAACACACACACACTACACACATACCACACACAAACACACACACACTACACACACATAAACACATACACTACACACACACAAACACACACACTACACACAGACTACACACACACACACTCTCTACACACACACAAACACACACACTACACACATACCACACACAGACTACACACACACACACACGTGGACTTTCCAGGCATGATCCCACAGCACCTGTGACCAGAAGTAATGAAGCCCTCAGGCCGGGTGCAGTAGCTCACTCCTGTAATCCCAGCACTTTGGGAGGCCAAGGCGGAACACCTGAGGTCAGGAGTTCAAGACCAGCCTGGCCAACCTGGTGAAACCTCATCTCTACCCAAAATACAAAAATTAGCCAGGCATGGTGGCGCCTGCCTGTAAGCTCAGCTACTTGAGAGGCTGAGGCAGGAGAATCACTTGAACCTGGGAGGCAGAGGCTGCAGTGAGCTGAGATGGCACCACTGCACTCCAGCGTGAACGATAGAGCAAGACTCCATCTCAAAAAAAAAAGAAAAAGGAATAATTAAGCGCTCAATGCTCAAACACCCCTCTCTATAGGTGTCTCTCTCCACTGTGTACCTTAGCACCAGGAGTGCACCTGAACCCCCTGATACTTGCTGAGTGAATGGACGAATGAATGAATGCTGGGTGCTATAGACACGTATAACTGGGGGACCTGGGCTCGTCTAGAAGGCTCAGGACCACTTCTCGAGGAAGCATCCTTTGAGCTGGGCTCTAGAAGAAGGGTAGGAATCGTCCAGGTAAGTTGGCTGAGGCAGGGGCAACATTCCAGGCAACACAGCCACGTGTGCGAGGCCCTGAGTGCGCAGGGAGGCAGGCGCGTGTGAGAAACAGAAAGAAAACAGTCTGCAGGAGCGGGAGCTGGTGTGAGATGAGGCTGCAGGACAGGCAGGGGCCAGATCTCATGAGGTCAGTTAAAAAGCCCTGTTCAAAACAGGGGCCTCTATTTCAAGAGCTATGGGAAGCCGCTGAAGGATTGCAAGCAATCAAAGTGATACGATCACATCGTGTTCCCTCACATCCCCTCATTGCGGCGAGGAGGCTGGAGACGGGAGAGTAATCCAGACCAGCAATTAGGAGGCTACTGCAATGGTCCGAGCAAGAGATGGGGCACCCTGGCTTCAGACGGTTAGCAGCGGCGGGGAGACGGAGAGAAGGGGATGGATGCAAGGATGTGCCGGAGATGGACTCGACTGATGGAACATGGCGAGGGCGAGGATGACTCAGTGGGTGCTCAGCACAGAGCGAGCTGCACCGTCCTAGATTTGGACACTTCTATTAATGTGGCCAAAAATTATAGATGCTTTTTTTTTTTTTGGAAGGCACATCAAACTTTCTGACTCACTGTGCTAGCAGGCAAATGCTTCCTCATCATAATAACGCTTACTGGGATGAGAAGTCTCTTCCGTGAGCAAGCCAGAGGAGCCTTGGGGCCAGGGGAAGCTGCTGGACCACTGGCCTGGGAAGGGTGCCGGGGCATCACACTGGCTGAGGCCAGAAAGCCGGGGCCTGGGGGCGTCATTTCTCTTTTTTTTTTT
>NW_016107451.1:1122784-1123971 GCF_001604975.1 Cebus imitator | reverse complement strand
GCTCACTGTAACCTCCACCTCCCAGTTTCAAGCAATTGTCCTGCCTCGGCCTCTCAAGCAGCTGGGATTACAGGTGCATGCCACCACACCCAGCTAAAAATATACCTTTTGTATTTTTAGTAGAGATGGGGTTTCACCTTGTTGGCCAGGCTGGTCTTGAACCCCTGACCTTGTGATCTGCCAGCCTCAGCTTCCCGAAGTGCTAGGATTACAGGCGTGAGCCACTGTGGTCAGCCTGAGTGCCATTTCAAGGAGAAAGTATGCATAAGCCCAGGAGCTCGAGACCAGACCGGTCAAGACAACAAGACCTTGTCTCTACAAAAAAAAGAAGAAAAAAAAAAAGGTTGTGATAGTTTGTACAACAATGTGAATGTGCTTAATGCCACAGAACCCTACACTTAAAATGATTACAATGGTAAATTTTGTTGTGTACATTAAATTTTTTTTTTTTTTTTAAATTATCAAGGATACATACAGTGTTTGGGAGGCTAAGGCTGGAGGATCATCTGAGGCCAGGAGTTTGACAGCAGCCTGGGCAATATAGTGAGATTCTGTTGCTACAGGCAAATTAAAAAATGTGCCGGGCTTGGTGGTGTGCACCTGAAGTCCCAGCGACTCAGGAGGCTGAGGCAGGAGGATTGCTTGAGGCTGGGAGTTTTACGTTACAGTGAGCAACAGAGATCCTGTCTCTAAAAACAAACGATATATCAAGACCAGTCTGGCCAACATGGTGAAACCCCATCTCTACTAAAAATACAAAACATGCCGGGCGCGGTGGCTCACGCCTGTAATCCCAGCACTTTGGGAGGCCGAGGCGGGCAGATCACGAGGTCAAGAGATCGAGACCGTCCTGGCTAACATGGTGAAACCCCGTCTCTACTAAAAATACAAAAATTATCTGGGCGTGGTGGCGCATGCCTGTAATCCCAGCTACACAGCAGGCCAAGACATGAGAATTGCTTGAACCCAAGAGGTGCAGGTGGCAGTGAGCCGAGATAGCGACACTGCATTCTAGCCTGGGCAACTGGGCAACAGAATGAGACCTTGTCTCCAAAAACAAATTTAAAAAAAAGATATGGCCGGGCGCGGTGGCTCACGCCTGTAATCCCAGCACTTTGGGAGGCCGAGGCGGGTGGATCACGAGGTCAAGAGATCGAGACCATCCTGGTCAACATGGTGAAACCCCG
>NW_016107451.1:1119020-1121882 GCF_001604975.1 Cebus imitator | reverse complement strand
AAAAAAAAAAAAAAGTTCTTGTAGGCCAGGTACGGTGGCTCACGCCTGTAATCTCAGCATTTTGGGAGGCCGAGGTGGGCGCATCACCCGAGGTCAGAAGTTTGAGAGCAGCCTGACCAACATGGTGAAACCCCATCTCTACAAAAAATAAAAAATTCGGTGGGCACGGTGGCGGGCACCTGTAATCCCAGCTACTCGGGAAGCTGAGGCAGGACAATCGCTTGAACCCGTGAGGTGGAGGTTGCAGTGGGCTGAGACCATGCCACCGCACTCCAACCTCAAAAATAAACAAAGCGAGACTCCATCTCAAAAATAAACAAAATAATAAAAAACGAAAAGTTATTGTAGGCTGGGCATGGTGGGTCATATCTGTAGTACCGGAACTTTGGGAGGCCAAGACAAGGCAGGAGGATGGCTTGAGTCCAGGAGTTCAAGACCAGCCTGGGCAACAGAGGGAGACCTCATCTCTGTAAAAAATAAAACATATTAGCCAGATGTGTGGTGGCACGCACTTGTGGTCCCAGCCACTTGGGAGGCTAAGGTGGGCTGATCACTTTAGCCCAGGAGGTTGAGGCTGCAGTGAGCCGTGATGGTGTCACTGCACTGCAGCCTGGGCAATAGAGCAAGACCCTATTGCTGTAATAAAATCAAGCCAGCTAATATAAGAAAGGAAGGAAGGAAGAGATTATCATGGAGCTTTCTGAGTCCATTACAGATGCTCTGAGTCAGGATCTTTACAAAGCTGGGGCTTCTGTCTATCACACGGTGGTTCTGTTCTCCCTCTTAGAGTCTCTGAGCTGTGTCTCCATGAGAGGAGATGGTGCCCTGTGCCCACCCATTCCCACACGTACAGTGCTCCCCCTGCGTGACATGCAACCACGCTGGAGAAAGGAAGTGCATCCAGGGAAAGAGTCCCTCTCTAGATTCAGAGAGCACCACCTCACTGGGATTTGGATACCTGACCTTGGCCAATTAGTACCTTGCTCAGTGTAACCAACCGAGGCGCAGATTCAATTCGATTCAGCAAACATTTATCGAGCATCTGAGTACCAGCTGATTTCTGTCTGTTCTATAAGTGCAGTGAAGCTCAGCCTTCTCTCCAGATTAGAGTTATTTGTATTTCAAGGCAAAAAGATAGGTTTTAAGTACCTGTGAGAGGCAGTAATGGATGCCCTGGGGAGGGGTAGGCATAGGCTTGGGGGGAGGGAGAGGAGCTGAGAAAAGGCCTGCGAATCAGGGCGGTAGGACCTGGCTGGAAATGGAAGAAAATGTGGACTGAGAAGCCAGATAAAGCCTGGGAGTTTGTTTTTTTGAACTTCCCCCAGCTTTCTTTTTAATCGAAAAGATAATGCATGCACATAGTAAAAAAAAAAAAAAAAAAAAAAAAAAAAAAGGTAAAAAAATTTCAAAGCACACAAAAGGGTATACAATAAAAAGTAAGTCTCCTTTCCTCTCCCAGACCTCCAGTCCTCAGTATCTTTCTTCAGAGGTATCCTACTGTTAACAGCTTCTTTTGTGTATTTCGAGAACATTTCTATCACCTACAAGTATATCTTTTTCAAACCCAAATGGTAGTGTGGTATATTACCACTGCTTTTTCACTTAGCAAGGCATCGTGGCACCCATCCCACCTCAGTGCCTGCAGAGCTACGGTCCTCAGAGAGTAGAATCCCCTCGAGTGGGGGGTGCTGTCATCTACCCAGTGCATTCCCTACTGATGGACATACAGGTTGTTTCCAGGTTCCGAACGTGCGTGCTCCCACATGCGAATTTCTGCCCACAGATATGAGGATATCAGTAAGATACATTCCTAGAAGTGGAATTGCTAGATTGATGTAGCTGTAACTGTCCAGTTAGAGCTGTGTCTCCAGAAGAGGAGAGATGTGTACTCAGCCCCACGTCCACCCCCCTTCCTTGTACACACAGGCCCCCAGATCCCTCATGACATGTGGCCACATGGAAGCAAGGATTGGAATGCATGCAGAAAAAGGGTCCTTCTCTGGGTTCACAGAGCCAACTTGTGCAGCTGGGGACGCAGTTGGGGGCGAAGACCCCCGCCCCTCCCCAAGATGGGGCCAAGAGCAAGCTTCAGGATACAATGCCTGGTGCGCAGTGAGTCTCCCATCGGCATGACCTACTGTTGCTGTTATTATGATTATTGCTGTTGTGATCCAGAGGGAACCCTGTCTTGCCAGCGGCTGGGAAAGCCCCCTGTGCCGTTCTGTCCAAGAGTCCAGTTGATTCCAAGGCACCAAAGTGGGAGCCTGCTCAGCTCCCGGAGCTGGGTGAGAGCTGAGACAGGCAGTTCCCACTTATCACTGCTTGGCATCTGCAACTCCCGGGCCTCTGCCAGTACCTAATAAACACCATATTTCATGGCTTGCCATCGTCACCCATGCGTCCCCTGAGGCCTGCTGCCAATGGCTGCCATAGCACACAGTCAGCACTTCACCCCGATACCCTCTATGACCTGCTTTCTCTTTGAATGGATGAAGCCTGAATGGTGTCACTATGACATAATGAAACTACAGGTGTGTATTACTGGGTGGGGAATGTCAGCACGGACGAATCCAAAAACAAATGAGAAGAATAAGCCTTGACTCTGGGGCCACTCAGACCTGGGTTCAAATCCTGGCCCTGACACTCTAAGCATGTGTCCTTGGGAAGTCATTTAACTTCCGTGAGGCCTTAATATCATCACCTGTGAAATGGGCTTAAGCAAGAAAATGGATTATTTATGAGGTTTTTTTTTTTTTTTTTTTTTACAGACCTGCTTTATTCTAAAACTTATTTTAGGCAGTTGAGATAATATATTGAAAGTGTCTGAGGCCGGGCGCGGTGGCTCAAGCCTGTAATCCCAGC
>NW_016107451.1:1117209-1118630 GCF_001604975.1 Cebus imitator | reverse complement strand
CCAGTACTTGAAACAACTCTGGAATTTTCTTGCGAGAAAACTGGCTCAGTTCTTTAGGGTGCCATCGTGTTTTAAATCTCAAAAAAAAAAAAAAAATTCTGCCAACAAAAACAAATCACATTCTGCAAATTGCTCGACCCCTGTATTCATAACACACAGCTTCAAATTACTTTTGGCCTTTTCCAAAAAATCAAACCCACCCTCAAAGGTCAAGGATTCACTACTGCCGAGGCTATTAAGAGGAAAACGCTGTGCGATCTGAAGCAATTTCCCAAGAAGAACTCATCAAGTTTGGAGCAAGCACAGCAGAACTGGAAGAAAGACATCACCCACCCCCCCGACCCCGCCACATCCCCTCCCCCAGCTACGCTGAACCACCCGGTCCCGCTGAACCACCCCGTCCCTCGGGACACCTGCATTCCGACCTCACCGTTCCGGGTCCCACTCTGTGGATTCCTTTCCCCAGTCTCTGGAGTAAGATCTGATTTTGCTGCCTCTGAGAAGTATGTGCCCAGGTGGAATTCACAGGCGCTGGGGGCTTGAGGGGAAGTGACGGAAAGAGCTGGAGAGGACAACGTGGCCTTTACTCCACGCTTTATGGGGATAGTGAGGGGAGTTTGGGGACAGTGGGGGAGCACAGCCATGTCTGCCCTGTGCTGAGCCCACCATGTTACAGCGGACCCTCCAACTTGCCAGCCAGCAACCACTTGGCCCTTCCTAGGGCGAAAGCAGGACAAATACGGCCCAAGGCCTGAATACCCTCGGCCTCATCCCTGGATAGTCTCAATTCTCAGGTCAGAAAATGCCAAGGGGCCTGCTCCATCCCCTCCC
Source organism: Cebus imitator (assembly GCF_001604975.1). Taxonomy (NCBI): domain Eukaryota; kingdom Metazoa; phylum Chordata; class Mammalia; order Primates; family Cebidae; genus Cebus; species Cebus imitator. The sequence continues at coordinate 1,117,799 of NW_016107451.1, read as the reverse complement.
TGCCAACTTGTGAGCTCATCAAACCCACAGTTTGGGAGCAGGATCTGCCCCTACCTAACTTCACAGGAGGCAGAAGACAATGAGTTCAGCTGAAGCTGCTGGGGTCAGCCACTGACGCGCCCCGTGACCTTGGCCCACACAACAGGCCCCACGGCCTCCCACCGCCTCCCACCTACAAACCTCAGTTTCCTTCTCTAGGAAAGGGGACAGCACATACTTGGATTGGGAGAAAGGTGGCTGAAAAGGAGGCTTAAATGATGGCCGGACGCGGTGCCTCATATCTGCATATAATCCCAGCACTTTGGGAGGCCGAGGTGGGAGGATCACTTGAGGTCGGGAGTTTGAGACCAGCCTGACCAACATGGAGAAACCCTGTCTTTACTAAAAAAAATACAAAATTAGCTGGGCATGGTGGCTTGCACCTGTGATCTCAGCCACTTGGGAGGCCAAGGCAAGAGAATCACTTGAACCTGGAGGCGGAGGTTGCGGTGGTGAGCTGAGATCTCGCCATTGCACTCTAGCCTGGGTGACAAAAGCAAAACTCCATCTCAAAAAAAAAAAAAAAAAAAAAGAAAGTGTCTGGCACATAG
>NW_016107451.1:1106598-1116766 GCF_001604975.1 Cebus imitator | reverse complement strand
AAAAAAAAAAAAAAAAAAAGGTAGGCACGGGCAAGGGAGCCTCGACAGCCAGGATGGCCTAAGCGTCACTCTGCAAAGACCTTTGTCCTTCTCTGGCTCTCCTCGTCCTCATAGGCTTGTGCCCCAGATGAGGAGCTGAGTCTCACTGTCGCTGGAAGTCCCACCTGCCGAAGGCGGTTCAGCACCATGGTTCTGCCCGGCACTGCGCGCTGAGGGGATGCCGGTGTTATTACCACCCCGAAGACGCTCGCTGCAAGATCTCCCGCCAAAGATAAACAAGTCCTTATCTTCTTGTTAATTGGTTCAAATCGATTGACCCTATACGTGGGTCTATGTACAGCTGGTGAAATATGGCCTGTATACCAAGCCACCCATGCACTTGCCTAGCTGTCGCTCAAGCACAGAATAAGGCATATTAACCCCAATTTCTCAGACCGCCTTCTCCCGAGAGGCGGCCGAGCCAGCGTCTCCCCTATTGGGCTAACATTTGCTGGGTCAACAGGCCTGCTTAGAGGCACCTGTGTGCTATTAGGCCGGTAGTGATAACACTAGTGTAGGTTCCTAGTGTAGATGGGCAAGGGGCGAGGGGCGCTGAGCCTGTGACAAGCACCCCTGGGCCCAGCCCTGCCCTGGCTCAGGCTGCCTGGCAGAAGGGACTGAGTCCCCAGTGTTGGCAGGGGAGGCGCAGGAAGGCAGTTTTCCTGGTGCTCTCATGATCTGCCTCCACTTGCCTTTTGATCTGTTTCCTTCCTCGGCCTTCTCCCAGGAAAGCCTGAATCCGTCTCATTGAACCCACCTCTGAGGCCGGGTCACTGCTGCTTTCCAGGTGGGAGATGATGTTGAGTCTTTTGTCACTGCCAGTGTCTGAAATAGTCCAGAAACTGGTAAAGACAACAGACACCAGGAGATGGCCTAAAAATCTTGGCCAGAGTACGGATGAACAGCAGCTCTCCCCCCTCCCCTCCCTGCCCCCAAGGTCCCCCTGCAGAGGGCTGGCTGCTGCCCCTCCCCACCAGAAGCGGCCACCTACCTCCAACTTTTTTCTGCTCTATTAATAAACCTTGGCTGAGAGCCTCCCAAGCCCCCACCTCTGGATTTGATCCTCACTGCCTCTCCTTATCAGCCTTGCTTTTCACAAGCACTTAAATTCATGGGAAAAGGGAAAAAGTGAAATCAGATAGAAATGCAGGTCTGTTTGCTGTTTTCTCCAATGAAATGGCTCTGGGTAAACAGCAGACGCCTTTGATGAAATCCCAGCAGGCTTAGACAATAAAGCTGGTTACAAACTCAATCTGGCGGAGATATCAGATCTGAAATTGTTTCAAAAAACATGTCAACATTTTCTAATGCTCCTGAAAAAAAATCATCCTGGGCTGCCCACTGTGGAGTCTGGGTCAGGGAGACAGGACAGGGGCCACCCCAGCCTCTGCCCCGGCCCACTGGGACTCTGTGCACCAAGAGCCCAGGAGCAGGCTATCCCTGGCTGCTGAGGCCCTGCCTGCTGCAGATGTGTAAATGGCCACTTCAGAGTAATCATCCAAGCCAGGCAGGGGACCAGCGTCCCTTGTGTACACCACTGCACCATCCCCCCAAACCAACTTGGCCTCCCCGCCCCCGCTGTTAACTCTCTTTCATTCTCCACACTGCAGCCAGCAGAGGCTTTTAAACATGTAAATCAGATCATGTCATTCCTTTGCTTAAAACCTCTAATGCATTCACACTGCACTTAGGAGAAAATCCAAACTCCTCCCACGGCCTGCAAGACCGTCAGGGGCCTGCCGCTCACGACCTACTTCCTCACTCACTATGCTCAACCTGCCTGGCCTTCTTCCCACATTACCTCCTGCCCCTGGGCCTTTGCACTTCCTGTAAACGTTGCCTGGGATGCTGTTACCCCAACCTATCGTCACCAGTCAGCTCCAGGACCACCCTAGCTGATGTGCCTCCTCTCTCAGGTTACAGTTTTACTCTCTACACTAAGTCTAACCACGAACGGAAACCATCGCATGTGTTTATTTATTCATTTATTTTGAGACGGAGTCTTGCTCTGTCGCCCAGGCTGGAGTGCAGTGGCACGATTCAGCTCACTGCAACTTCTGCCTCCCGGGTTCAAGCGATTCTCCTGCCCCAGCCTCTCAGGGAGCTGGGACTACAGGCGTGTGCAACTACACCCGGCTAATTTTTTGTATTTTTAGTAGAGATGGGGTTTCACGGTGTTAGCCAGGATGCTCTGGATCTCCTGACCTCGTGATCCACCCGCCTCGGCCTCCCAAAGTGCTGGGATTACAGGCGTGAGCCACTGCGCCGGGCCTGTTTACTTAGTAACTACCGCTCTTTGGAACGCAATCCCTCTGCAGGTCGGAACGTCTGTCTGGTAGCAGGCCCTGTGCTGGCACAGGGTAGGTGCTCAGTCATTCCCCACTGCATGCATGAACGAGCAGTGAGGATGTCATCGCCCCTCTAGGGATCCCCCAGGCAATGTCCACGAAGTCTGGAGCACCGCCAGAACACGATCCGATCCCACTCCGAGATACAGGAACACCTTGTCAGCCTCTCTCTAGGGCCCACTGGCTGCCTCTGCCCCACCCAGGCCTCATCCAAGCCCCTGCTGGCTTTAGGCCACTAGGCATTGGAGGTGGGGCATGAGCCGGGACTGGGAGGTCCCCGCCCCCTTTACTGCCCTCCCCCTGGGCCGGCGTCCCCGCAGGCCCCCCACTCCCACAGCTCACACGCCTCTAGAAGGGAGGTGGGCACCGCCAGGCCGGTGGGGGCCGGCACGCTCCTCGCAGGCCTTCTTGGGAAAGCGTGGGCGCAGGTGCCTTCGGTTGGGCTCCTGGGTCTGGGGCCTGGGGGCGGACAGCGATGTCCCCCCCCAAGGGTGCAGGTCGCCCCACCCCTACCCCGCCCCAGGCCGCGATCGATCCCTGCCTCTCCCGGCCTCATTACCGAGGAGAGCTGCCGGGTCTGGCAGGGGAGCCAGACGGCGGCGGAGGGGGCGGGGAGGCCTTCTTGGCTCCTTGGCCCGGATTAAATATTTACTATGTTTTGTTTGGCCTTTGGGGGAGGGGCGGGGAGGGCTGTCGCATTGATCCGGAGCTGCGGGGCGAGGCCGGGCCTGGCCTGGGGCGAGGGCGGTGCCCATACCGGCGCCCGGAGCCTCCCGCTGGCCAACCCGAGCCCAGAGCGCCCCGCGGGCACCGGCCCCGCCCTGGAGTGGACGTCTCGCTCCGGAGCCGGGGGCCGCGCCGACAGGTCGGAGTGACTACGCTGGGAGCCGCGGCCCACGCTGGGGTCGGTTCTCTCTCCCGGGAGCCGACAGATCGTGGTGACTGCCCCGGGGTCCGTTCCCTTACGCGGGAGCCGCCGGCCGGGGGTCTGCGGACCCCACGCTCCCCGCCCTGGCCGGCCACGGCTGCCCAGCGCACAGTCACCGCCAGATGCCAGACGGCTTCCTGTCCCCACTGTACAGAGCTGAACTCCGAGGCCGAGGGGATGCGGGGCCAGCTCTCTCCAGCCCCGGGCTCGCGGGGATTTGGCCTCCGAGGTCGCCGTGGCGCGTTCCTGCCCAAGCTGGAGCTGCGGGAGCGCCCGGAGCCGGCTAGCCTCGAAGCAGAGACGGGAGAGGGGCGGCCTCGCGCGCGGGGGGACCCCGGGGTGGGGTGGGGCTGTGCGAGTGCCCTAAAAACGCCTGCTTCGGGGGCGGGTTTGACGCGCTCAAGACCCCCCGGAAGCCCCTTTATTCTCTGCGCGCTCATCCCACCGGCAGACCAGCGCGGTGCGGGGCAGAGCGCGCCGCAGACACGGGCCCTGCCCTCACCCAGGGTTCCAGTCCGCTGTGCACAAATGAAGAGCTGCTCTCCTCTCCCTGCACTAGGACACATCCTCTCACACAGGGCGGGGACCACGCCGCAGGCCCCTTACAGGGTGTTCACTCGCCCCAGAGAGCCGCTCACATCACGGTCTACACGCGACACAGGCGAGCTTTTGCGCGCACACACACACTGCACTGTATGTGTGCTCATCATAGAAACACACACACAGGCTGGGTGCTGTGGCTCACGCCTGTAATCCCAGCACTTTGGGAGGCCGGGGCGGGCAAATCACATGCTCAAGAGTTCGAGACCAGCCTGGCCAACATGGTGGACCCCGTCTCTACTAATAATACAAAAATTAGCCAGACGTGGTGGCGCGTGCCTGTAATCCCAGCTACTCGGGAGGCTGAGGCAGGAGAATTGCTTGAACCCAGGAGGTTGCAGTGATCCAAGGTCGCGCCACTGCACTCCAGCGTGGACGACAGAGGAAGACTCCATCTCAGACACACACACACACACACACACACACACACACACACACACACAGAAGCGCCCCGTCCCTATCCACGTGTGTGCACATGCAGCTCCCAACAATCATACACAAAGAGCTGTTAACCGACTGCCACCCCCGTACACGTCGGTGTACACGCACGCACACAGAACTACCCAGCCTCCTCTTCCTGTCCCTGCACACATGCACACACGCACAAATATACACCGCAGTGCCCACTCCCTATACATGTTCCCCCCCAACACACACACACAGGCACACACTCTCGCGTGCTGACTGCGGGCGGCTGGGAAGAGCTGCAGCCTCCAGCCCTGCTCCTATTTAAAGAGAAGCATTGCTGGAAAAGGAACAAAAGCAAAGCTGGCTATAAATAGCCACCTCCCTCCCGGCTTTTCCTGCCCTCCGGCCTCACGGCCTTGCCTCGCCTCTCCTCTACTCTCCTGCCTAGGGCCCAGAGCAGCCGGGGCAGGCCCGTCCCCGGGGCCAGGCAGTGGAGCCTGGAGGCCACGTGGCCAAGTGCCGACCACTGGTCAGGCCAGGGGCCCTGGGTCTGGATGGCTGCGGGGGCACAGGCCGGCCACCTGCAGCCAGCCCTGTGTGCCTGTACCCAGCATTGAGGGAGGGAAGCCCGCTTGGCCAGGGCTGCTGCCTCAGCAGAACTGCAAAGGCTGGCAGCTGCCTCCGGGAGAAGGCGGGTCTGCCAAGCATCAGCCACCGCTGCCCCAGGTGTCCCTACCCAGCCCGGCCAGGCCTTTCCTGGTTTGGTTCCTGGGGCCCAGAGCCAAGGATACTGGGTGCTTGTCAGGAAGCAGAATGGGGCAGAGGAAAGAATCTCAGGACAGGAGGGGACACAAAGTCCTACTTTGGGTTCCAGCTCTGGTTTTTTTTTTTGTTTTTGTTTTTTGTTTTTTTGTGAGATGGTCTCACTCTGTTGCCCAGGCTGGAGTGCAGTGGCATGATCTCGGCTCACTCTTACCTCCACCTCCTGGGTTCAAGCCATTCTCGTGTCTCAGCCTCCCGAGCAGCTGCGATCAACAGTCGCGTGCCACCACGTCCGGCTAAGTTTTATTTATTTATTTTTGTGATGGAGTCTCACACTTGTCCCCCAGGCTGGCGTGCAGCAGCATGATCTCAGCTCACTGCAACCTCTGCCTCTCACAGTCAAGTGATTCTCCTGCCTCAGCCTCCTGTGAAGCTGGGACTATAGGTGGCCACCATCAAGCCTAGGTAATTTTTGTATTTTTAGCAGAGATGGGGTTTCACCATGTTGGCCAGGTTGGTCTCGAACTTCTGACCTCACGTGATCCGCCTGCCTCAGCCTTCCAAAGGGCTGAGATTACAGGCGTGAGCCACTGCGCCCCGCCAGTATTTTTATTTATTTATTTATTTATTTAGAGACTGAGTTTCGCTCTTGTTGCCCAGGCTGGTGTGCAATAGTGCAATCTCAGCTCACTGCAACCTCCGCCTCATGGGTTCAAGAGATTCTTCTGCCTCAACCTCCTGAGTAACTGGGATTAGAGGTGCATGCCACCATCTCGAGCTAATTTTTTTTTTTTTTTTTTTTTTTTTCGTACGGTGTTTTTTTTTTTTTTTTTTTTTTTTTTTTTTTTTGAGACAGAGTTTCGCTCTTGTTACCCAGGCTGGAGTGCAATGGCGCGATCTCGGCTCACCGCAACCTCCGCCTCCTGGGTTCAGGCAATTCTCCTGCCTCAACCTCCTGAGTAGCTGGGACTACAGGCACGCGCCACCATGCCCAGCTAATTTTTTGTATTTTTAGTAGAGACAGGGTTTCACCATGTTGACCAGGATGGTCTCGATCTCTTGACCTCGTGATCCACCCGCCTCGGCCTCCCAAAGTGCTGGGATTACAGGCTTGAGCCACCGCGCCCGGCCTTCGAGCTAATTTTTAGTAGAGACGGGGTTTCGCCACGTTGGCCAGGCTAGTCTTGAACTCCCGACCTCAGGTGATCCACCCACCTGAGCCTCCCAAGTGCTGGGATTACAGGTGCGTGCCACTGTACCTGGCGGGGTTCCGGTTCTGTTACCTACGGGTCCAGCAGCCTTGGGCAAGGCTCCGAGTCATACCATCCAGCCTCACCTTCAAACCCTCTTGGAAGGATGGTGGGAACACTGTGTGAAAGCAGCTGAGCCTTGTAGGCCTTTGTGAGCTGTGGATGGAATAGGAGAGGTGACAGCTGCCCTCTGTGTCTCAGAATAATTTGATCAAGATAACAATAATAATGTTTTAGCCGGGCGTGGTGGCTCACGCCACGCCTGTAATCCTAACACTCTTGGAGGCCGAGGTGGGTAGATCACCTCAGGAGTTCAAGACCAGCCTGGCCAACATGGTGAAACATCATCTATAAAAAAAAAAAAATAATAATAATAATAATAATAATGTTTTTAATTTACTTTGTTTTTATTTTTTTGTAGAGACGGTGTCTCACTATGTTGCCCAGGCTGGCATTGAACTCCTGGGTTCAAGTGATCCTCCCCTCTCAGCCTCCCAAAGTGCTGGGATTGCAGGTGTGAGCTCCCACGCCTGGCCTTCCATTTGCTTTGTATTTTCCACATGCCAGACACTGGACTATCTTTAGCTTACTTCTTCCTCTGTAAGGCAGGCACTATTTATATTCCCATTTTCCAGTTGAAGAAACTGAGACTCAAGTGCTTGTTCCAAGGTCACACGGTCCCCTGAAGCACAGAGCCATGTGGCAAGGTAGACCTGGGCCCGTCTGAGACAAAGGCCTCCTCCCTCTGTCCCGCACTTTGGGACTAGGGGAACTTGGTTCTGGAGTAGGGCCTCCTCAACAGCCAGTGGAGACCTGGGCTGGGCTAGGCTGCCTCCCCCCGGGACTAGATGGGCTGCGGGAAGGGGTGACTGCGGGATTCCCCCCTCCCGAGGTTCCCACCCGAGGCTTACAGGTTTGTGGCATCAGCCCGCCCCTGTCCCTGGCTCCCCCTGGCTCCCCCAGGGGCCTCTTCACTTCAGCCCTGGGGGAGGGGAGGGGAGGGAGTCGGGGAGAGTCAGGCAGACCTACTTTCAAGGCTTTAATCCTTTTTGCTTAAAGGATTTTTTTTTTGCTTGGGGAAGACTTGGTCTGATCAGAGGAGAGACTCAGGGAGCTGACAAGCTTGGGAGGATGGGGGCTGGTGAGGAGAAAGAAATACATATTTATTACCCTCAATTATTAAAAAAATAGATAGTACGAGATTCTTAGGTCCTGGCACACACTGCAGTGGCAAGGGTGCAAGGATGGTCTTCCTTCTTTCTCTTCCCTCCCTCACTCCCTCCTTCCCTCCTTCCCTCCCTCCCTCCCTCCTTCCTTTCTCTTCCTTCGCTCCTCTTCCCCCCCACCCCCCACCCCCGTTGAGATTGTGACATAGCTAGCTTGTTAGTAAAAACACTCTAGCCAGTTCCCAGTGGGGGGTGGAGGAAAGTCAAGTCCCCTGGAGGAGGCAGGGCCAGCAGCCAGGGTGCTCCATGCCCCAGCTACCAGGAGGGGCCCAGACCCAAACTCAGCGGTGAGGGTGGGACAGGAAGGATCTGTGCCCCCGTTTTTGGCTGCACGGGTTGGGCCCGAGGCGGGCGTGTCGCCCCAGCTATTTTTTTATATACCTGGGGCTCTCTGAGGACGAACCTTCCACCAGTAACAGGCCTTCCCCTGTGTTGCTGTTCTTTTCAAGGGAGTGGCAAGAGAGAAATCGATTCCAGCTTTCCCGTGGGGGAGGTGACAGCTCTCGCCCCAGGCTTCTGAGGGTTTCACCCGGGGGCACTGCCAGCTTCCAGAGCACACCCGTATCCTCCCAGGGACTGGATCTGCCTGCTGCAAGGGGGTCAGGCATAGCGCAGTGCAAAGATGCCAAGGCACCCTACGAGGGTCCCAAGCCCTTTGATACCTGAGCCCGCAGGCCGCAAACAGGCGGGTCACAGCCACAGCCACGTTTGTTGTGGCTCCTAAACCAGGGCAAGACAAGAGGGATCTACAGTGACGAGAAAGCCAGGGAGGCAAGCCCACCGGAAGACGACTGTGGCATTCATTTCCGTCCCCAGAGTCCCCTCAGAGCCTGGCGCCAAGAGTCACAGAGGACAGTGATGCAGATGGAACAGCAGCGGTGGCTCGCGGAGGCCCGGCTCCACGACAGCCACTTTGTCACACATTCTCAAAGCCCCAGAAGGCAGGTGGCATTAACCCCACTTTTCAGATGACAAAACTGAGGCCAGAAGGATTTAAAGCATCTGCCCAGGGTCAGGCAGCTAGTAAACCGCAAAGCCGGGGCCTGAGTCCCAACTGCCTGGCTCCACAGCCCCTGCCCGTCTGCTTGGTGCAATCTACGGAAGCAGCAGGAAAACCTGTGCAGACCAGCGTTAGCTTAAAGAGGAACCAAGCAAGAAAAAATGTCTTGGCCAGGCGGGGCGGCTCACACCTGTAATCCCAGCACTTTGGGAGGCCGAGGCGGGTGGATCACTTGAGGTCAGGAGTTCGAGACCAGCCTGGCCAACATGGCGAACCTCTACTACTCAAAATACAAAACTTAGCCAGGCATGGTGGCAGGCACCTGTAGTCCCAGCTACTCAGGAGGCTGAGGCAGGAGAATCGCTTGAACCCGGGAGGCGGAGGTTGCAGTGAGCTGAGATCGCACCACTGCACTCCAGCCTGGGCCACAGAGGGATACCCTGTCTCAAATAAATAAAACAAAACAAAGAGGCAGTGACTATTTTGCAGGCCAGACGACAGAGCCACTGGGCTGGGGCTGAGTTTTCTCTTCCAATCATGGAGACCCTGTTTCAGAGATGAGGAGGAAGTGGCTGATGGAGCTCCAGGCTGTGGACTGGCAGTTGCTGGATGCCGCGCCAGTTTCCTGGGAGGCCTTCACCGTCCTCTCACTTTTCCAAGCCCATGGAAACCTCTTTAAAATGCTTGCTGCAGCTCCGCCTGCACTGCCTTAGGGAACTTCTCCCTGGCCCTGGGCAGAGAGGGCAGAGGGTTCAGGATAGAGGGAGGAGAGTCCTTGGCAAACAGGGTGGCTCCTCCACTCTAGGCAACCTGTCCCCGCTGGTCTTGAGTTTCCTGCCCCTGGCCAGAGCTGGCATGTGTCGGTCCTGATCACTCACACAGCTCTGGAGACAGAGGCAGAGCTTGGAAGGGCGGTGGGATGAGGGCAGGAGTGAGGCTGGTATAGGGAACTTGCTGGGCATGCTGGGGAAGAGGTCACCGCCACTACCAGCGGTAGGAATGGCTGCGCTCACGGAGCTCCTGTTCTGGGTCAGGCCACAAGGAAGCGCCAAGAGCTTTTTACATCTTTATTTATTTGTTTGCTTTATTTATTTATTTGTTTATTTTTGGGACAGGGTCTGGCTCTGTTGCCGAGGCTGGAGTGCAGTGGCATGATCTTAGCTCACGATAGCCTTGACCTCCTGGGCTCACATGATCCTGCTACCGCAGCCTCTCCAGTAGCTGGGACCTCTCCAGTAGCAAGCTACCACGCTCTGCTAATGTCCTTCACGTTTTGTGGAGACGGGGTCTCACTGTGTTGTCCAGGCTCTTCTCAAACTCCTGGGCTCAAGTGATCGTCCTCTGGCTTCCCAAAGTGCTGAGATTACAGGTATGAGCCACCCCATCCAGCCACTGAGAGCATTCTTATTTAATCTTCACAGCTCTGTAAGATAGGTAGTATTATCAGGCCCATTTTACAGATGAACTCAAGTCTAAAGAAGAAAGTAGCCAGGCGCGGTGGCTCAAGCCTGTAATCCCAGCACTTTGGGAGGCCGAGGCGGGTGGATCACAAGGTCAAGAGATCGAGACCATCCTGGTCAACACGGTGAAACCCCGTCTCTACTAAA
>NW_016107451.1:1104408-1105920 GCF_001604975.1 Cebus imitator | reverse complement strand
AACAGAGTCTTGCTCTGTGGCTCAGGCTGAGTGCAATGGCGCAATCTCGGCTCACCGTAATCTCCGTCTCCCAGGTTCAAGCAATTCTCATGCTTCAGCCTCCCGAGTAGCTGGGATTACAGGAACATGCTACAACGCCCAGCTAACATTTTTTGTATTTTTAGTAGAGACAGGGTTTCTCCATGTTGGCCAGACTGATCTCCAACTTCTGACCTCACACAATCCACCCACCTCAGCCTCCCAAAGTGTTGGGATTACAGGAGTACACCACCTCATACAGCTTTTTTTTTCTTTTTCTTTGAGACAGGGTTTTGTTCAGTCACCCAGGCTGGAGTGCAGTGGTGCAATCATGGCTGACTGCAGCCTTGACCTCCCAGGCTCAAGGGATCCTCCTCCCTCAGCCTCCTGAGCAGCTGGGACTAAAGGTGCATGCCACTATACCAGGCCAGTGTTTTTTATTTTTAGTAGCGATGAGGTCTCGCTATGTTGTCCAGGCTGGTCTCCTAGCTTCAAGCGATCCTCCTGCCTCAGCCTCCCAAAATGCTGGGATTATAGGCGTGAGCCACCACACCCGGCCAAGTTTTTTGTTTTGTTTTGTTTTGAGACAATCTCTTGCTCTGTTGCCCAGGCTGGAGTGCAGTGGTGCGATCTCAGCTCACTGCAACTTCCACCTCCTGAGTTCAAGTGATTCCTGTGCCTCAGCCTCACGAGTAGCTGGGATAATAGGCCCACGCCACAACACCAGGCTAATTTTTGCATTTTTTCAGTAGAGACGATGTTTCGCCACGTTGCCTGGTCTCGAACTCCTGGCCTCAAAAGATTCGCCTGCCTCGACCTCCCAAAGTGTCGGATTACAGGCGTGAGTCACTGTGCCCAGCCTTTTTTGTTTGTTTGTTTAATGTGGGCTCAGCTGGGTAGAGGTACAGGAAGAGGTTGGTGATGGGGCCCTGGAAAGATGAAGGGTGTTTCCCACTGTGCTCTGTGGGACATGCTGGCTGAACACTTCCAGTGCCGTGCGACGTTGGGCAAGCCACCGCGCCTCCCTGAGCTCCAATTTTCTCAGCTATAAGGTCCCTTCTAGTGCCACAGTTGAAAGAGTCTACAAATATGTCAAAATCACACAAATCCCCTGGCCCAAGTCAGAAGCGAGGGGCAGGCTCCTCCTCACACTCCAGCATCAGTTTCCTGATGCCACAAGCCACCCAATCCCAAAGAAAACGAATGGCTCAGTACAATTTCCTTCTTTGACGCACCCACAGTCAGCTTCACTGGAGACCTAGGCCATGTTCACAGCCCCAACACACACACACACACACACACACACACACACACTCTCTCTCTCTCTCTCTCTCTCTCTGCCTCTCCAAATAATTGAATGATAATAATTCGAGTCCTAGGGCCGGGCGCGGTGGCTCAAGCCTGTAATCCCAGCACTTTGGGAGGCTGAGGCGGGTGGATCACGAGGTCAAGAGATTGAGACCATCCTGGTCAACATGGTGAAACCCCGTCTCT
>NW_016107451.1:1101620-1103163 GCF_001604975.1 Cebus imitator | reverse complement strand
TCAAAAAAAAAAAAAAAAAAAGACCAAATCTGAGGCTTAGAATTACCAACTTAATAAAAAATAAAATAGCTATGGCTCATGCTTTATAATCCCAGCACTTTGGGGGCCAAGGCGGGAGGATCACCTGAGGTCAGGAGTTTGAGACCAGCCTGACCAACATGGCGAAACCCCGTCCCTACTAAAAATACAAACTTAGCAGGGCATGGTGGTGCACACCTGTAATCCCAGCTACTCAGGAGGCTGAAGCAGGGGAATCACTTGAACCCAGGAGGCGGAGGTTGCAGTGAGCTGAGATCACACCATTGCACTCCAGCCTGGGCAGTAAGAGTGAAACCCTGTCTCAAAAAAAATTAAAAAATAAATAAAAAATAAAATAAAAATTTGACAATAAAATAAAAGAAAGGAATTACCAACATAGAAAGGCGTTTGAGAAATACTGTTAATTAAATAAGACTGGTGCATTTGTGTGAAAGTGGGAAGGAAGCGTAGCAGGATTATGAAATGCACAAACGCCCTGGGAGGGATGAGCTTTCCCACACTTTGCTCTTTGGGCTGTGGGATTGTAGTGATTTTCTTCTTTTTGCCAATCTGTAGTTTTCCAGTGTTTGCTCGCTGGGCATGCATTATTTGGGAAGTTAAAAAAAAAAAATTGTGGCGGTTGAGTCAACCCACCCACCTCCTCCCTGGTTCTTTTTTTGTTTTTTTGAGCTGGAGTCTCGCTCTGCTGCCCAGGCTGGAGTGCAGTGGTGCGATCTCTGCTCACTGCAACCTCTGCCTCCTAGGTTCAAGTGATGCTCCTGCCTCAACCTCCTGAGTAGTTGGGATTACAGGCACGTGCCAGCACACCCAGCTAATTTTTGTACTTTTAGTAGAGACGGGGTTTTACCATGTTGGTCAGGCTAGTCTTGAACTCCTGACCTCATGATCTGCCCGCCTCAGCCTCCCAAAGTGCTGGGATTACAGGCATGAGCCATTGTACCTGGCCTCCCTGGTTCTTGAGACTTTGCAACCTTCGGGTTCCCACCAATCTGCCCTACCACTAACTGATCTGCCACCGCTCTGTGCCACAAACAGTGACCGTGGTCTAAGCACTGGCTGTCTTATTGCTCGCCAGCCTTTCCAACCTTCCTTTCAAGGCCCTCTTTCTCTTACAAAGCCTCCCAGGTGCACCTGGTGAGCAGGTACCTCTCCTCCAGCTGCCTACCCGCAGCTTGAAAGTGCCTTCCTTATCACCTACAGCATCCTTTCACTTCTCCCAGGTGTGGCTTCTCTCTCCTAGCAAGTTGTAAATTTCCTGGGCATGCGGATTGAGCCTCAGCCCAGGGTTTACTCACGCCCACCCAGCCTGGAGCACAGTCAGAGTTCATTCAGGAAATGACTACAGGGAACAGGGCTCAGGTGTGGCTGGAGCTGATGGAGTAAATGTGGAGAAGAGGCTGAAGTATAAATGCGACGGTGACTGAAACAGACAAGACGGCACACAAAACTAAGTTCTGTGTTGTATGCTGTGGAGTAAAAGGGCAGGGTTCGCTGGGTGCAGTGG
>NW_016107451.1:1078324-1100273 GCF_001604975.1 Cebus imitator | reverse complement strand
CCGGGAGGTGGAGGTTGCAGTGAGCCAAGATCTTGCCACTGCTCTCCAGCCTGGGAGACAGAGCAAAACTTTGTCTCTTTCTCTACATATATAGTTGTTTATTGTCATTTCTCCATCCCCAACTAGAATGTAAGCTTCATAAAAACGGGAGCCTTGGAACTGATTGACTGACTGATTGATTTAGAGATGGGGTTTTGCTCTGCCTCCCAGGCTGGGGTGCAGTGATGTGATCACAGCTGACTGCAGCCTCCATCTCCTGGGCTCAAGCAATCCTCCCATTTCAGCCTCCCAAATAGCTGGGACCACAGGCACATACCATCATGCCTGGCTAATTTTTAAAAAGAAAAGCCTTGTAGACATGAGGTGTCATTACATTGGCCAGGCTGGTCTTGAAATCCTGAGCTCGAGTGATGCCCCCAACTCGGCCTCCCTGAGTGTTGGGATTACAGGTGTGAGCTACTGCGCTCAGCCCCTTGGATTTTATTCACTGCTTTGTCCTCAGTGCTAAGCCAGCAGTAGGCAGGTAGTTAATTGTTGTTAAATAAACGTTTGTCAGATGGAGAGAGCCCTCCGTACCCTCTTGGCTGACGAGATAAAAGGTGGCCGCTCATCCGTGGATAGAGAATTGGTAGGTGATCATGGTCTGTAACGTGGTCTGTAATATGGCTCCTGGGTCCACTGGACTCTTCCTTCTGGGAAATGAAGCTGGGAATGCTGGGGATGCGAGGCACTTAGCTACGGGAGGGGAAGTGAAGGGCCGTGTTGGAGAGCAAGGCGTGGGTGGGGCCATAGCTACGGATGTGGGGCAAGAGGAGGAGCTGGCAGGGTGGAGGGAGAGACAGGGCTGAGGCCGGGAGAGAGACCACAGAGGGCCGGGCATCCTGGAGCTACTCCCTTGCTTGGAGCTTTAAGAGTCCAGGTCACTCATCTTGTTGCAATAATCCCCCATTTCCAATGAGCTCCCATGAATCCTTGCAATCAGAATTGGTTATGAAAGCAGAAATACCAGCCCACCGGGGGCCATGGGCCAACTCGACAATCTCAGGGCAGCCCCAGGGCTAACTGCTGTCCCGCCCCCGCCCAGTCCTGTGTGAGCAGTAAAATGCCCCCTTTGGCTGGTGAATTCTCTGGAGAATGGCCCAAGACGTTTCCCAGCCTCTTTCCCCAGCTCAAGAGGTTCTTTTTAAACCACAGGCCTGAGCAGCACCCTGGGAACCCTCCCTGGGAGGAGAGGAAGCAGTTCAAAGTAACACGTCAATTTCGCAGATGGGAGAGAAGACACAAGAGGCAGAGTCTTCTCACCCCAGGCACCACCTGAGCCCAGCTTCCTCTGGCAATTTGATCTCATCATGTTTGGTCCAGCCTCATTTAAACATTTCAGATCTCTGAAGCCCAGACGGTGTCCACGAGAGGTTTCCATTTGCCACGGAATCGATAGTGCAAATTTTGTTCCAAACAAATCTGCCAAGTACAGCCCTAAACTTTTCCAAGTGAGAGGTTGTGTCTTTTCCTAATACAACACCGGCTCTGCTGGGCGTCCTCTGTGGTCCAGAAGGCTGGTCTTTCCCTGCCTGCTGGCTTCCTGGGGCCACGAGGAACACAGCTGGGCTGGGGGGAGGGGGCAGCAGCCCTGGGGCCCTGCCTGAGCGTCTCAGCCCCTCTGAGCTTCGGTATCCTCATCTGTAACTTGGGGCTAATGAGACCTGCGTTTTCTGCTTTTAATGAGGCATTGCACAGGGAAAATTGCGGGGTAGGACTCTCTTCTACATCCTCCTCACTAAAAATTCCCTATTTCCTCCTGGTTCCTGGTTCTGTTTCTATTTTTTTCTTTCTCTTTTTCTCCCTCTCTCTTTTTTTTAAAAGCCCTAGATTATGATTTAATTTTTCTTATGAGTACAGAACAATTTAAACATTAGGTTTTGGTACTAAGTTTCTTGTGGTCCAACCTATGTGTACAGTCAATCAGTCAACACTTATTCTCCAAGCAACTCATGTTTACTGCTGCAACACTTTCTACCTAATTTCACTAGGTGCTCTGTTCTTTTTTTTTGAGCCGGAGTTTCACTCTCGTTGCCCAGGCTGAAGTGCAATGGTGCCAACTCGGCTCACAGCAACCTCTATCTCCTGGGTTCAAGCGATTCTCCTGCCTCAGCCTCCCGAGTAGCTGGGATTACAGGCATGCACCACCACACCCAGCTAATTTTGTATTTTCAGTAGAGACAGGTTTTCTCCATGTTGGTCAGGCTGGTCTTGAACTCCCAACCTCAGGTGATCCACCCACCTCAGCCTCTCAAAGTGGTAGGATTACAGGTGTGAGCCACAGCGCCTGGCCTTTTTTTTTTTTTTTTTTGAGATGAAGTCTCACTCTGTCACCCAGGCTGGAGTGCAGTGGAGCGATCTTAGCTCACTGCAACCTCTTGGGCTCAAGCGATTCTCTTGCCTCAGCCTCCCAAGTAGCTGGAATTACAGGGGCCCGCCACCACACCCAGCTAATCTTTGTATTTTCAGACGGGGTTTCACCATGTTGGCCCAGCTGGCCTCAAACTCCTGACCTCAGGTGATCTGCCCTCCTTGGCCTCCCAAAGCGCTGGGATTACAGGTGTGGGCCGCTGCACCTGGCCTGCTATGTTCTATTTTGCACAGGATACCGTTTTAGTGGGGTCCTGACAGGAAACAACATCTTGAGATTGAGTAATTTGATGAATAAAGAAGAGAGAAGTGAGGGGGACAGGGAAACCCTAAGCGATAATGTCATAACCACCCCCAACACAGACACCCTCCCACGGCTGAGTGACGGGGGAGCTCTTACTGAACTCAGAGGTAGCAAGAGCGGCGGGAGGGCTGGTGGCCGGGCTGCGTAGCAGATCCTGTGGGGGCCTGCCCGCAGCACTTGCTTCGACCATTCCAGCACACCAGCCTGACTTCAGCCACCAGGACCTGCATTTCTTTGCCTTGGGGCTTTATCTAGCAGCAGAGCTGGCTTTGCTCACCTATAGAGCAGGCCAAATGTGCTGGGAATGAATACCGCCATAGGAAACGGACTCAGCCGTGACTGGTGGGCGCTGGGACATCAATACCCCAGCTCCCTCACCCCGAGGGGCTGACTATGGGGTGTGGGTTCTAGGCTGCATCCCGTAGCTGTGCTGCAGGGTTAAGCTCTGGCACCCACAGTGGTAACTGCTTGAGCCAGTGAGTCGCTGATTGCTTCTCCGCTTCTGTTTCACTCTCCCACTCGCTTCCTGGCATTTCCTTGGATCATTTCCCAAATAAACTACTTGCTTGAATTTTTGAATCTCAGGCTGTGCTTCTGGAAAAACCTTTGGGTGACCTTTCATGGAGGGACACTGAGGGCTCGCTCTCGGGGACTCACCCCTGGCCGACCCAGCTGGAAGTAGGAGGGTGTGGAAGCCCGCTGTTGAACTTGGGCAGGCCAACGCTGGAGGCAGAGAGCAGGGCGAGGGATCTGGAGGCGCACCGGGTAGAGGAGTGCCAGGCTCCTCATGGAACTTACCATCGGGCGGGGAAGACAGATAATGTATTACCATCGCAACAAGGTGGGCTGAGTGCCATGGCAGGGGCGTGCAGGCCCTACAGAGCTCTCAGGACCCCCACTCTCCCCATTCAGGGCGTGGAGGGACCTTCCCCAGAAGATGTGTGTAAGTGGGGGCCTGAGGATAGATGTGTGCCACAGAGTGTTCTAGGCAGAATGGGCTGTCTGTGCAAATCCTTCGAGACAAAAGAACATGATTGAGGCCGGGCGCGGTGGCTCACACCTGTAATCCCAGCACATTGGGAGGCTGAGGCGGGTGGATCACCTGAGGTCAGGAGTTCGAGACCAGCCTGGCCAACATGCCAAAACCTCACCTCTACTACAAATACAAAAATTAGCCAGGTGTGGTGGTGTGCACCTGTTATCCCAGCTACTCAGGAGGCCGAGACAGGAGAATCATTTGAACCTGGAAGACAGAAGTTGCAGTGAGCCGAGATCGTGCCACTGTGCTCCAGCCTGGGCAACAGAGCAAGACTCCATCTCAAAGAAAAAAAAAAAGAACATGATTCAGTTGAATCCAAAGAAGTTTGGTAGACCTGGAGCTCACAGTTCCAGGAGGGGAGTGGGGAGAAAGAAAGCCCGAGCTGCGGTGGGGCCGGGGAAAGGACAGGTCTCCCAGGTTCAAGCAATTCTCCTGTCTCTGCCTCCTGAGTAGCTGGGATAACAGGTGCACGGGCCATCCCCTGATGAAAACGGGAATCGCTGAGGATTTCTAAGATGAGAGTGACAGGAGCACAGGGCCCTGTGGAATCCGGCCCCTGTGTAAGGCCCGGTTTCAGCAAACGCAAAGAGGAGGCTGCTGGGGGGGTCAGGAGGCGATGGTGGCCTGGGGGCGAGTGGAGGCAGAGCAGGCAGCGGCGGAGGAGGTTCGAAGGGTGCCGTGGGAGAAGGGCAGGGCTTCTGAGGGGAGGGAGTGGGGAGGGGAGAGGTCAGCCCTTGGGCTGGGGGCGTTGGAAACAATGGTGCCAGACGCCATGACGGGGAAAATGAGAGGCGCAATTTCAGGTGGGTTTGAGAGGCCTGTGAGCCACCAGTGAGGACACTGGGGTTGGTGGGCAGATGGCTCCGGACATCAGAAGCTGGAGATGGGAGGAGTCAGCCAGTGGCCATGACGGCCACGTCTGAAAAGCCCAGAGCCGAGCATGGCGCTGCATAGGAAGTTGCCACATTTGAGGGGTGGCAAGAGGAGGGAAGCTGGCCAAGAGGGCCAAGAGGGGCAGCCATCAGGGAAGCCGGGAAGCAGGATTGCCAACAGCGCCGATGCCCCAGAGGGTCAAGGAGATAAGGAAAATGGCTGTGGGGTTGTCAAGCCAGAGCAGCAACCGCGGATGCCGGGGGAAAGGCAGGAAGTCTGCTTCCGCGGATGCCGGGGGGAAAGGCAGGAAGTCTGCTTGAGGAGCGAGAGGTGAAACAGGGAGCCTACAACCGTGGAAAACCCCTTCCTCAGTCCGGGCGGAGAGAGCCCAGTGGCCGCAGGGGTCCAAAAGGAGGGGACGAAACACCCTGCCCCGTCGCGAGTGACAGAACTCAAACCCCCACCCCGTGGACAGCAGACAGTCCTCCTCGTCAACACGCAACATTCAGCACACCCAGCACCTTCCTGTGTCCTGCTAGGAGGGACCACAGGGGACTCCAGAGCCTCCAAGCTGGAGGGGCAGCCAGGGTGGCACTGTGGGCAAAGGAGGAAGCCCCTCCCCCGGCTCTGACCACGGCCCCCCTGCCCTGGGCTATCACATTAGGCACCATTTGAAGAAACTCTTGCTGTAGAAAAACCTTCAAAGGCTGGGCGCAGTGGCTCACACCTGTAATCCCGGCACTTTGGGAGGCTGAGGCAGGAGGATCACCTGAGGTCAGGAGTTAGAGACCAGCCTGGCCAACGTGGAGAAACCACATCTCTTCTAAAAATACAAAAATTAGCTGGGAGTGATGGCAGGCGCCTGTAATCCCAGCTACTCAGGAGTCTGAGGCAGGAGAATTGCTTGAACCCAGGGGGCGGAGGTTGCAGTGAGCTGAGATTGCACCATTGCACTCCAGCCTGGGCAACAGAGAGAGATTCCACCTCAGAAAACAAAAACAAAAACAAAAAAAAAAAGAAAGAAAAGAAAGAAAGAAAAAGAAAACTTTTCGACTATTGATATAGTCATATTACAGATGGGTAAACCGAGGCCCAGAGACAAGGAGGCATGTCCAGGGTTCTGCTAAGTTTGCCCACAGATGACCGAACACAGCCCGAGGATTCCAGCTTCCGTGGTCTTTCCACAGCCCCACAGTTCCCGGAAAGGAAAGGGCCGTGGTAAGGCCAAGGCCAGGTTTGCCACAGGGCTCCAGCAGTGAGAGGCAGAGTCTGGCAGCCCGTGATGAGAGACCGACAGGAAGGTGATCACACGGCGTGTGGCATGCGGCACAGGCCAGCAAGAGGTGGTGGCGGCGGGCAGGCAGGCAGGTGGCAGCACCAGAGCAGAGCCACTGTCCCTAGCGCCCGGCCTGCCCAGGTGCCCCACACCAGCCACCGAGTGACCTCCCTGGGCCCTGCCTCCCCTGAGTCTGGCTGGCTGCAGACCCCAGGCCCACCTCCCCAGACGCTCCTCCTCCCAGCCTGCTCAGACAAGCCCATGAATAGAACATTAAAGGCAAAACCTTCTAAAAGAAAAAGCAGCTCCCTGGTAGGAGCCGCCCCACTAAATGTCAAATGCAGAGCAAGGCTTTTTGCCTGTGCGCCTCTCACTAATGGAGGCACCTTAGCCTCCAAATCCCCAACATCCCATCGCCCTATGAATAAATCATGGCCAGAAGAATGCCAATCTGCCCCCTAAGGCCTCATGAATCTCTCCACGTAAGCATACGGAAAGGCCCCTTCACTACGTGCTGGCTCTGGTGCCCAGAGAGCTGACAAACCCTGCTGGACGATTTTGGAGGCAGAAGCAAACTTTCCTACCTCCCCAGTGGGCTGAAAGTTGGGAGCCCAGCTTTTCCCCTGAGTTGAGCAAGACTCTTGCTCAATCTCCTGCAGACCCACCCTGGCTGACACAGCTGTCACCACGATGCCACTACCCTCTGGAGTTAACTCAGTAAGCTGCCAAGAGGCCCATGGCTGGGGGCTGCAGTGGTCTGTCCCCCTGGCAGACATGCCATGAGTCGTGGCCACCCACCCCCTGTGAGGGCGAGCCACACACCCACTCAGCAAGTGTTGTTCCTGACACGCAGCACACGAGGCACTGGCCCGCCCACTCCTGGGAGCCCCGCCCCCACGAAGTGGCTCACCAGCGTGCCGTGGCACCAAGCCAGGCTAGTGGACCGATGCTGGGGGTGCCAAGAGAGGCTCTGGTGAACCTGGGGGATACGGCGTGGCCACAGTGACCTCTGGCACACATGCTCCAGGGAGCCTGTTGCATGCTTGCCAGGTGTGTTTCTACACACACACACACACACACACACAGTGTGGTGCCAGCTCTTGCTGTGCCAGCACAGAGGCCTCCAGAGTGACTCTCCTGAATGGGACAGCAGGGGCTGTTTGCAGTCTCGTGTCCACGCTTCGCTGACTGGTTAGACAGTGATCACGGGTTTGGAAGCGCGTGTCTCACCCCGGCGCAGGAGGCCTCCACTCGGAAGTGGGATTCCACGTCCTGCACCCTAAGGTCGGCTGCACTCCCTGCCTGTTTCATCTTCTTTTCCTAAAGAAGCACAGGGAGAACTGACCTCTCTGGGACTCAGCTGCGCCTGGAAGGGGATAGGAGAAGCCCTTTCTGGAGGGCATCGGGGCCCTGCAGCTCCTCTCCTGCCTGGCAGCCTGGGGCTGGGCAGTGGGAAGACACTCCCCAGGAGCTAGGAAGCACTGCAGGGCAGAGGGGGGAGCAGGCGGAGTAGAGGAGCCAGCAGGTTCCGAGACTGTGCCTGCAGGTCCATCAGGTCACCCTGGAAGGGGAGCCAGGGAGAGCAAAGCACGGGGAGGGCTGAGAGCTCAGGCTGAGCCCAGCCCCCAAATAAATCATGGCCCTGGGCCTTTCTCAGAGGCACGAAAGCAGGCAGGAGGGTGCCTGGCCCACTGCCCATCTCTGTCCCCAAGGAAGAAACCAGAGTAGGAGACAGTGGTGAGGACTGTGTCTTCCAGACACCAGGGGAGAGGGGTGGAAGAGGCCATGGGAGACAGCAGGTTAGGCCCCGGGAGCCCCAGATCCCAGCCAGAGAGCCTCCGAGGGGCAGAGAGGGGAGCTCATGGGAAGCTCCGGCTCTGTGAGAAGCCAGAAATGATTCAGCAGTGCCCAGCGCCCCACAAAACAAATGTCAGAGAAATCAAGACAGATAGGCACGTGAGACAGTGGAGCACAGAGGTCTAGAGAGCCCGGGAAGCGGGGGGGCTTGACAGACAGGATGGGGCTGCATCCTGACTCAGCAACGTGCTGCCTGGGTGGCCTGGGGCTAGGGACTCCAGCTAGCTACTCAGTTTCCTCATCTGAAACGGGGGAATGCGCACAGGTGGATGCTGCAGGGTGGCCGTGGAGGTGGCGTGAGATAAGGCGTGGGGCATGCTTAGTGAGGCTGTAACAGGTGCTCAGTAAACACGAGCGGCATGGGCAGCATGTGGACAGGGACCGGCAGGTGTTGCCTGTGTCCACCCAGCATCCATATCTCCTCCCAGCACGCTTGGCTGGGCATGCTCTGTGAAGCTCCAGGTGGCTGTGACTCGTTCTAGTGATGGACACCAAGTCAGTGGCCTCCTCTCTCCAGTTCATTGGCGTCCCTGGAGGCCCCTGCTCCTGCTGTCCTCGCCTCGGACCTGGTGGCTCCCTAGATCTTCTCCAGGCCTTGAGGGAGCCCTCACGCTGGGGTCCCTTCCCGACTCCTTTCTCTGACTCACTTCTGCCCAGAGCGGTCCGGCCGTTGCACCCCGAGGAAAGGGCTGCTTCCGGCCCTCTGCGTGGAGGTCCTGCCTTCTGCTGTCCCCGGAGGATCCGTTCCCGTTTCGCCAGCTATTTTGCTTCCTCGGCCATCTGTTCCCTCCCTGTCATCTCCTCTCTGCTTTAACCTTAACCACCACTTCACTGCAGATGGCACAAGGCAGCTCCGTTCTTGACATCCTCCGTGATGCCTCCCCTCCTTCTCATCTCCAGCGAGTCAACTGCTCTGTCCTTTTCAGGCCTGATCCCAAAGACACGGCCAGAGCCTGGAGTTGGAGTCACCCCACAAAACTCCCCTTCCTTGATGCCATCTGCTCTCCACTCCCCACTGGCCAGGGGCAAACACCTATACCCCTTCCCCTGCCTTTTCCTCCTGAGATGTCTTCTGAAACTTGGCTAAGAACCTCTCCTGGCCTGGAGCGCTCCGGGTCTCTACCCCGTCTCCATCCACAGAGCCCTTGAACCGCCCAGAGGGCTGTGGGTTGGCAGGCTGAGGCCAGGGCCAGAAACGCTGAGGTTCGTTCCCACTGTGGAGGAATGAGGGCTCACGCTGGGAGTTTGGGTCATGAACCGTTTCCCTGTAGAAAATGGACCTGAACACTGCAGTAAGGAACTGTTGCCATGTTGGCATGGCGGGAACGGAACCAGAACACATGTTCGATGTTGTCTGAGCTCTCAGGGAAACGCTGCTCCACTGTCCTTGCTGTTATTCTAGCTGCTGGTGAGAAAATGCATGCATGGGCTTTGCTTAGCAACTCGCTCTGCCTCTCCTTGCTGTCAGGTGCTCCCTAAAGTTTCTCCTCTTGGCTTCTTTTTTCTGACATAAGGACCCAGAGCTCTGAGGAGAGCAGCAGCCCAGAAGCTCCTAAGGAAAGAAGCTGTTTTGGTGAGATTGGTTCACCAGGCTACATGCTCTTACAGGGACAGACATGCGCTACACCCTGGATTTGGGCTAAAAAGTCTGAACAGCTCAGCCTCCTAGACAAGGGCTCCTGCATTCCCTCTACGCCTCCCCTCTGCAGCAGAAAAGAGAATCTTTTTTTCTTGGCCATCCATGGAGCAGTCTTCTCTCCCCCTCGCACTGGGGCTAAGGGCAGAGGTAGCCTGCTCACATCTGGCCACATGGAGACCCTCCGAACACCCAGGAGACCTCTGGATTCAAGTCAAGCAACCATCGGACACCACCACAGTCCCTACCTTCTTCCCACAAAACAGAAGCCCAAATCTGCCACCAGACCAGCCCATGTGCCCATGGAAACCAAGAGAACAGAATGCATCTTACTAGGTTGCAGGCCTTAATCTAGCTCTTGCTGAATTATTCAGGGATGGCATTAACTTATAAATGAGTGTGTTTGACTGATTTTGTGGTTGATGTGATGTACAGATAAATTCTAATGAAAGACAGTTACATGATTTTAAATTATTAATTAGACTGCCACTTAACAAGGCCTATTTGGCACTCTATTTTCTTGCTTAACAAGACAAAAACTTTAAGGAAAGGTTCTGTATTAGCCCAGAGGCTCTTGATTTGCATTCTGTTCTTACAGCTCTAAACAGGAAAACGACAGGTCCTGACCTTAAGTAGGCCACTTCTGGCGCAGCAGCCCCCACAGCAGGCCGGCCTTTCTTCCTGGATGTTGCTGGGTGGCTTGGGGCCTCACTTGCCCTGCTGGCCTCTCACCTCTTACCCAGAGGCTTGCTTTTAATATCCCTGGTTGTGCCGGGTAGGCCATGAGATGGAGAGGCAGGGAGGCAGCTGCTGAAGCCTTCAGCCACCAGCACTGTCAGCAGCTCGGTCCCACGGGGGTTGTTCTAGTTCACAGAGGTGGGGATGTGGCCAGTGCAGTCCTTTCATTAAGAGATGCAAGGCAGTCCCCACCCGGTCCTCCCAAAATGCTGTGCCAGGGGATGGCTTGACTAGGACAACCAGAAGTCAGAGATCATCCTCAAGGCCAAGTCTAGCCCTGCCTTCCTCCTCCTCTGGGGCTTCAGACCACTGGACCCCTCACCGCACAGGGAACCCAATTATCAAGACCATTAGGCCTGCCCTTTGCAGAAAGATAAGGGTTTTTTTTTTTTTTTTTCCTTTCTCTCTCTCTTTCCTCCTCCCCTCAGGATCTAGGGAAGGCTACTCTTTCTTTGAAACCCTTTTCAGAATCATAATTAAATTATTACACTCCCTCAGGTCCAGGACCCCACACAGGGCTCTGCATCTCATAGGCAAGAAAACAGCAAGAACTATCTAAACATGTCCTATATCTCTTTTTTTTTTTTTTTTTTTGAGATGAAGTCTCACTTCTTTGCCCAGGCTGGAGTGCAATGTCTCGATCTCAGCTCACTGCAACCTCTGCCTCCCGGGTTCAAGCGATTCTCCTGTCTCAGCCTCCCAAGTAGCTGTAGCTGGGATTACAGGCACATGCCAGCATGCTCGGCTAATTTTTGCATTTTTAGTAGAGACAGGATTTTACCATGTTGGCAGGCTGGCCTCGAACTCCTGACCTCAAGTAAGTGATCCATCTGCCTCAGCCTCCCAAAGTGCTGGGATTATAGAAGTAAGCCACCACACTCGGTCTTTTTTTTTTTTTAAAGATAGGACCTCACTTTGTCACCCAGGCTGGAGTGCAGTGGCACAATCTTGGCTTACTGCAGCCCTGACCTCTCAGGCTCAAGTGATCCCCCCACCTCAGCCTCTCAGGTGGCTGGGACTACTGGTGTACGCCACCACACCTGGATAACTTAAAAATTTTGACTGGATGCAGTGGCTCACACCTGTGATCCCAGCACTTCCGGGAGGCCAAGGCAGGAAGATCACTTGAGGCCAGGAGTTTGAGACCAGTCTGGCCAACGTGGCAAAACCCCATCTCTACTAAAAATACAAAAAATTAGCCAGGCATGCTGGTGTGGACCTGTAGTCCTAGCTACTCAGGAGGCTGAGACAGGAGAACCACTTGAATCTGTGAGACGGAGGTTGCAGTGAGCTGAGATCACGCCACTGCACTCCAGTCTGGGCAACAGAGCAAGACTCTATTCTCAAAAAAAAAAAAAAAACAAAACAAAAAACCTTTTTTGTGGAAATGGGGTCCCACTGTGTTGCTCAGGCTGGCCTCGAACTCCTGGCCTCAAGTGATCCTCCTACCTCAGCCTCCCAAAATGCTGGGATTACAGCCATGAGCCACCACACCTGGCCTCCTGTATCATTTTTGCTCGGAGACTTTGGGAACAATTGTAGAAGCAGACACTTCAGCCACCTCCCTGGGCATTAGCCTCAGGCATGCCTCTGGCTTTGGGTGCCTACCTAGAATCCATACAGAGAATCTGAGTGTCCTATACATGTGTGCAGAAGAAACAAGTCCAAAGGATCAGGATCTGGAGCCAAGAGAGAAAACTGCCTGCCCAGGAAAGAGCCAACACAAGTTATCTGTCCACACAATGTCCCAGGGGCAGACTCCAGGTCACCCAGGCTGAGCCCAGCCCAGCCCAGCCCAGCCCAGCGAAGGGCTCCTCTGCTCTGCCTCCCTTGGGCCAGTCCAGGTGGAAAGCTCTCGTTGGTGGAACCTCTTCAGTCAATCAGGCTGTGTAGGAAGGAAGAAACAGCCCGAGTGGCGAACACACGTGCCTGCTCGGCCTGCAAGAGCCACCTCTTGAGCAGGATGAGGAGCCTTCCCCCAGGGAGCGGCCCCCACAGTGCACTGGGCTGTCCAGAGCTGGGCCTCTGGCTAGCCAGGGTGGGAGAGGGAGGCTCTTGGAGGCTGCTGAAGCCTCCCTGGGCACCTAAACCATATAAATAAAGTGCGTGGGCTGCTTGGCGGCTCATTTTTAACTATAAACTGCCAAAAGACAAAAGACCAAAAGGGAAGGAGATGCCAGTCCCTCTCCATTCTCCCTGTCACAGCCTCGAAGCCCAGACATGGCGGCCTCTTAGAACCGCCTGGGAAGCCTTGCGGGCTGGGGCAAGTTTGCATGCTCAGGACCCAGGATGGTCAGACCGGGCTTATGCTCAGCTCTGTAAAAGCACATTCTCTGTACAAAGATACTTTGACCAGCACTGTTTGGTTCCTGAAAGGACTTTTTGTCCCTTTCTGCAGGGAAAAGGAGGACCTGGGGTGTATTTGCGAAGTGCTTTCTCCAACTAGCCCCAGAGACTCTTCCACACCACAGTTAAGGCCGCCAGCGTTTCCCCCTGCACCGCACCGACCCACGTGGAGGGCACAAGTCACACACAAGTTTGTGGCTATTCCAAGACCATGGGGCAACTCGGCTTCCTGGGCTGGCCCAAGCTGGGACCACCACACCAAAGGCGTGGTTCCTCGCCCACCTGTCTGACCTGCTTTAGGACCTGGGTGTTTGCCATCACCCCCACATCTGCTTCTCTCCGCCCATCTTAGGGATTCGCTCCCCCCTACCACCCCTCCTGCGCGTCTTCTCCTTCCCGATCCTGCTGTGAGGTCAGAATCCTATGCTTACGACACCTCGGTCTGTTGCCATGGAAACAGGGGCGGATTAAGGCTGGAGCGCGGAGCGCAGGGATCAGGCCCCTCCGCTACCTGAGCTCCCGCATCGGCAGGCTCCCGCAGGGCCAGGGCAACCAGCCGCAGGCGCCGCGGCTTCTCAGCCTCTCGACCGGGCCGGGCGCAAGGGGGGATCCCGGCGGGGCGCCACTGCCCGCTCCGACCTGGGAGGGGAGAGAGGCAGACGCAGAGGCCGGAACGGCTGGCGGTGGGGCCCGTGGGCTCCTGGCGTGGTCACCTGCCCTCCCGGGGCCGAGGGGACTGCACTCCGCGTGGCAACCACGTGGGGGCGCGGCAGGACTTCCCCGGTGCCCGCACCAACTTTGCCGCGCTCGGCACCGGGCCGGGTTGCCGGGGCTTCTAGCCAAGGTGGTCGCGAAGCCAGCTGTCCCCAAGTTGAGCTGGGCACCGGTCGCGCACACTGCCGGCACGGCCTTCGCGTCCCTCTGCTCCCAGCGGAAGGAAAGTTTGAGGAACTGGACATCAGGCGCTTGCCGCTCCCCACCCTCAGCCGCTGGGTGGCCAGAGCCCATCCCTGGGGATCAGAGCAGGGCTGCAAAGGCGATGCCCGCGTCCGGGCCCCGTCGGGGTAGCTAGGGCGCGCGGGGAGCGCCCGGGCCGCGCGGTTGCTGACTGCTGGCTGTACTGGAGCGCCGTGTGGATTCGGCCTCCACAAAGCGGCGGAAGCAAGGGCGTGTGCCCGCGCAGGGGATGGAGCCTGCAAGTGCAAAACTTTATCTCAGCAGAACAAAGGTCCCAGGAGGCCGGTTCTCCTTCCACCTCTGGCCTCTTACTCTGGTCTTCGACTGACCTCTCCGAGCCGGATCGCTAGGCCTGGCCACAGCATCCACGGAGCAAACCCCGGGTCTCACAACTGGCCACTGACGAGAGCTGAGCCCCAGCAGCAGCCCCTCGGCAGGTGCGCCCGGCAAAACCCACCAGCCCGCCGAGGGCTACTTCCCGGACCGGGAGCCCCGGCGCCGGGCGGCTCCCGGGCTCGCGGCTCCCTCCCGAGCGCATTCAACTTCAAGTTGCCCCTGCGGCTCGGCTCCAACTCACCTTTTCGAAGCATGTTGGCCGGGGGGCCGCCGTTCCGAGGTCGGCCTAGGCGCACTCCCTCCCTGGGTCCAGATTCAAATCCCTAGGCGCCAGCTGCAGCTAATCCGAGCGCGTCGAGGCGGGGGCAAGCCGAGGATCCGCTGGTGCCCGGTGGCCCGGCCCCGCAGGGGCATGGTGAGCTCCAGCTCCGCGCCCAGGGCACCCGCGCCCGCAAGCAACCGTGGCGCTGCCCGGCAGCCCCGCGCGCTCGCTCAACCCCGGGGCGAGCTGCTGGCTCCGCGGAGCCGGCGGCCTGCTTCTGCCGCCCGGAGCACTTTGCAGACGGTTTTGAGGGGGCCGCCGCCCCCTGACCGGCCGGCCGCAGCCCCCTCCTCTCCGCCCCCTCGGACCACCGCCGCCGCGGCTGCTGCAAAAGGGCGCTCGCACGCACCGCCGAGCTCCGGGGAAAGCGCCCGGCGCGCGTTTGCAGGACCGAGCGATCGGCGGAGCGGGGCGCCTCCCTTCCTCCCCCCGGCTTCCCCCTCCTCTCCTCCTCCCTCCCTCCCTTGCTTGCTAGCTCCCTCCCTTTCGCTCCGCTCCCCGCCCCCGCTCACGGAGCGCCTCCCATACAAAATTTATGAAAGTGCTCTCAGCTCGCAGTGCTGAGCGCCGTCCTATTCCCAGGGCAGCGGAGCTCACCCGCGCGGCGCCGCCTCCCAAGGTGTTTTCACTGCGCCCCGCCCCCGGGGAAGGTCCTCGGCCCCCGTCTGTCCAGGCACCTGCCCCAGTCCCCGAAACCTTTGCTGGCCTCGCGGGCCTCCTGGAGCCCGAACCCGCAGCCCAGCCCCCGCCCGCCCGCCCTTCGCGGCTGGAGGTCATCGGGAGAGGCGGCTGGGACGCGAGGACGGCCGCCCGGATTCCGGATCGCGAGTCCCCGCCCGGTCGCACCTCCTCCCGGGCCAGCGCCCCTTCTCCCAGTCTCGACGGCTCCTCCCCGCACAGAACCGCGCCAGCAAACCGGACCGCCCCGCACCCCGAGACCCAGGACACTGTTTTTTTGTAGGGAGAGGAGGGGAGCAAGAATTCCAGAGGGGCCCGCTGCAAATTCCAGGGAGAAGGAAGGACCCGCGCGGGTTCGGGTGGTCTATCTCCGCGTGGGTGGGTGGGTGGGGGTCTCTGATCTCCTTTGGTCCACACAGACCCCGCCAGGGGGTTCGCGGAAAATGGAGGAGGGGCTGCTTCGAAAGAGGGTCCCGCAGGGGCCTGTTGGGCTGAGGAAAGAGAAGGCTGGGGCCAGGCGAGCTCCTGGGTGGAGGCGGCACCCCCTACTGGCCTGGGATCAGAGGGATTCGGAGGGAAGAAACAGAGGGGCTGGCTGGACCAAGTCACTCACTCCACACACATTCACCGAAGGCTCAGCATGTACGTGTGGGACACAGACAGAAGAGACTTGGCTTTGCCCTGTCCTCAACGAGTTTACATTTTAATAGGGGCCAAATGGGGAAAGTCCAGAGAAGATGGGAAGATTGTGTTTGGAAGAAAAGCCCAGTGCTGTTCTGGAGCTGACACAGGGGTGGGGGTGCCGGTCAAGGAAAGCTGCTCAGAACAGGTGACATCCAAGCAGAAATCCAGCCGAAGCCCTCCTTGGAGGAAAAGGCGACATGATAGGAAGGTCAAAAAGAAGGTTAGGGCCGGGCGCGGTGACTCACGCCTGTAATCGTAGCACTTTGGGAGGCGGAGCAAGGTGGATCACAAGGTCAGGAGTTTGAGACCAGCTTGGCCAGCATGGTGAAACCTGGTCTCTACTAAAAATGCAAAAATTAGCTGGGCATGGTGGCGCGCCCCTGGAGTCCCAGCTACTTGGGAGGCTAAGGCAGGAGAATCACTTAAACCTGGGAGGTGGAGGTTGCAATGAGCCAAGATTGTGCCATTGTACTCCAGCCTGGGTGACAGAGCAAGACTCTGTCTCAAAACAAAACAAAACAAACAAAAAACGCCAGTCTGACATAAATGCATCTGGTGGCACTGAAGCTTCAGATTTGAACTAAGGCTCTGGGCTTAGACTTCCAGAAGCTTCAGGTGTCACGGGAGAAGAAAAACCCACAAACCATCTTAGAATGTGACAGAAGTCATGAAGACTGAGAAAAGACTCTGCTAGCTCTGCCAGGGGCTACAGGATAATCAGGAAACAGTCACAGAAGAGGTGACCTTGGAGTTAGGTCTTGAGGGCTGAGTTCAGCACACTGAGAAGGGGGAAGGGCATTCCAGCAGATGCCTAAAGGTGAGAAGTAACCCTGTTCTGAAGATGAATAAGATTGATCCTTCCTGAGGACCATCGGCTCACATCTATAATCTCAGCACTTTGGGAGGCCAAGGTGGGAGGACTGATTGAGGACAGGAGTTCAAGACCAGCCTGAGCTACATAGTGAGACTCCATGTCTATTTAAAAAAAAAAAAAAAAGTTTAAAGATAAAAAAAGACTGATGGCTGCTACTCTGGGCACACTGCCCATGGCCACAAGGAGCAGTTAAAAAAAAAAAAAAAAGATTGGTCCCTCTTGGGGTAGGAACAGAAGATGAGGCATTCCTTCTCTTAGCCACTAGCTGCAAGGCAGTGCTGCCCCCACCCCCTGCCTGAGCCCTGAAACTGAGACCTGAGGTCTTGTCAGTACACTGAGGCCCAGAGACTTGCTCAATGTCACATAACAGATATGTGATAAAGTATGGGCCTGACTCAGGGCCCGAATGTGGGATAATCCTCCTTCCACCTCCCCAAGCCACCTCCCCATGACCCCCTAGCCCACAAACTCTAGCATCTTAGGAAAAGTTGGCTGGAGCTGGGCGTGAGTGTGAGAAGCAGAGTTATTTCAGGCCTCAGGAGGGCTGGGTACTGCCTTGGAGTCCAGCCAGGGGGTGGGGGCGACTAAAGGCGGGTGCTGTGGTGTAATGTGGGGGTGCACTGTGCCCGCCTTCTTGTCAGGCAGTAATTACTCAGACTGCTGAGTAACTCAGGCAGGGAGACCCCCACAGACAGATGGAGGTGTCCTCGGCCCAAGCGGAATGGCAGCCCCCAGTGTCCTGCTCTGCGGGGTCCTGGGGCGCATTCTCACATCTGTTCTTCATGTCAGTTCTCCTAGTCATCATCTGGTTTCCTAACGGGAGCCAGGGCAGCTCACGAGGCACAGTGGATCAGGGCAATTTACAAGAGGATGGGAACTTTGCCATCAACAGGCCCCACCTCCGATGAGGGAAGGTCCTGAGGGATGTGGCGCCTGCTAGAGAGAAGCCGTCGCTCAGCTGGAGCCAGTCTTTTCCCCTGGAAACTCAGTGTTCCAGGCAGAGCTAAGGCTGTCCACAGGCTGGGCATTGGTGTCCTGAGAGAGGAGGGGCTGAGCTCCCGGAATTCAGATCTTGCACCCTAGGAATCCAGAGAAGCTGGGGAGAGATGGGAAGGTCCCATCTGGACACTTACTGAGTTGAGGGGAGTGTTCCTGGGACCCACACTGGCCACATTTCTGTCTAAAGTTAACTGTCCTAAAAGCGGGTGGCCTGAAGGGCAGGGCACTGCCCTCGGCTGCTCACTCCCAGCCTTCCCAGCCATTCCTGCTCCCTGGGCAGCCTCCCAGGCAGGGCCTGTCTCTGGCTGCTTGTTTTCACTTCTCCCTGCACCTTAATTAGGGGTTTCTAAGCAGGGAGGGCCTCTGGGGGAGCCCGAGGCCACAGAGCTGACTTAAAGGGCCAGCTGTGCTCACAGCACTGGGGCAGTGAGAGGAGGAGGGTGCCAGGGGGCTGGGTGGATATTCAGCCCTGGGGCACCATTGTTCCAGTGGCCTGACCTCGCTCAGGGCCAGTCCTGCAGGTACTTGCTCTTCCAAAGGTCAAAGCTGTCTCACTGGCTGTCTTCTCTTTGGGGTCTGTGGGGCTCTGGCCAGTGATCAAGAGAAAGACTATGTAGCCCTGAGGGGACAGGGCAAAGGTTAGCCAGGGTCCAGAAGGTTAGACATCACAGTCCTCGACTGCCCAGCCTCCCAGGAGAGCACCCTCAGGCTGTGGGCCTTCCCCAGAGAGGCAGTTTCTCCCATGGCAACCTTCTACAGCATCTACACTGTGGGTTCTAAAGGTGATAAGGGCTGGGTGCAGTGGCTCATGCCTGTAATCCCAGCACTTTGGGAGGATTGCTTGAGTCCAGAGGTTCAAAACCAGCCTGGGCAACATACTGGGAGCTTATCTCTACC
Organism: Cebus imitator; assembly: GCF_001604975.1. Lineage (NCBI taxonomy): Eukaryota > Metazoa > Chordata > Mammalia > Primates > Cebidae > Cebus > Cebus imitator. Next base: position 1,082,048 of record NW_016107451.1, on the reverse strand, counting down.
AAAAAATTAAAAATTAGCTGCACATGGTGGCACACGCCTGTGGTCCCAGGTACTCAGGAGGCTGAGGCAGGAAGATCGCTTGAGCCCAGGTGGTTGAGACTGCTGTGAACCATGATCGCACCACTGCACTCCAGCCTGGGCGAGAGACGGAGACCCTGTCTCAAAAAAAATAAAAAAAAATAAAGGTGAGAAGGGCGATCTGGAAACCTACAAGACTAGACTCGGAGCTGGGCTGGTGGTCCCTGAGCTCTGTCCTGCCGTACAGTGGGGCCGCCCTAGGTAGCGAACGTGCCCCTCATGGCGGCGGGCTGACAGACCAGTGCTTACGGGGAGACTGGCAGGGGGGCTGAAGGAAGACCTGGTGAGTGTCCCCATACACAAGACTCGGTCTTCAGAACTCGTGCTCGGAGTTCGCAAATAGGAGAGCACTGCTCTTGGAGCGTCAGGCTCGTGCCCAGCCAGGGAGTGGAGTTGGGGACTGGGTCGCTGGGGGAGGGTAACTGCCCTGGTCCGGGACCACGAGGAAAGCCAGAGTGAGGACATTCTGGGCGGAGGCGGGGCCCACTGTAGCCCCACCCCTATCTCCTCCTTTACGGCCCCGCCCAGCGAGTATCCCCGCCCCCGCCCGATCGGCGATCTATCGCACGGTCTGCGCTCTCCGCGTTCTTCCAGCGCTGTCTTTTTAGCATCACATGGGCAGGAAGGTAATGGCGGCGCTGGTTGTGTCCGGGGCAGCGGAGCAGGGCGGCCGAAAAGGCCCTGGCAGAGGTGGGTGCTGCAGCGCTGCGGCCTCCAGACCTCGCACCTCAGGGTGGGGCCCCCAAGTTAGGTACAGGACCAACCCCTTTTAACGGCGGCGGCGCCTTTCTCCGCTGTTTTTCGCCTTGGACCGCTTTCGCCCTCTCTGGATCGCGTCAGCCGGGAGCCCAGGGGTACCAGTCTTTTGCAGCTTTAGGGCGCGACCGAGAGCAGCCCTTCCTGGGAGCTTGTAATCCTCAAATCGAAAACTACAGCCCTGCCTTGGCCGGCAGACGGACGCAGGAAGATTGACGGTTAATACGGACTCGACGGGGAGGGAAGGGCTAGGCCAGTTGCAGCGGGCTTTTTCCGAGCGCGCCTTCAGGGAATGCTCTCAGGGGAGAGGCACAAGGTTTCATTCGCCAGGCATGAGCTGGGTGCCCACCGAATGAATGCCTGGCCTGCGCTGGGTGCAGGTACTAGAATCAGAGAGCTCAGTCTACTGGGGGAATGTTAATTGTAAACAGATCATAGCACGTGATAAAGGAGGAGGCTCCTACTGGCCCGTGGGACCCATTGAAGGGCTAATGTTAGCATCTCCCACGCCCCAATCACCAGTAGGGACCTGTCAGAGGAGAATCTGTGATGGGCCTAGGAATCCTAGGTTGGTTGTTAAAGGCTTTTGAAACAACAGACCAAAAACCGTAGCAGTGGTAACATTCAAATCTGGTCTCAGGGACCCAGCCTGCCAGGCTGGTTCTCCACTGGACCCTCCCCACCGCCGCCCACACAGAGGGTGAAGCCTCAAGTCTGGGCAGATCCCGCCTGTCATCGTGTGGGGTCCTAGCAGAAGTTATGGCACGCAGTTCAGTCTCAATATGTATTCGTTGAGTAAGTTAATGTCTTGTCTTTTCGTGTCCTCAGACTGCTTGGCTCCTAAAAAGATAACGGGGTTGAACTAAAAGCTTAATTGTGGGATTAGGGCACAGTGGCTCACACACTTTAGGAGGCCGAGGAGGATTGTGTGAGCCCAGGAATTCACACCAGTCTGGGCAAGATAGGGGGACCCTATCTGCACAAAAAAATAAAATTAGCTGTGCGTGTTGGCCCGTGCCTGTGGTCCTAGCTACTGGGGAGGCTGGCGTGGGAGGATTATCTTTTGAGCACAGGAGGTCGAGGCCACAGGGGACCATGATTGCGCCTCTGCACTCCACCCTGGGTGATGGAGTGAGACCCTGCCTTAAAAAATAATAAGCTGAAGGCCGGGTGCAGTGGCTCATGCCTGTAATCCCAACACTTTGGGAGGCCAAGGTGGGAGGATCATGAGGTCAGAAGTTCGAGACCAGCGTGGCCTACATGGTGAAACCCTGTCTCTACTAAAAATACAGAAATTAGCTGGGCGTGGTGGTGCATGCCTGTAGTCCCAGCTACTCAGGAGGCTGAGGCAGAATTGCATGAACCTGGGAGGTGGAAGTTGCAGTGAGCCAAGATCATGCCACTGCACTCCAGCCTGGGCGGCAGAGTGAGACTCCAACTCAGAAAAAAAAAAAAGCTGAATTGTGGAGAGTGTTAAAACCCACGCTCTGAATGAAGAGACCCTCCTCCACCCCCCAAAAAACAGGCTTTGTGTGAGCAGCATGGCTGTTTATTCACCCGGGTGCGGGTGGGTTGAGTCCAAAAAGTCAGCAGAGGCGGGGAGGGATGGGAGTTGGTTTCATAGGTTTGCGGTAGGCAGTGGAAAGTTACAGAAGTTAAAGTTTAGGGTGTTTTTTTTTGCAAGCTGGGAGGGGGTCACAGGATCTGAAGTCAAGAGGTTGATCAAGGTAGGTTTCAAAGTCCAATGGTCTTGTCAATTGAAGCCACAATAAAAAACAATAGAAGAATGTCTCAGGTTAGTTAGGTGCTGCAGGGGTTGATTGTTCTTCCATTTTTCATGATCTTCCAGCTACTTCAGGTTTCCTCATTCCGGAAGGCCCTCCAGAGGTATATGTGCTGGCCATGGGTGTGGCGCTGTCAGTCAGCCTAAAAGACCTTAAGGTGTTAGAAGTAAAATATTGATGCCGCAAAAGAAATGACACTCGAAGATAAATCTTCTCAGCAAGGCAGTTTACTTCTGTAGAAGGGTGTGGCTAACGGATGGAGCAATGGTGGCCGCTTGCTTGGACAAGAGGGGAAGTGGTACTTGTGCCTGATGGGGTCGTCCCTACTGCTGTGTAGTTCCTCTATTGGCTAGGGTTAGACTTCGCAAGCTAGACTAATCCCAATTGGCTATTTTAAAGAGAGCAGGGGCCTGAGCTGGAGTGGCAGTGTGGGTGTTTTGGCGGGAAGGATGGTTACAGGCAGATTAGAGCAGGTAGCCAGGGGTGACCTAGGTCAAAGAAGGTGACCAGAGCAGGTGACAGGTATGAGTCAGGATGGAGCCGGGACCAGGGGAACAGATATGGACTACTGATGAGAACATGTGGAGAAGCTTATAATTAAAGAATAAGAGAGCTGAACATACTGACATACTGATTCTTTGAAGGGAAACTTGGGGGCCGGGCGGGGTGGCTCACGCCTGTAATCCCAGCACTTTGGGAGGCCGAGGCGGGTGGATCACGAGGTCAAGAGATCGAAACCATCCTTGTCAACATGGTGAAACCCTGTCTCTAAAAAAATACAAAAAATTAGCTGGGCGTGGTGGCGCGTGCCTGTAATCCCAGCTACTCAGGAGGCTGAGGCAGGAGAATTGCCTGAACCCAGGAGGCGGAGGTTGCGGTGAGTCCAGATCGCGCCATTGCACTGCAGTCTGGGTAACAAGAGAGAAACTCCGTCGCAAAAAAAAAAAAGGGAAACTTGTGGTTTAGTATAACAATCCCCCATCTTGAATTTTTACAGTTTTATGTTTTTCTCTTCAAACTTCCTTAACATGTCTTGGCTTAGTTGTGTTCTTCTAAAAGAATTAATCTGTCTGAATAAGGGGGAGGAGGGGTTGTGGATTTTTTTT
>NW_016107451.1:1075117-1078129 GCF_001604975.1 Cebus imitator | reverse complement strand
GACGGGGTTTCACCATGTTGACCAGGATGGTCTTGATCTCTTGACCTTGTGATCCACCCGCCTCGGCCTCCCAAAGTGCTGGGATTACAGGCTTGAGCCACCGCGCCCGGTGGTTGTGGATATTTTAGTAAGAGTTGCGTCTCCTAGCCTCTGCACGAGTCCTTGATGCTTGGTATGACACAACATCTAAGGAGAAGTATAATTAGCATCAGATCTAGGGCTGTTCTATTAGGTCATTTGGCTAGTGGATCCTAATTGTTCAGCTATTCCTTTGAAAGCATCTTTAGTATTGTTAACAAACTGCTGTTGGTTGTACTACATGGAGTTTAATCTACAGTTTTTTATTAACTGTTACCTACCAGAACAACATTGACTTAAATCTTGCAGCTATCTGATAGCTCCAGCTTTACATTTATCTGGTACTCCTCAAAGAACTCCAGTTGCATCTAAATAGACATTCTCTGAATCAAAAGACCTATAAGGAGCTTCTCTTAACTTGCCGATGTTGTAATTTCTCTTTTTCTGGTTGATGAAATGCCAGGGTGAAACGGATACCCAACTGGACCTACAGCGCATGTGCCACTCCAGTTATTTGACAGAGTGTCCAGTAAAGGTCCCCACAGTCCCACCATGCATCTGATCGGGATGAGTAAGGGCCGACTGATGAGCCAGCTCTCGAAAGTGCCTGACTTCACTCCATCCTGTTAAGTTTCCAAGGAACACTAAGTTTTCCACTTGTCATGGTGAAGTTTGCCTTGGGAGTTGGAGGCGACATGGCCCTCGGGGGCTGCCCCACAGGGTGCTGAACCTCAGGAAATACCAGCAAAAGAACTTGGTACAATTTGTTATTCCAAGCTGTGGAATCTTAAAGCTATCATGCACTCCATGTCCGCTTGATTAGATCATCTAAGTGAAAAGGGGACAACCTGGGCCTCTGGTCTGTCGTGCGCACAAGCGTAACAGTTGAATTTATTTAAGGCGCAAACGGAATATTTAATCCATTCTACCCCGGCATTTGCATCCTTATATCCTGTTTCAAGGCTGTGGTTTGCCTTAGGTCCTCTACGTCTACCATTGAGAATTTGGTTTTGTCATTGTGTCTAGGAGGAGTGATTCATAAAGAGGTTGAAGGAGCAATAAGGTGCATTTCAAAAATTCCTTTAGGATCCCTTCCTGAAATGTCGGCTCCTATACCATAAATATGGCTTAATGAAGGGGAAGAGTTTTCAGATGTTGCAATAACAGCAGTAAGCACTGATTATATTGACAGCTGGAAGGAGTGATTCCTTTGATGGAGTGGATATATAGTTTTGAGGACTGATGAAGACCTGTGGAAGCAGGCTATCCTAAACCTTTAGTGTTCCATGTGACATTAGACTAAGCAGAACATAGAGATTCTGTTTTAGAAGGACAAGAGTCTGATTCCTACCAACTACAAATGTAGCTACTGTTATTCCTTGGATGACTAGTATCCTTAGAGGAACTCATGTCTTCCTAATCTGAGAAGTCTAAGGGGGACAGAGACATTCTTCTGAAGCAGCAAGCTGTCCTTGGTTATGCAAATCTCCACAAGTCATAACTAAACACACATCAAAGCAACAACTTGAGCTGAGCCAGATCTAATCACATTAATAACAAGATGGGGGGTAGTTAAATGGAAGAAAAGGAAAAAAAGAAAAGACAGATGGACTAAGCTTTTTTTTTTTTTTTTTGAGACAGAGTTTTGCTGTTGTTCCCCAGGCTGGAGTGCAATGGCACGATCTCGGCTCACTGCAACCTCCGCCTCCTGGGTTCAGGCAATTCTCCAGCCTCAGCCTCCTGAGTAGCTGGGACTACAGGCATGCACCATCATGCCCAGCTAATTTTTGTATTTTTAGTAGAGACGAGGTTTCACCTTGTTGACCAGGATGGTCTCGATCTCTTGATCTCGTGATCCACCCGCCTCGGCCTCCCAAAGTGCTGGGATTACAGGCTTGAGCCACCACGCTCGGCCTTGGACTAAGCTTTTCTTAGCTTTAACTGGGTGGGGTCTGATCCTGGAACGATAGCCCAGGATTCTAGTGGTGATGGCGCTTTCTTGATGCGGGCGTGATACATTCATCTCTTTGCTGCTGTCTGAACGGCAGTCTTGGTGGCCAGCAGCACGCGGTAGGGTGGTTTCCAGGCTGGTGCTGGTACTGGAAACTTCAAGGGGGCATCTGTGCTAAAAGACCTTTAGTTCTGAGGGAAGGGAAAGTGGAAGATAAACCAAGTATATACACTGATTTGTTTTGTTTCAAATGTAGGGAGATTAGTAGTAGAATGTCTTTTCGGGGAGCAGTTCAGACTCTTAACAGGGTCATAGGCATTCCTACTTTCTCGCATAAAGGTGGGTGCCAGTAGGATATTTCCATGTTATATCCAGTATCTGGGCTAATTTCCCAGTGAGGTGCAATAAAACGAGTTCTATTATCTGAATCAATCAATACTTGAGACAACCAATTGGAGGCATCTGTTTGTAATTAATCTGAATACTTTAGAATGGCCTTAAGCCTGGATTCCTTCCCGTCCCCACCACCCCTGGGTAATTTTTTTTTTTTAATTGTTTGTTAGTTTTCTTACATACTAAGCAACTGTCTGTAACCGGTTTGGCCAGGGTATAAATAAATTTCTATGCACCCATAAACTCTGAGGACCGTGTCACACATGGTCCCTAGATACAGCTGGAAGCAGACTCCCCTTATAAGGGGTTTGGATAACATCTCTCTCTGGCCTGGCAATATCCATTTTCCTTCTGAATTCTCTTTAGAACCTATTTTTGTTAGTTTTTGGACCAAACAAAGCCAGACACCATTTTATATTTGACAGCTCTTCCTGTGTGATTTTATGCCAGATAAATTTCATCTTTATATTAGTGTGCTATTAATGTTAAACTCAATTTTTTCTTTTTTTTAATTCCCAGAAGATTTAGAATTGAAAAGCTCAATTTTAATGAAATTGTAGACATATTTATCCAAATTTAGTGTTTGACCA
>NW_016107451.1:1073076-1074515 GCF_001604975.1 Cebus imitator | reverse complement strand
AGAGTCTCGCTCTGTCGCCAGGTGCCAGGCTGGAGTGCAGTGGTGGGAGCTCAGCTCACTGCAACCTCCGCCTCCCGGGTTCAAGCAATGCTCCTGCCTCAGCCTCCCGAGTAGCTGGGACTACAGGCAGGTGCCACCATGCCCGGTTAATTTTTATATTTTTTTTAGTAGAGACGGGATTTCAACATGTTGGCCAGGATGGTTTCGATCTCTTGGCCTCATGATCTACCCGCCTCGACCTCCCAAAATGCTGGGATTACAGGGTGAGCCACTTTGCCTGGCCTTTTTTCTTTTTTTTAATGTAGATAGAAATCCACATTCTTATGCCTCCTTATAATCTTTTTACCTAAAGTATATTTTATTTTCCTTACACACCTTGCACATAAACTGTTTCTTCAATAGTTTTACATTCAGGGCCAGGCGTGGTGGCTCACACCTGTAATCCAAGCACTTTGGAGGCCAAGGCGGGTGGATCACTAGAGGTTGGGAGTTTAAGACCAGCCTGACCAACATGGTGAAACCTGGTCTTTAAAAAAAATTAAAAAGCAAAAATACATTCAGGAGGCCGAATTACTTTTAAATTATACAACATTTCTTGCATAAATTCCCTTTTATAACATTTTTTTCATGACTTTCACAATCTTCAACTTTTTGACTTGTAAACATCCCTTCCCTTAGTTATTTTATTTTAGCACAAGAATTTACCATATAAGATTCTTTTTATATAAATTCTCCTTTTTTTTTTTTTTTCTTTTTTGTCAAAGATGATAACCGTTCTTTTCCAAAGCAAACTTCTTTCATGTCTGTGGTCTAGACTGTCTAAGGTCACAAGATTAGTAGGGTAATACATGTTACACTGTTAACTTTTAGCAGACTTTATATATAAGTGTTATCCCTTAATGCATTTGGGCCATCCACGAGTTACTGGGTTAAGGATTTTTGATAGAAAGGCTACCCGCTGTCAGTGGCCTCTGTGCCTTTGGGCCGGTATTTCTAAGGTTATGCCCTTGTTTACACTGACAAAAAGACAGAATGGCTGCTTAAGGAGGTAACCTTTCCACCTGTTGGATTTCTGGTAATTGTCAAATGAGTGGGTTTAGCCTGTCTTGTGTGAGCTTTTTATATAAGGGCTTTATTTTTAGGGCGTAAGAGTCTATCCATAGACACGGAGACTCCGCAAAACCTTGGGTAAGACTGTCCATTGGTGTTGCTGTTTTCCACCGGAGTGAGGGTCTTCTCACTCAAAGGCAAGTAGGTCCCGGCTGCCCTCTGCACGTGGACAAGCCCACAAGGCATCGTTATTTTAACCCGGTTACTGTAAACTACTGGCAGTTGTAATAGTGTAAGGATTGGATTGGGAACAACAGGGTCTAAGAAGCCGAACGTGGAGAAGATCTTACAGGTTGTGCATTTACCCTGAGCTTTTTTTTTTTTTTTTT
>NW_016107451.1:1053488-1072987 GCF_001604975.1 Cebus imitator | reverse complement strand
ACCAGGATGGTCTCGATCTCTTGACCTCGTGATCCACCCGCCTCGGCCTCCCAAAGTGCTGGGATTACAGGCTTGAGCCACCGCGCCCGGCTACAAAATGAAATCTTAACATTCCCTGCCCAGGAAGATCCTGAGCACCTAGACCAGCATATTTTCCTGCATGTTTTCTCGGTAGACTGCGTTACTATCGTCCCACTGGGGGTCTTGGGCGGGAAATTTTTGATCTGCTGTAGAATGTTTTGGCCAGGGTGGGTGTTCACGTTCCTAGGCTCCCATAGCAGCTCTGTGTGTACCTCTTTGTCGTCCCCGCCCCGGCCAGAAGAGGGGAAAGGGAAGTTCTGAATACCTTTTTTTTTTTTTCTTTTACATTGTTTTGTCTTACGTTGAAGTCATTTTAGGGAAGCGTACTCAAGCTGGTAGGCAGTGAGCTCTTCCGACAGTTCCCAAGAGGTGGGGCTATAAGGAGGGGACCGCAAGGACAGGAGAAGGGTCTGGGGCGGGACCTGCTTGTGTGTGTTAACGTTAGGCGGAGGGATCGTTAGGGGAATACCGTTGTTGGCTTTATCCTGTTTACCCCTTACTCTGCTTGGGGTATATCCCATTTTGGGATAAGGTTTGGTTTCCCTTACCAGAAATGTCTCGCCTTTTGGGGTGAGACTCAATTTCCCTTACTGGAAATTTCTCACCTCCCCTACTGTTGGAGGTTTGTGTGAGGTTCAGTCTGCCCCTAATGGAGAGGTCCTACCTCTTTAACCGCCAGGCCGCCTCCCCCCACGCCCCAGGCTTTTCTCACCATGGTCTATTCAGACCGAGGCGTAGTTTACTGTCCCCCTCCCCACGGCTTTACTTCCCTTGGTCCTGACCATCAAGGAACTGCTACAGGCTCCCGAGGGTCTTTTTCTTGCTCTGTGCACAGAGTTGCTTGGTTGCCGCGGTATTTGTAGGCCTCACCACCCCCCACCCGGCGTTGCTGAGAGGCCGCCTCGTGCATCACACCAGGTAGGTCCCATCCTTTACCCCTGAGGCTGCCGCAGGGAAGCAGCAGGACGCGTGTCCTCACCAGAGGGCCGGAAAGCACCGGAGGAGACCGGTGAATCCTGGACAAGCCCCCAGAATTGTTCTAAGTAATATTTCGATGCCACGAAAGAAATAGCACTCGGAGATAAATCCTCTCGGCAAGGCAATTTACTTGTTTGTTTGTAGAAAGTGATTTATTTAGAGAGAGAATCAGAAAAAGGAGAGAGAAACAGCTAACTCTCAGGCTGAGTGAGAGAATCCAGAAAGATGGGATCCAGGAGAGGAAAGCAGCTCCACACTGAGTGGAAGGGAATAGAGAGAGATGGAGTCTAGGAGGGGAAGACAGGCTTCCAGAGAGGGTGTGGAAGGGGGCCCCAGAGGGGAAATCCAGGAGAGAGAAAGACGGCTTCCACTAAGGGAGTGTTCGTGGAAGGGGACCCAAACATGGAGTCCCGGCAATTTACTTCTGTAGAAGGTGCGGCTCCCGCATGAAGCAATGGTGACCACACACCTGGACAAGGGGGAAGGGGCACTTATGCTTGACAGGGTCGTCCCTACTGCTGTGTAGCTCCCCTGTTGGCTGGCGTTAGACCGCACAAGCTAGACTAATCCTGATTGACTTTTTTTTTTTTTTTGAGACGGAGTTTCGCTCTTGTTACCCAGGCTGGAGTGCAATGGCGCGATCTCAGCTCACTGCAACCTCCGCCTCCTGGGTTCAGGCAATTCTCCTGCCTCAGCCTCCTGAGTAGCTGGGATTACAGGCACGCGCCACCATGCCCAGCTGATTTTTTGTATTTTTGGTAGAGACGGGGTTTCACCATGTTGACCAGGATGGTCTCGATCTCTTGACCTCGTGATCCACCCGCCTCGGCATCCACCCGCCTCGGCCTCCCAAAGTGCTGGGATTACAGGCGTGAGCCACCGTGCCCGGCCCCTGATTGACTATTTTAAAGAGAGCAGGGGTCCGAGCTGGAGTGGCAGGGTGGGTGTTGCGGCGGGAAGGATGGTCACGGGGGGGTCAGCAGGTAGCCGGGGGTGACCACCTAGGTCAAAGAAGGTGGCTGGAGCAGGTGACTGGGATGAGTCAGGATGGAGCCTGGACCAGGGGAACAGATGTGATCTAATGCTAGGAACCTGTGGAGAAGGTTGTTACTGGAATTACAAGGAACTTAAACTTTAAAATAGAGAATTAAAGAGTAAGAGGCTGAACGTACTGACATACTGATTCTTTGAAGAGAAACTTGGGGTTCACTATAACACAGGGAGTAGGATGAGGCCAGAGTAAGGTCTACAGCCTTGCGAAAGGGCTGGGGTTTGCTCTTTACTCCAGGAGTTGTAATTATGTGTCTGCCTGTCTCTGCCCCTCTAGACTGCTAGTCCCTAAAAGACAAGGTCACTTTTCTGTCCTTAGTGGTGCATCCACCACCCTGCCTCGAGTGTTCTTTCCATCCTTCCTGGTTTAAGAGTAAGGAGGAGCAATGGGACAATTAAGTCAGTTAAATGTATGATGTTTATTTCCCTTTTAAAGGAGGGGAGGTAAGAGTGAAAGAATCAGCCAGTGTGGGCATAGTCAGTGGGATTCTGAGTGAGGACGGCAGTCTTTTAAGTTCATATTCGTGTTTGACGGTTTGCTTACAGACCTCATATCTACAACCTCAGAACTTCAAGGTGTCCTCAGGAGGTGGGAGAGGGGAACATGCTCCCAGACCGGCCAGGCTGGCCAGCTGGACTTGGGTTTCCCGCAGGGCTGTTCTCTATCAAGGGGCAGTTGGGGGACTCAGCTCGTTCTTCTTTGCTCCGTGGTTCCCTGTTGTCCGTGGTTCCCTGTTGTCTGTCTGCTCTCCTGAGGAAGCAGGTGAGCCATTTTCTCTTCATGGGCTCAAGCCTTTGATTCCCAGTAATTTCACAATGTGGAAAATACGCCGGTTACCTTCCGGCTTCATGAATCGTCTCTACCTTCAGGATGAATTCAGTGAGAACTAAAGCTGGGCCAGCCCCCTTGGTGTCTGGATCTGGGCCTTAAACCTGGTGGAGTTAACAGCTCAGCAGGGTCTTGTTGCCAGACTCAGTTTGGGTCTGCCCTCCTGCAAAGCAAAGCCAAACACTGAGTTTTGCAGGGAGAGAACAGGCATTTATTGTAAGGTGCCAGGCAAGGAGACGGGGCAGCTAAGGCTTAAGACCTGAACTCCCTGATGGCTTACAAGCAAGGGGTTTAAAGGCTGGTCTGCAGGGGGATCTTTAAAGTGAGTTGAGGGCTGGGGAATTTCTGGAACTTTCTTTTCTGGCTTCACACTGTCTGAGGTCTTACATGACCGCAGTTAGTTGGCATTTTTTCATCTGGTGGGGGGTCCTGGTTTCTGAAAAACAGCTTGGGGGTATATGTCAAGGTGTTGCCTTCAGTTTCTCCAGGGAGCCAGGCATCCTGTGCCTCTCCCTTGGGTGACTGCTGTTTATTTTCTTCTTTAGCAAGTTACTTACTTTCCTAATTGCTGGTTGGGGGGCTAGCTAAGATTCCCGGGATTTTTCTTGAGATGACTCAAAATTTTTATTTCTCTGCTTGAGCTGGGGGAGCCGGGCAGGCCCTGAAAAGGGATCCCATTCCATCTCAGTCTGGCTACGGTCAAAAGCAGACACCAACTCAGCCCTTATACCCATCCTAGGTCGGGTCCCTCGGGGCCGGGTAGCCAATCAGATCCCCCCTGAGATCCTGAACAACCCCCAGCTGCAGGCAGCAGTCCAGGTCCTGCCTTCCAACTACAACTTTGAGATCCCCAAGACCATCTGGAGGATCCAACAAGCCCAGGCCAAGAAGGGTGAGCCTGTCATCACTGAGCTGGGGTGGGGGTGGAGAGGTTGCGTGGCCCAGGGGGACAGCGTCCCCACTGCAGCCCCTTCCTGGCCCTCCACGTCTCACGTCTCTGCTCTGTCTTTCAGTGGCTTTGCAAATGCCAGAAGGCCTCCTCCTCTTTGCCTGCACCATTGTGGATATCTTGGAAAGGTGAGGCTTGGGGCACTGGAGAGAGGCTAAGCCAGGCTCCCCCACCCCCATGCTCATTACCCTGGTGGCGAATGCCCTGGTGGCGGGCATTTTTTCCTTCTGGACCCTCCGCCTTCCCTGTCTCTCCCACATAACCATATACATACTAAGGGAAAACCCAAAACAAATGTCCCAGCTTGCTGAGAGCCCTGCTTGTCCCTGCAAATCTCTCCTTTCCTAAATATTTGGGACGGAGAAATAAACCAATCCTAGTATCCTCAAAGCTAGGCCCAGAGCAGGTGGTAGAACTCAGGGAGGCACCTAAGAATTCTCCCAGCTGCCCCTGTGAGAGGTCTGGGGAGGGGATACCTTTTCCTCAGACACATTTGGGGAAGTAGGGCAAGGCCAGGTTTGCAAAGGGGAGGTACCTGGGAGAAGGTTTTCAGTTCCTCTACGTCCTACTACTGTCATTCTAAGTTTCTGCAGTACAGTGAGCCATCCTTGGTGGGGAGGGTGAGAGCTCAGCCATCTGGAACCAGCACTGGAACAGGGGCGGAGAACGAAGAAAAGGGAGGTCATCTCCTGCTGGGAACCTCCCCCATCCCTGCGGCCGCCTCCCTCCCCTGCTGCCCAGCCGGTTGCCACAGACTCACTTCCCTGCTCCCCCGCCTCTTGCCCCTTGGGGATGCTCTCTGGGGCTCAGGCCAATTTGCATACATTTTAATCTATAAAAAATTAAGTGCTCTGGCTGACTCAGATGCCTGGGCTGCATTCTAAGGAGCTGAATAATCTGCTTCTGGGCACAGCCTGGTTTGGGGAAGGGGGTGGAGGAGGGGGTGACTAGCAGCTCAGCTCTTCCACCACCACACCCCCAGGGGAAGGATGGGAAGACCCAGCACTGAGCCAGGCCCCATGGCCCAGGTGTGAGCCTCTTTCAAGGAAGAGGGGCTTCTCCATTCCCCGGGTGAGTTTAGGGGTGGAGGGTCTTCCCCCACCCCTCCCCCAGTGATTCAGGCCTGGCAGCAGATCCATGGCATCAGAGCCTCTTCCTGACGCAGGAGGTGTGTAGGTGGTGCCATGTGCTGCGGGGGAGCTGTGCCTGGGCCCCCCTTCCTGGGCACTGAGGGCCCTACCTGTGGGTGGGGAGGTAGCGGGGGTCCAGGTGAGAGGGAGGCTCTGTGTATCCATACAGCCACACCCACCGCAACACCCAGCGTGGGAGTGCGTGCCTTTGCGTGTGTGTGTGTGTGTGTGTGTGTGTGTATGTGTGTGTGTGTGCATGCATGCACATGAGTGCTCACTGCTCTGGGTGGGTTGGGTGAGTCAGGGCATGGGACATCTGTGTTTGGACCCCATGTGTGCTGGGCTGAGGGTTGGGGTCCCTCCTGCAGCCTGAGCCTGGGCAGAGGAATGAGGGTCCTCATGCTGCAACCGTTTCAGGAGCTGCTGCCAGGCCGGGGGAGGTGGCAGCTGTGCCCCTCCTAATCTTTGTTGGCAGGAGTGGCAGCTGCCCACTCAAGGAACTGGGAGAGGTAGGGGGAGAGGAGCTGAGCCCTGAGACCCCTCCCAGGGCTGGGTCTCCCCTACCCCACTTCTGTGTCACTGTCCCACTGTTACCACCCCTCCCCACAGGTTCACCGAGGCTGAAGTGATGGTGATGGGTGATGTGACCTACGGGGCTTGCTGTGTGGATGACTTCACTGCCAGGGCCCTGGGAGCTGACTTCCTGGTACACTATGGCCACAGCTGCCTAGGTATGGCGGGGCCAGGACACCTCAGTGGTGGCAGGGCTGGCGAGAGGCAGGCCGGACACTCATCTTCCCCCTCGAAGCGCCTTCCTGTCCTGGTTGCGGCACGAGGTCCCTCCTGGTTTCTGGGATGGCCTCCGCCTTCCCGCTCTGCAGGTGGATCTTGCCTTTGGATTTGGTTGCCTTGGAAACTGTGCTCTGTCCCGGATGCAGGTGTTTGAAAGGCTGTTTAGTGCAGACCGGCCCCTGGCCGGGTGACACAGAAGCCTGACTGAGAAAGAGCTTCTAGGGGACCTGTGAACCCCTCTTCTCCTACCCTGTTCATCTACCTCCAGGTTACCTACTGGGCCTGGCTGCTCAGAGACCTCCGCCCGGGCCCTCTGCGGCTCCTGCCTTCCCAAACGGCCCCTGAATGCTTCCCTCCCCCAGTTCCAATGGACACCTCGGCCCAAGACTTGCGGGTGCTGTACGTGTTCGTCGACATCCGGATAGATGCTGCCCACCTGCTGGACTCTCTCCGCCTCACCTTTCCCCCGGCCACTGCCCTTGCCCTGGTCAGCACCATTCAGTTTGTGTCCACCTTGCAGGTGGGTGGAATGTGGATCCTCAGCCTCTTGCAGGGCAGACGGTGGCCACTCTCCAGCTGTTGCTGGGTCCCCATGCCAGGTGCTCCAGGTTGTTCAGCCTCTGGCTTCCCTTTCCCCCTCCTTCCTACAGGCAGCTGCCCAGGAGCTAAAAGCTGAGTATCGTGTGAGTGTCCCACAGTGCAAGCCCCTGTCCCCTGGAGAGATTCTGGGCTGCACATCCCCCCGACTGCCCGAAGAGGTAGAGGCCGTTGTGTAAGTTAAAAATGGGGGCCAAATCCTAGAGACATAAGAATGTGCCCTGGGAGGGAGCCCAAGGGTCATCATACAGGAAAGAAACTGAATCTAACGCTCCTTACCTGCAGCCCAAGGTCACAGTGCAAGGTGGGCACCAGAAAGGGACTCGACTTGGGCTATCTCTTTCCCCACTGCCCAGTCCGCCATCCAGAGGGCCTGATGGGGGGATGAGGGTGGGCTGACAGTGGTAGGAATATAATTGGCGAAGATGGATGGGCACGCCCAGGCTGCAGCCCCATTAATTTACCATCCGGACAGCTAACAAGCAGAAGCAGCGTGTCTCCTGCCGCCTAATTATTTTAGGTAATGGAAATGCTTAATGTTGTGTGAATGCAGCCAGCCTGAGAGCCGACAGCTCCCCCGGCTGGGACTAGGGGAGGGAGCCCTGTTCCTTACTAATGGCAGGGAGGGAGGACACTCCTGACTCAGCCCACTTCTGGGGCTTGCCCCCTAGACAGGACCTCATCAGGGCCTTCCCCAGCCCAGGCCTGGCAGTCCTGCTCCCCCAGGAGCGCTTCCTGCGCCTGCATCACTCCGTATCCACCCTTAGGGGCTTCCAAGTGTATGTTGGAGGGAGGGACACCCAGAGTGTTGGCCATTCATCAAAATGAAGTGTGGTCTCCGAGAGGGAGAGAAGCTGTCACAGGCAGGTGAGCTTCCACACTCTGGAGTCTTCATGGCCTGGGAAGCCACACTTAGGGTTATGAGTCTTCATGGCCTGGGAAGCCATGTTAGGGTTAGCATGGCTGAGGGCCTGGGGTTAAGCCTCAGGTGTGCTGCTTCATAGCTGTATAATTGGACAAGTTTCTTTTTTTATTTTTATTATTTTTTTAAGATGGGGTTTCACCATATTGGTCAGGCTGGTCCTGAACT
The DNA here is from genome assembly GCF_001604975.1 of Cebus imitator. NCBI lineage: Eukaryota > Metazoa > Chordata > Mammalia > Primates > Cebidae > Cebus > Cebus imitator. The sequence goes on along the minus strand of NW_016107451.1, from coordinate 1,065,491 downwards.
CCTGACCTCAGGTGATCCGCCCGCCTCAGCCTCCCAAAGTGCTGGGATTACAGGCGTGAACCACCGCGCCCAGCTGGAGGCAAGTTTCTTAACATCCCTGAGCCTCAGTTGTATCTTCTGTAAAACTGGTATACTGTAGGTATCTTGGAGGATTAGTAGACAGGACTGAGTGAACTAATTCACATCAGGTACTTTGTCTGTGTCTGGTACACAGAAGGCAAAAACCCAATAAACAGTAGCTGGTGGCTGGGCATGGTGGCTCATGCCTGTAACCCCAGCGCTTTATGGGAGGCCAAGGCAGGAGATTTGCTTATATCTAGGAGTTTGAGACCAGCCTGGGAAACATAGTGAGACCCCACCCTACAAAAAAAAAGAAAAAGAAAAAATTAGCTGGGTACGGTGTCCATGCCTGTAGTCCCAGCTACGCAGGAGGCTTAGGTGAGAGGATCGCTTGAGCCTGGGAGGCCGAGGCTGCAGTGAGCCGTGACCACGCCATTGCACTTGGTCTGAGTGACAGAGTAAGACCCTGCCTCAAAAAAAACAAAACATGAAAATCCAGTAGCTGTTGTTGTAACTCAGTAACTGGACCCAAGAGCTAGTCTGGGCACAAAGTAGCGATTGTGTATGGCTGCAGCCTAATGTACAGCATAGCTCGGAGGTCCCCAACCCCTGACACCGCGGCCTGTTAAGAACCGAGCTGTACAGGTGAGGGGCCATGGCTGCCTGAGCTCCGCCTCCTGTCCCATCAGCAGCAGCATTAGGTGCTCCCAGGAGGACACGCCCTGTTGTGACGTGCATTCGAAGGATCTAGGTGGCGTGCTCCTTCTGAGAATCTAACACCTGATGATCTGAGGTGGGACGGTTTCATCCTGAAACCATCACCCCACTCCCACCCGTGTCTGTGAAAAATTGTCTTCCATGAAACCTGTCCCTGGTGCCAAGAAGGTTGATTACTGCTGGCGTAGGTGACTCCCTGAACGCTGCTGTCCACGTCTGTGTTGAGCCTGTAAGGGAGAATCTGTTCCCCAGCTTCCGGATGAGGAGTTCTGGAACTGCAGGCAGCCTGGTCTGGCCTGGGCTGCCCCTTCACTCTTCCCCAGAAGCTTGGGTGGGACAGTTCTTAGATTCTGCGTTACGTGATGAGAGAGACCATACAGTCATCCAATTCAAACTCCTTTCTTTTACATGTGAGGAAACCAAGGCTCTGTGAGGTGAAATGCTGGCTGTCCCAGTTTACACAGTCACAGCACAGCCAGCCGTGAACTCCGCCCTCTGAACGACTAAGCCAGCGAGTGCCTCTTCTGCCCAGATCACACATACAGCCTCCCTTCCACCCCTGCAGGTATCTTGGAGATGGCCGATTCCATCTGGAGTCTGTCATGATTGCCAACCCCAACGTCCCTGCTTACCGGTATGTGCTGGGCTGGGCTGGGCTGGCAGCTGGTGAGGGGTCAGATTTGCGGCCACTCATGCCCTCAGTTGGTTGCATCCTCATTTCCTGGCTGCTAAGCCACCAACCCTAAGGGTCTGAGGCACATGGGCACTAGATGTGGGCATTCGCCCCAGGGCTGCTGTTACCTGCAGCCCTGGGGATTTACACTGAGATCCCGAAACTGCCAGCTCCTATCTGCTCCAGCTATGGGACAGGTCTTCCTAATGACAGTCCCCACTCTTGCCTCTGTTCCCAATGACCTGCATAGGGCCTAAAGGCTCAGGAGCCTACAGGGCTGAGTCAGGGGCTGTGTGCCCAAGAGTCCCCACAGTGGCTGTCTCAGTGACCCTGGCTGCTGCTTTTCCAGGTATGACCCATATAGCAAAGTCCTGTCGAGAGAGCACTATGACCACCAGCGCATGCAAGCTGCTCGCCAGGAAGCCATAACTGCTGCCCGCTCAGCTAAGTCCTGGGGCCTCATTCTAGGCACTTTGGGTCGCCAGGGCAGTCCTAAGATCCTGGAGGTCAGTGGGCTCCGGAGGGCCTCTGGAGGAGGGGAGGAGCTGGGAAAACCACAGGTTCAGCTTTGGCTGCATGAGCATGGTGACCTCCATCCTGCTGCCTCCTCCCAACAGCACCTGGAGTCCCAGCTCCGAGCCCTGGGCCTTTCCTTCGTGAGGCTGCTGCTCTCTGAGATCTTCCCCAGCAAGCTTCGCCTACTTCCTGAGGTGGATGTGTGAGTTTCCCCACCTTACCTGCCTGGCTATGACTCTGGATAAAGCAGCTTAGAAGTTGGGTCCTGCCCAGCCTGTCTGGAAGGCTGGAGCCAATAGGAATTGCTTCCATGGTCATGGAATTTTAGTGTTGACAGAGACTTCCCAGGCAGGGCTAACTGGGTCACACCTGCTTCAGGGCTCAGAGGCAATGGCAGCATCACATTTGTCATTGAGATGAGTTGCAGGGGTGCCCGACCCCCCCGGTAGCAGATACTAAATTTGGTTCTGGGGATGCTCTCACCAGTGAGCTGCCCTGGAAAGCTCATTGTCAGCAGAGGAAGCAGGAGAAAACACAAAACAATGCAGTATCCCAAACAGCAGCAGGTGACTGTGTTTACTCTAGGGTTCGTAAGGCTTGGTAATTAATGGGTTTGTAGGGGTACTGTCATGTTCTTCAGCATGCTGCCTGGAGGGAGGGGCGGCACCTCCTAGGGTCTGACCTGGCTTCCCTTCCCAGGTGGGTGCAGGTGGCGTGTCCACGGCTCTCCATTGACTGGGGCACAGCCTTCCCCAAGCCGCTGCTGACACCCTATGAGGTAACACCAAGTTCCGAACCCCTGGGAGAGTGGGTTTTGCACGTGCTTCTCAAAGGCCAGGTCTGGAGTGGGGTGGGGTGGGTGGGCAGGATTTGGTTATGTTAATAGGTTCCGGAGTCTTTCTCGAATTCTCCAGTTCCTAGCTGTGTGGTGTTAGACAAGGCCCTGACCTCTGAACCACACACTTCACTTCCGTGGTAGGGGACTGTGTGCCCTTCACAGGCTGTTGTGAGGGCTGAGTTTCAGTATCCAGGACCAGGAAGACACGGGCAAATGTTCTGTCTGGTCTCCCCCGCAGGCGGCCGTGGCCCTGAGGGCCATTTCCTGGCAGCAGCCCTACCCCATGGACTTCTACGCCGGCAGCTCCTTGGGGCCCTGGACGGTGAACCACGGCCAAGACCGGCGTCCCCAGGCCCTGGGCCGGCCCGCGCAGGGGAAGGTGGGCGGGGTTTCCAGGAGGGAGGAGAGACTGCGCCTGGGCCCTGGCCGCCTCTGGCGACACAAGCCGAGGCCGCCGCCCGGCGACCGCGACGGGAAATGCAGGGTGGCAGAAGCGAGACCCTGACCAAAGTCTGCGACCTCAGGTGCAGGAGGGGTCCACGCAGCCCCCTTCAGCCGTGGCTTGCGAGGACTGCAGCTGCAGAGACGAGAAGGTGGCGCCGCTCGCTCCTTGACACGCTCCCGGCCCCCAGGTACGCCTCTGCTCTGGCTGCGCCCCTCCCCTCACCGTTGTCATGGGAACGTCTTGGCGCTGCGAGGCCCGCCTTCGGGGTGGTGCCTGCGTTTGGTTCCGCCCCTTGCACTCTCCTTCCGCTCGGGGAAAGGCCGCTTCCGGTGCTTTCATTGCGATTCTGCCGAGCATAATGGCCACGCAGCAGCGAACCCTCCGGGTCCTGTGCCTGGCGGGCTTCCGGCAGAGTGAGCGGGGCTTCCGCGAGAAGACCGGAGCACTGAGGAAGGCGCTGCGGGGCCGCGCCGACCTCGTGTGCCTCAGCGGCCCGCACCCGGTCCCGGACGCCCCGGGCCCCGAGAGCGCCAGATCAGACTTCGGTGAGACAAGCCCTGCTCTGGAAATGCACTCGGCTTTCGCCATCTTGTTTCGTCCCCTCAGCGTCCCCCACCCTCATTCCTCCCACCCAGCCTATCCCCTCCTGCTCAACGTACTGCCTGTGCTCCCAGGCTTCCGCCGTCCTCCGTCGCCTCCTATTCAGGCCAATCCCTGCATTCCCCCTCTACTCTCCCCTAGACTTTCGCCTTCCTGCCCGCTTTTTTCTCTGCCATCTCGAATCCTCCCGCCCTTCCTGGAGCCTCCCGTGCCCTAAGCCCAGCCTCTTTCCCCGTATCGCTGTAGGGTCCTGCCCTCCGGAGGAGCAGCCTCGAGGCTGGTGGTTTTCAGAGCAAGAGGCGGACGTTTTCTCAGCATTGGAAGAGCCCGCCGTGTGCAGGGGCCTGGAGGAAGCCCTGGGGACGGTGGCGCAGGCCCTGAACAGGCTGGGGCCTTTTGATGGGCTTCTTGGTTTCAGCCAAGGGGCTGCGCTGGCAGCCCTCGTGTGCGCCCTGGGCCAGGCAGGCGATTCCCGCTTCCCCTTGCCGCGGTTTGTCATCTTGGTATCTGGATTCTGTCCCCGGGGCCTTGGATTCAAGGAATCTATCCTGCAAAGACCCTTGTCATTGCCTTCCCTCCATGTTTTCGGGGACACTGACAAAGTCATCCCCTCTCCGGAGAGTATGCAGCTGGCCAGCCGATTCCCTGAAGCGGTCACCCTCACTCACTCCGGTGGCCACTTCATTCCAGCAGCTGCACCCCAGCGTCAGGCCTACCTCAAGTTTTTGGACCAGTTTGCAGAGTGAGATCAAGAAATGTCTCTGCTCCTACATCCATCCCCCTTGGGGTAGTCTCGTCATCCGTGCTCCTCCCAGGGCTCTACACTGGTGTTGGCGGGCCTCACCAGGACCAGTTAAGAGACAGCTATAGGCCAGGTGCAGTGGCTCATGCCTGTAATCCCAGCTCTTTGGGAGGCCGAGGCAGGTGGATCACGACGTCAGGAGTTCGAGACCAGCCTGGCCAACATGATGGAACCCCGTCTCTACCAAAAATTTTTTTTTTTATAAAAAAAATTACCCGGGTGTCGGGGCATGTACCTGTAATCCCAGCTTCTTGTTAGGCTGAGGCAGGGGAATCGCTTGAACCTGGGAGGCAGAGGTTGCAGTGAGCCAAAATCACACCACTGCACTCCAGCCTGGGCAACAGAGTGAGGACTCAGTCTCAAAAAAAAAAAAAACAAACAAAAAAATCAGTACTCGGGACTTGGTTACATGAGCCCCGCCCTGTACTGAAGAAAAGGGGAGCACAGGCCTGTAATGGACATTGACCTTGATTTGTGAGACTCAAACAAGAAAATGCCTGGAGAGCCCTGGATTAAAAGAGTGATGTGGGACGAGCAGAGGCTGGCACCCCGGTGACTGCCACATAATAAAGTGACGATTTGGAGCATCTTTTTCCAGTACACACAGAAAAACACTGTCTAATGGAAGTCGCTTTCTTGGCCACCTACACGGTCTTGTGGGCAGCACCAAGCAGGGAGGTGTTTCCAGTGGTGCCAGGACAAGCCCCTGCACAGGCGCACATACTCACATGTTACTGCTGGAAGTTTTCAGTCCCAAGCTGAAGGGAAGGAGCCCTCGTTGGCAGTGTTAGGGAGGAATATACATCTGAGAAGTTTGGGGAAGATGTCGCCTGGCAAGGCCAGAGTAATTTTAGCCTTCCTCTGTCTCTCAAACCCTGGCTGTGTGCTCTGCTTCTCCTTAAGTGCTCTTACTCCTCTGAATTGTTAGCTTGAAGGATGAGTTGATGTCAGACCTTGGGTGGACGCCAAAGACAGTACAGAATGAAGAAACAGACTCTTGCTCTGTTGCCAGGCTGGAGTACAATGGCGCAATCTCAGCTCACTGCAATCTCAGCCTCCTGGGTTCAAGCAATTCTCCTGCCTCAGCCTCCCCAGTAGCTAGGACTACAGGTGCACAGCACCACGCCCAGCCAATTTTTGTATTTTTAAAGTACAGACGGGGTTTCACCATGTTGGCCAGGATGGTCTTGATCTCTCGACCTCGTGATCCGCCTGCCTTGGCCTCCCAAAGTGCTGGGATTACAGGCGTGAGCCACCGTACCCGGCCAACAGCCTCATCTTAAATTGACCCCATCTTCAGGGTTTCTGAGACTGTTGCCATTCTTTAGTGACTACAGCCAAGGCCTAGGCAACCCAGCTGGTTTCGTTTTGGGTAGTGTAGTTTTTCTTGGATACTTTTTAAAAAATCTATTAGTTACTCCCCCCAACAAGAGCTTAACCTTGCCACTGCAGGGACCTTATCTGTCTCATTGTCTTCCTGCCACCTTCCTTCCTGTCTTCAGTGACTGGAAGAAATATCTGTTCCTTTAGCAACCTAGTCTGTTCCCAGCTGATGCCCCTTAGAGAAGCAGAAGCAGCAGTCTGACTTGGTTTGAAAACTGGAAAATGGACTCCTCAAATTTCCACAATTCAGCACCTGCCCTGAAGAGGGAGGCTCCGACCAGACCCAAACCTGGTCAGTGTTACCTATCCCCTCTCTCTGTGCCAGCTACAGGAGTAGTCCGGACACCCAACAGTCATTCAGGAAAACCATGAACTTCAGGACTCGGGGGCTGGGGGTGGCTGGGAAGAGGACACAACACAAGCCTCGAACTGTCTCTACCTTGAGGATCTTGCGGCTGCCCACTGCCAGTGCCACAAGGCGGCTTTGCAGGCCACACCGGATATCCTGGGCGCACGTGCCTGGTGGCACCTGAACTTCAATGAACACCTCCTCCAGAGTCGTACCACTGGCCCCACGGGGTCCCACACAGAACCACCCCACTCCACTCCTCAAACAGGGCCGACATACTCCAGTCGCCTCCCAGCTGCAGTTGCGCCAGGCCGAGCTGAGCCGGATACTTTTTTTTGAGATGGAGTTTAGCTCTGTTGCCCAGGTTGAAGTGCAGTGGTGTGATCTCGGCTGACGACAGCCTCTGCCTCCCATTCTCCCACCTCAGTCTCCTGAACAGCTGAGATTACAGGCACATGCCATCATGTCCAGCTAATTTTTGTATTTTTAGTAGATACAGGATTTCACCCTGTTGGCCAGGCGGGTCTCGAACTCTACCTCAAATGATCCGCCCGCCTTGGCCTCCCAAACTGCTGGGATTACAGCCATGAGCCACCACACCCAGCCCTCTTAAAGACAAGGTCTGGCTCTGTCACCCAGGCTGGACTTCAGCAGTGCAATTGGCAGCCCTAAGCCATCCTCCCATCTCAATCTCCTGAGTAGCTGGGGCTATAGGCGTGCATTGCCAAGCCCAGCTAATTGTATTTTTTGTAGAGACGGGGTTTCATCACGTGCATGACGGTCTTGAACTTGTTTGCTCAAGCAATCCACCTGCCCAGCCTCTCAAAGTGCTGGAATTATAGGTGTGAGCCACCTCAACTGGCCAATTGCCACTCTTAATGATTTCCCTCCCACTGCCAGTGCCACCTGAGACCCCCCTCCTCCTAAGCGCACACGCGCACACACACAGCTTTCTGACTTCTTTCCTGCCTCTGCAAGACAGGACGCCTGTTCTTTTTCTGGAAGATCACGCCAACTCCTATCTAGCCATCAGACATAGCTGCCAAGGAGATGAGAGACTGAGCAGGAACTGTGTGGTTAGGGGATACAGCACAAATCCTCTGGCACCTTTTTACTGACAACCAGACTGATATCCCTTAGGTTACCCAAAGTTCTGGGTTCCTTGCTACAGAGAGCAGCTGTCCAAGATTAAAAAAAAAAAGGAATTATCCACCCAGACAGAGACTCAGCTTACTGGGTGTGGAAATTGTGTGTTGGGAAGGGTGAGAGATCATCTCTGCCTTGTTCTTGGTGGTTTAAGGAATCTCCTTTAGCAAAAGGAGATTTTGTGGTATCGGATCTATTGAATTTCAGGGAAAAAAAAATCTGATTTAAAATTTCAGAAATTGCACAGAAAAATTCAGAGTTCTGGCTTTTCTGGAAATGATTGATCTGCAGTGCAGGGCTCCCTTACCCTCGTGGCAATCATAGGCTGCCTCTTTAGCGTGGTCCCAAGAGAGGAAAATGACTCGTCTACCCCAGCTGCATGGGACTCTTGTGAGGATGAAAGTAGAGAGGGGGGCAGAAATAGTGGGGAGTGAATTTTAAGGCTTAAAATGAGAAGTGGGGTGCGTAGAGCCCAGCAGTATTTGGTGGAGCAGAAGGGCTCCTGGTAGGGGTGAGGATTCCTCCTGAGAACCAGTGTCCAAGCTAGAAGGAAACCTGGGGTTAGTAATTCTCAGCAAGTGGAACATTTCACTTCTTATCAGACCATCCAGGAGCAAGAGAGACTCGGGGGGTTGTGCCCTTCCCCCATCCGCAATGCACAGATTCTGTGGGCCATTTACATCCAGATCATTTGTTAAAAGCTGAATTCTGGGCTGGGCAAGGTGGCTGGCACCTGTAATCCCAGCACTTTGGGAGGCCAAGGTGGGGGTGGATCATGAGGTTTTCACATGGTGAAAACCCCGTCTCTACTAAAAACAAAAATTAGCCAGGCTTGGTAGTGGGTGCGTGTAGTCCGAGCTACTCGGGAGGCTGAGGCAGGAGAATCACCTGAACCCGGGAGGCAGATGTTGCAATGAGCCGATATCTCACCACTGAACTCTAGCCTGGCGACAAAGCAAGACCTGTCTCAAAAATACAAAACAAAAACCTGACTTCTGGCCGGGCATGGTGGCTTACACCTGTAATCCCAACACTTTGGGAGGCCAAGGCATTTGGCTTGTGGGTGGATCACCAGAGGTCAGGAGTTCGGGATGAGCCTGGGCAGCATGGCAAAACCCCATCTGTATTAAAAATACAAATATTAGCCAGGCATGTTGGCGCACACCTGTAATCCTAGCTACCGGGGAGGCTGAGGCAGGAGAATCACTTGAACCCAGGAGGCGGAGGTTGTGGTGTGCCAAAATTGCAACACTGCAATCCAGCCTGGGTGACAGCGAGACTCTGGTATCAAAAAACACCAAAACCAGCCAGGCGTGGTGGCTCCCGCCTGTAATCCAAGCACTTTGGAGGCCAAGGCGGGCGGATCACCTGAGGTCAGGAGTTCAAGACCAGCCTGACCAACATGGTGGAACCCCGTTTTTAAAAAATAATAATAAAAAAAAAAGAAAAAAATATTTAAAAAACAAAACCAAAACCAAACAAACAAAAACTTGAATTCTGGAACCAACTCCAGATGTACTGAGTCAGAATCACTGGGACTCAGGAATCTCCATTTTGGCAAATTGCCCCCATCATTCTTAAGCAAGGTATTAGAAAAATCACTGCCTTAGGGGTTGAATAAAAGTCTCCAGTGAGGGTATGTTATTTGAAAATAAGCCCCTAGTGTGACTCTCATGCAACCCACCAGGGAGGGGAGTAAGCTCCCCAGAAGAATCATTGATTAAACATTTTCAATTTATAGCTAAGGAAAATGAGGTCCGAAGGATAGGAATAGCATTTTCATTCATTTATTTATTTGAGACGGAGTCTCGCTTGGTTGCCCAGGCTGGACTGCAATGGCACAATCTCCACTCACCGCAACCTCTGCCTCCCGGGTTCAAGCGATTCGCCTGCCTCGGCCTCCAGAGTAGCTGGGATTACAGGCATGCGTCACCACCCCCAGTTAATTTTTAAATTATTTGTAGAGAGGGGTCTTACTATGTTGGCCAGGCTGGTCTTGAACTCCTGGGCTCAACTGATCCTCATGCCTCAGCCTCTCACAAGTGTTGGGATTACAGGCATGAGCAATCCCACCCGGCCCTAAATTGGGCAACATTAAAGCTCTTGCTTATCACAATGTCTGGTATACAGTTAGTACTCAATAAACACTATTTTGGCAGGGCTCTGGCTCACACCTGTAATCCCAACACTGTGGGAGGCCGAGGTGGGCGGATCACTTGAGGTCAGGAGTTCGAGATCAGCCTGGCCAACATGATGAAATTCTGTCTCTATTAAAAATGCAAAAATTAGCTGGGAGTGGTGATGCACACCTAGTCTCAAGTACTCAGGAGGCTGAGGCAGGAGAATCGCTTGAACCTGGGAGGCGGAGGTTGCAGTGAGCCGAGATTGTGCCACTGCACTCCAGCCTGGGACACAAAGCAAGAGTCTGTCTCAGAAGAAAAAAAAAAATTTTATATATATATATATATGTATAGCCGATACATATATATCATATATATATTAGGCAATAAATATACGTAGCTTAAATCTCACAACTTCATGTTCATGTTTAATCTCACAATTTCATGAGGTAAGTACCATCATTATTATTATTAGAGACAGAGTCTCAGTCGCCCAGGCTGGAGTTCAGTGGCACAATCTCGGCTCACTGCAACCTCTGCCTCCTGGGTTCAAGTGATTCTCCAGCCTCAGCCTCCCCAGTAACTGGGATTACAGGTGCCCACCACTGCGCCTGGCTAACATTTGTATTTTTAGTAGAGACTGGGTTTCACCACCTTGGCCAGGATGGTCTCAAACTCCTGACCTCATGATCCACCTGCCTCGGCCTCCCAAAGTGCTGGGATTATAGACGTGAGCCACCATGCCTGGCAATTTTTTGTGTTTTTAGTAGAGATGGAGTTTCACCATGTTGGCCAGGCTGGGTTATTTTATCATTTGAAGACAGGGTGTACCTCTGTCACCCAGGGTGCAGGATCAGTTTCCGTGGCTCACTGCAGCCTTGACCACTTGGGCTGAAGCACCCTCCTGCCTCAGCCTCCTCAGTAGCTTCCTGAGACTGCAGGTGCAAACTACCACACGGGCTTTTTTTTTTTTTTTTTTTTTTTTTTTTTTTCCCCCAAGAGATGGAGTCTCACTGTGTTGCCCAGGCTGGTCTTGAACTCCTGGGCTCAAGCAGTCCTCCAGCCTCCACCTCCCCCCACCCCCAAAATGCTAGGATTACGGGCATGAGTCACATCTCCCAGCCCTAAATGACGATTTTTTTTTTGAGACAGGGTCTTACTCTGTCATCCAAGCAGGAGTGGTGGTGAAATCACGGCTCCATGCAGCCTCGAGCTCCCAGCCTCAAGCAATCCTCCCACCTCAACTTCCCAAGTAGTTGGCACTACAGGTGTGCACAGCTGGCTATTTTTCTTTCTTTAAGACAGAGTCTCCCTCTGTCACCCAGGCTGAAATGCAGTGGAGCAATCTTGGTTCACTGCAACCTCCGCCTCCTGGGTTCAAATGATTCTCCTGCCTCAGCCTCCTCAGTAGCTGGGGTTACAGGCACGTACCACCACACCCGGCGAATTTTTGTATTTTTAGTACACACGGGATTTCACCATATTGGTCAAGCTGGTCTTGAACTTTTGACCTCGTGATTCACCCGCCTCGGCCTCCCAAACTGCTGAAATTACAGGTGTGAGCCACTGTGCCCGGCCTAATTTTTTTTTTTTTCCCTTTCTTCCTTCCTCTTGTTGAGACAGGAGTTTCACTCTTGCTGCCTAGGCTGGAGTGCAAAGGTGCAAGCTTGGTTCACCACAACCTCCGCCTCCAGAGTTCAAGCAATTCTCTTACCTCAGCCTCCCAAGTAACTGGGATTACAGGCATGCGCCACTGTGCCCGTCTACTTTTGTATTTTTAGTAGAAATGGGCTTTCACCATGTTGGCCAGGCTGGTCTCAAACTCCCGACCTCAGGTAATCCACCCGCCTCGGCCTCCCAAAGTGTGGGGATTACAGGCGTGAGCCACCGTGCCCTTCCTGTAAATGATTTCTAAGATGCTAAACAACTCTGCTGGTGTCTGGTCAATCCTCTGGTTCTTTCCCCTCTGACCACATTCTGACCTCTTCTCAGAATATCCCAACCATTTGTCTTTTCTACCTCTGATTCCACCTTGAACTCCTAAAGCTCTTAGAGAGCCCCTTACCAAGGAACCTCGCAACAGCCCCAGGCCTGTTCACTCTGGAGTGAACCCAGGAGGCCGAGGTTGCAGTGAGCCGAGATTGTGCCCCTGCGCTCCAGGGCGATAGAGCAAGACTGTCTCAGAAGAAGAAAAAAAAAGTATGGGGCTGGAAGCAGTAGCTCACGCCTGTAATCCCAGCACTTTGAGAGGCCGAGGCGGGCAGATCATGAGGTCCGGAGATAAGAGACCAGCCTGGCTAACACGGTGAAACCCCGTCTCTACTAAAAATACAAAAGTTAGCCAGGCATTGTGG
>NW_016107451.1:1049455-1052861 GCF_001604975.1 Cebus imitator | reverse complement strand
AGGATGGTCTCGATCTCTTGACCTCGTGATCCACCCGCCTCGGCCTCCCACAGTGCTGGGATTACAGGCTTGAGCCACCGCGCCCGGCCAACAACGTGGGTCTTAACCACCAGTTGATGACGAAGCCAGGTGGGACGTCCGGCTTCCTAACGAACTACTCCAGCAGCACGCACTGCAGCCCACCCCCACTTCCACTGGAACCCAGAAGCCAGAGCGCGTTGATTAGCAACACCTCAGGGCCCTGGGGCAGTGGGAGGATAGAGAACACGTGGGTGCTGATTAGCTAACAGGCGCCTGCTGTCTTAGAATAGTTCAAACAGCAGCGGGGTGAGGCCTGAGACGCTAAGAAAATGTGGATTAAGTGTGGTGGGCTGGGTTGCGTTAACCATTCCCAGCATTCTCTGGGGAAGTCCCACACCTAATAGTCAACAGACATCCCCTGCGGTGGGTGATGTTGGCAGTGGCGGGAGACACACACAGTTTTTAAAGAGGTCCTTGTTCACACTCCACCCGCACCAGTGGACTTCAGCCCCTGTGGTATTCACTCCTTTAGGGCTAAGTTCAGAAACTGTCTAAAATTAAAATCCAGGAGCTAAAGATAGGCTGAGGTGAGAATGCTGAGCTGTTCAGACACTGACCAGGTTAACTTTACAAGCTCACTGGCTTCCAGAGGGTTGGAGACCCTTCTTAGCCTCCTAGCTCAGAAGGAAAAGTGGGGGTGGAGGGACGTGAGGCTGCCGGTTTAATCTTCACCCAATGCCCATTTCAGCCAGGGGTTCCTGGAAGGACGGGCCGTGGCGTATTTCATAACACTTTCCTCCCTCTACTCTCTTCAGGGCCCAGGAGACAAACCTTCCAAGCCTCCCGGTCCCCGTGGCTTCCCTCTCACCGAGTCCCAGCCCTACCCCTTCTCCCGCTGAGCCCTGGCTGGGATACCTTGGCCGCCGGACGCACTCCTCAGGCCCCGCGCGCTCGAGCCTCAGGGGACGCAGCCGCCAGACCCTGGGGCCGCCTCCCCGCGCAGCACCTCCTGCCTCCCGCGCAAGCACGTGGGACCTTGACTCGCCGCCCCCGCCTCCTCCTGCTCGGCGTCCTAGCCAGCGGCTTGGGGCGCGGCGCGTGGGCGTGCTGCGGGGCGACCATGGCTGTAGACTGTTACCTCCAGTTCCCACAGTAACAATCGAAAGCCACGGTTGCCCTGGAGACGCGGGGGCGGGGCGCGCGGACGGCGCCGGCGCGGGGCGGGCTGACGTCAGGGCCGCGGGGGGCCGGAGGGGCGGCCGGGGTGGAGTAGCGCGCGTGGGCCACCGCCCCTCGCAGCCCCTGGGGGCCGGCACGGGGCGGCCAGACGGCGGCGCCTGCGTTGGTCAGCACCGCGGACAGCGGCGGCCCGGGGGCGGGGCCCTGAGGGACGGGGACGGGGGTCCTGGGGCGCGGCGGCAGCGGCCGGGGCCGCAGTCCTGGGGCGGGGCCAGGCGTCGGTGGCCGTGACTGGAGACTGTTACTGAGGGCGGCCCGGGCAGTAAGCAGTCTAGAGCCAAGGTGCCGGCGCGCTGTCCGGGCGGGGTGCCCCGGTCGCCCCGGCTGGGGGCGCTGCTGCTCCGCCTCCCCCGCGTCTCCCGCCCTGCTCCGCCCAGCGCTCGCGGACAGGCACGCGGCCGCTGACGTCAGAGGGCCGTGACGTCAAAGATGTCCCAGCGGGGGCACTTCCGGCGCCGGGGGGGGGGGCGTGGGGGCGGGGCGGCCCCTGGCGAGGCCCCGCCCTCCGGTCCTGAGAGGACAGCTCCGCTCGCAGAGGCGGGAAGTCGTGGGCGCCGCGGGACCCGCTGGACGGGACCGGTCGGGGAGGGGCGCCCGGAGCCCTGCGGGGCGCGGGGTCCCAGGAGGGCCCGGGAGGCGGGGGTGGGCGTCCGTCTCTCGCCTGCGCCCCCGCTCAGCCGGCCGGGCAGCGAGGCTGAGTCACCGCGCCGCAGGGAGGGAGAAGAGGGGGCGCGTCTCCTGGGGCGCCAGCACCTTCGCCCCACTTTCCTGGGAGGATGGCGCGGGAGCCTCAGGAAAGCCGGAGGGGGCGTCTCTGAAGTCGGTCCTCCGCTCGATGCTCCTCCAAGTAGCTGCGTCTCCATCGGGCGCCGGCAGGTGCCGCGCGGACTGGTGTGGGTCTCCGGCCCGGCTCTGCCGCCGTGAGGGGACCCCGGTGCCCCCCGCCCGCCCCGTGCCCACTTTGAGGGCCGCCCCCCGCCGCCTGCCCGTCCCGCCCGTGTCCGCACCTCTGCCCATCGTGACCGGCCAGTCCCGCTTACCTGCGGGCCGCGTCGCCACTGCGGGGTCGCCTCCCGCAGCCCGGCCGGCGCGGCGGCTTTTATAGACGCGCGTAGTACTCGTGCGGCGGCTCATTCATGCGGCCGCGGCTCCTACACACTGACGCGCTGCCGACGTCAGCGGGGAATTTAGGAAATGGGAAGAGGGGCTATTTATAGTGGCGAGGCGGGGGGTGGGGACCGAGGCGACCGGGAGCCGGGACGGGAGGAGGGGCGCGGAGGCAGCGACGGGGTGGGGGGAGCCGCGGCCCTGCCCAGCGGACAAGGGGTTCACTTTCCGGAACCGCGGGCTGGGGCCGGCAGGCGGCGCGGGGGGGAGGCGCGGCGGGCTCTGCGTGCTTTTCCACGCTCTCCTTCCGGAGACCCCGCGGCTCCTGGGGGTTTTCGCCGGGCCGCCCCTGCCCCCTTCTCAGTTCCCGGACCTGACGGCTCTGCCGTCACACCCCGCATAGCCACTGCGGTGTCGTCACCCTGTCGTCCTGCGGGGCGAGCAGGAGAGGAAGCTGGGCTCCCGTGGGGGCCTGGGGCGCAGCTAGGGCTGTGGCGTCGGGGCCGGGAGAAGAGTTGGGGATCCCAAGGTGGCCCAGGGGTCTTTAGCGGAGGAGCCTTGACCCTGGGAGGGAAGGCCCAGCGTGGGTTCAGGTCCCCCCCAGGAGCTGGAGACTAAGGGAAGAGGTTGGGGAGGGTGGTCGGGCCTCCCCAGAAATGAGGAAAGGGACGCTCTGAGGGAGGTGGGGGGACGCGCTAGAGGTAGGGGTGAGAGGAATGGGCAGCCTCAGCGAAGGGGAGCTCAAAGGCTGTCAGTGCCACGCTCCAGAGCCTGGCAGCCAGGGCCCACCCTCGGACCATTTGTGGCACGATGGACGCTCCGAGAGCTCATGTTAGGGTGGTAAAGCGTGAAGGAGTCCAGGGACACGGCACCTTGGCCAGGAGGGGATGAGGAGGACCATTTCCTGGAGGAGTTAATGTTCTGGAGGCCAGAATTGGCAGGGAGAACCCCTGACTTGTGGGGCAGTCCCGCTGCTTGGGAGCAGGCAAATGCATGGTCGTGGCCCGGTCTGGCTCCATCGAGATCGAGGAAGGCTCTA
>NW_016107451.1:988803-1049430 GCF_001604975.1 Cebus imitator | reverse complement strand
GGGGGGGGAAGGGCGTTCATACGAGGAGCTGGGCCAGCATGGGGAGGGGCTGCGCAGGGCACGGCCGGAAAAGCAGGGCAGGGAGAGAAGGGGGAAGAGTGAAGTCCATGGGAGGGCAAGGAGGCCCTCACACTGCCTGGGCTGGGGCAGGGCTGTGAGATCCTCCCTCACCAATGGAATGAGGGCTTGAGAATCGGGTGGGAGGGGTAAGGGCAGTAAGTTAACTTGGGCAGCGGATGAGGGGAAACGCTGAAGAATAAAGACTGTGGGCCCAGCAGACCCCTGGGGCAGGTCAGCAATGCACAGACTCCACTGCACAAGACACATGGGGCGAAGGGGCTCTTTGGAAGGGGGGCATCTGACTGTATCAAAAGGAGAAAAGATAAAAGGAGATGGGGTCAGAGGCCCTGCATGCTCTGGGATTTGGCCTCCTCGAGCTCCCTTTTTCTGGCCGCTAGCCTTTGTCCCGGGGTTCCATTATTTACAAATGCCTTCCTGCTCAGTGGGAGAACTCCTATTCATCCGTCAAAGCCCAGCTCTAGGAGCACTTCTAAGGAGCCTCTCCACCTCTCCTCAACACTCTGTAACTTCCATCTCAGGCCGCAGCACGTCCCTCGGCCAGATGTCGGGGGGATTCGTCTGCCCTAGAGACCATCAGCTCCGGAGGCCTCCGTTTTCCTCACTCATTCTCCAGTGAGGATGCTATGGGGAGACACTGGAGAGGGCGTGGGTAAGATGGATCCAGAACCCCGGGGGGAAGCAGAGAGAGGGGCGGACTCGGGCGGCGGGAATCAGGCGAACTTGTAAGGACCGAAGCCTCCGCTGGGCACCGAGGCCGTGTGGTCGCCCGCGCAGCAACTGGAGCCTCCGGGGGGCGCCCGAGGCCTGGGCTGGAGGCGCACAGATGCTGAGCCTGTGGGGGGAGAGGCCGCCGGCTGTGTCGCTCGGGGGGCGCTACGTCGCGCCGGCTGCCCCTCGCCCGGTGACTCAGCCGGTACCTCTGGCGGGGCTGTGGGGGCCAGAGGACAGCGCGGGGGGGCGGCGAGCGCGGTTGCTAAGCTCTCCAAGGCCTCGGAGGGACTGGAGCCGGGCGCACCTCATCGGTTGCCATGGAAACGCTGCGTCCCAGCCCCTAGCGCTCCACGGCAGAGGGAGGCGCAGCCAATCGGAAGCGTCAGAGTTCTCGGGGAGCCCCCCCCCCGCTCCACGCCGCGTGTGGGCGGGGGTCAGGAGGTGTGGGGCGGAGGCGGAGCGTGGGCCGCGGAGATCCGGCGTTCGCAAGAGGCTGGGTGCGCTGCGAGGCCGCACGGGGCCACTTCCGGATAGTAGTGCCGGCAGCCGCGCACTAGTGCGGGGTCCCCTTCTTCCTAGAAGACGCGTCACCTACACACCTGACCTTCACGTGGGGCGCGGGACCTTGCGGGATCCCAGCCGCAGGCACACCTGTCGTTTCCTTCGGGCGGGTGGGTTGGAGGAAAAGTCCATGCGGGATTCTACACAACGGCGTAGGTCGGGATTTTAGGGCCCCGGGGTTACTTCTGCGCTCCCCCACCACAGGCGCTTTCCAGCTATTTTCCAGTCGCCGTGATGGCTCGTTGTGGACTCCTTTAGGAGACCCGCAAGTTCAGGGCGGGCTGTGTGGGTAACACCTCTGCCCATGTTCCCAGAGGGCCCTACGTGGCTGCCCCAGGAGTATCCAGAGCGCCAGGGCTCCGGGGAGGGGCAGGTGTGGGTCTGGAAACATGCCTGGAGTGACAGTGCTTGGAGAGGGCTGGGACAAGCCGGTTCATGCCGCGCACGCCGAGTCCGTGCGCCTGAGTGAGGGTGGGTGTGTTGGGCCGTGCGTCCAAATGGACAGTACCGTACGGTAACGTCCTCGGAGAGTTCCCGGAGAGCCTGGCTACTCCTGCTTAGGATAACCTCTCCCCTCCCACCAGAGTCTTGTCCTTGCGGGCAGGGCTTTTCCGAACTGGGGCTGTGTATATACAAATACGTACATGGGAGCGCTCAGCTCAAAGCCCAGCGTTTCCGAGGCTCACGTGTCCGGGGTCGGGATGCCAGGTGGGCACGTGTGGGAGGGCGTGCCTGCGGCTGGGGCGCGGTGGGCGGGGTGGGTCCCTCCCGGTCGCTTAGCATCTGTGCGCCTCCAGCCCAGGTGCGCGGGAGGAAGGCCGTGGCCTGGCCCGCAGAGCCCCGTGCGCCCGCGAGGTGGCGCCATAGCCGCAGCAGCGCTCGCCGGCCCGGGCCGCTCCAGATAAGAGTGTGCGGAAAGCGCGGCGGGGCTGAGACGCGACCAGGACGCGGGGAGGACGGACCAGCAGGACAGACCGACCGGGGGCCCGGCGGGCGGAGGGCAGAGCAGCCACGTCCCCCCTGGATCCGCCGGCAGCCGGGCCCGGGGCTTTCGACATGCCCCCCAGGTGGGTCCTCGAGCCGGGGACCGGGAGGGACTGGGGGCCCGGGACAGCCCGGTCCTCGCGCGTCGGCCGCCTCGGGCGCATCCTCTGGCGCGGGCGCCCCATCGCGGGCTGGCGGCTAGCGCTCAGGGCTCCGGGTGTCGTCCCTGTCGGACTCGGGATCGCCGGGCCGCCGCTCGGCTCCGGGTTCACGGCGGGGTCAGCGGCCCGGGGCCGGCTCTGCCCGCACATGGGCTGCAGAGGCGAGGGGAAGGGAAGGGGAGCTGGCGGGCGGGGCTGGCAGGGGCGCTGCCCTGGCACAGCTCGGGGCCTGGCAGCGGCGGGTGGGGCACCGGCTAGGAGCTGCCATCGCCGCGGGGAGGGGATCCCGGCCCGCCGGGGCCGCAGGTAACGGGCCCGGAGCCCCGCTGGCCAAGAGGGGAACCGGGTCGGGGGGGCGAGCGAGCCGCGGGCAGGGGACTCGGGGCTCGGCCCCGGGATCTGCCGCCGGAATTGGGGGCCGCGTGGAAGAGCTGCGAGCCGGGGGCCTGGGGCCGGCGCGCTCCTCCCGCCTTGTCTGCAGTTGGAAAACTTTTCCCCAAGTTTGGGGTGGCGGAGTTCCGGGGGAGAAGGGGCCGGGGGAGCCGCGGAGGGAGGCGCCCGGCCCGCGCGTGTAGGGCCCAGGCCGAGGCCGGGACGCGGGTGGGGCGCAGGCCCGGGTCAGGGCCGCAGCCGGCTGTGCGCAGTGCCCGCCCGGGGCGCTGCCCCCTCCCTCCCCTGGGAACTGCGTGGCTCCCCCCTCCCCCCCACCTGCTTCCTGCCTCAGCCTCCTGCCCCGATATAACGCCCTCCCCGCGCCGGGCCGGGCCTTCGCGCTCTGCCCGCCGCGGCAGCCGCTGCCTCCGCTCCCTGCGCGGCCTCTGCCCGGGCCCCGACCGAGGGTTGACAGACCCTGGCTAGGGCGGCGCCAGGGCGGGCATCGCGCTCCCCTCCTCCGTATCACTTCCCCCAACTGGGGCAACTTCTCCCGAGGCGAGGCGGGAGGCGCTCGCTGCCCGGCTCCCTTTCTCCCTACTTGGGCAAACTTCTCCGCCCTGAATGACTTTTCCCGAAGCGGACATTTTACTTAAATCGGGTAACTGTCTCACAGAGGGTCACTTCGCCCGAACAGTTGTCTCCTGGGAAGCCCCAGCGCCCAGCCGGGTGCCCCGCGGCGTCTGGGCCTGGGGCGTGCAGGCCGGCCTGGCCTCCCCTCCGCCCTCCGCCCTCCGCCGGCGGTCGCTCTGGTCCCGCTCTTTCTCCCGGTCCGGGCGGGCAGGCCTGGGCCCCACTGCAGAGGGCGGCGGGTCCTCGCCGGTGCCCAGGCCGCAGTGCTGATGCCCCCGCTCAGCTGAGGAAGGGGAAGTGGAGAGAGACGTGCCGGGCTGGGGCCAGGCGGCCAGCGCCGCAAGCTCTCACCGGCCGGTGTGTGTCCCCGCAGGAGAGTGTGCTGGGCAGACGATGCTGGACACGATGGAGGCGCCCGGACACTCCCGGCAGCTGCTGCTGCAGCTCAACAGCCAGCGCACCAAGGGCTTCTTGTGCGACGTGATCATCGTGGTGCAGAACGCCCTCTTCCGCGCGCACAAGAACGTGCTGGCCGCCAGCAGCGCCTACCTCAAGTCCCTGGTGGTGCACGACAACCTGCTCAACCTGGACCATGACATGGTGAGCCCGGCCGTGTTCCGCCTGGTGCTGGACTTCATCTACACGGGCCGCCTGGCTGACGGCGCGGAGGCGGCAGCGGCGGCGGCCGTGGCCCCGGGGGCCGAGCCGAGCCTGGGCGCCGTGCTGGCCGCCGCCAGCTACCTGCAGATCCCTGACCTCGTGGCTCTGTGCAAGAAGCGCCTCAAGCGCCACGGCAAGTACTGCCACCTGCGGGGCGGCGGCGGCGGCGGCGGCGGCTACGCGCCCTACGGCCGGCCGGGCCGGGGCCTGCGGGCCGCCACGCCGGTCATCCAGACATGCTACCCGTCCCCGGCTGGGCCTCCGCCGCCCGCCGCGGAGCCGCCCCCAGGCCCCGAGGCCGCCGTCAACACGCACTGCGCCGAGCTGTATGCCTCGGGGCCCGGCCCAGCCGCCGCCCTCTGCGTCTCGGAGCGCCGCTGCTCCCCTCTGTGCGGCCTGGACCTGTCCAAAAAGAGCCCCCCGGGCTCCGCGGCGCCAGAGCGGCCGCTGGCTGAGCGCGAGCTGCCCCCGCGCCCGGACAGCCCTCCCAGCGCCGGCCCCGCCGCCTACAAGGAGCCGCCGCTCGTGCTGCCGCCGCTGCCGCTGCCTTTCCAGAAGCTGGAGGAGGCCGCGCCGCCCTCGGATCCGTTTCGCGGCGGCAGCGGCAGCCCGGGACCCGAGCCCCCCGGCCGCCCCGACGGGACGAGTCTCCTCTACCGCTGGATGAAGCACGAGCCGGGCCTGGGTAACTATGGCGACGAGCTGGGCCGGGAGCGTGGCTCCCCCAGCGAGCGCTGCGAAGAGCGCGGTGGGGACGCGGCCGTCTCGCCCGGGGGACCCCCGCTCGGCCTGGCGCCGCCGCCGCGCTACCCAGGCAGCCTGGACGGGCCTGGCGCGGGCGGCGACGGCGACGACTATAAGAGCAGCAGCGAGGAGACCGGCAGCAGCGAGGACCCCAGCCCGCCCGGCGGCCACCTCGAGGGCTACCCCTGCCCGCACCTGGCCTACGGCGAGCCCGAGAGCTTCGGCGACAACCTGTACGTGTGCATCCCGTGCGGCAAGGGCTTCCCCAGCTCGGAGCAGCTGAACGCGCACGTGGAGGCGCACGTGGAGGAGGAGGAGGCGCTGTATGGCAGGGCCGAGGCGGCCGAAGTGGCCGCGGGAGCCGCCGGCCTCGGTCCCCCTTTCGGAGGCGGCGGGGACAAGGTCGCCGGGGGTCCCGGGGGCCTGGGAGAGCTGCTGCGGCCCTACCGCTGCGCGTCGTGCGACAAGAGCTACAAGGATCCAGCCACGCTGCGGCAGCACGAGAAGACGCACTGGCTGACCCGGCCCTACCCGTGCACCATCTGCGGGAAGAAGTTCACGCAGCGTGGGACGATGACGCGCCACATGCGCAGCCACCTGGGTCTCAAGCCCTTCGCGTGCGACGCGTGTGGCATGCGGTTCACGCGCCAGTACCGCCTCACCGAGCACATGCGCATCCACTCCGGCGAGAAGCCCTACGAGTGCCAGGTGTGCGGCGGCAAGTTCGCGCAGCAACGCAACCTCATCAGCCACATGAAGATGCACGCCGTGGGGGGCGCGGCCGGCGCGGCCGGGGCGCTGGCGG
This sequence comes from Cebus imitator, assembly GCF_001604975.1. Lineage (NCBI taxonomy): Eukaryota > Metazoa > Chordata > Mammalia > Primates > Cebidae > Cebus > Cebus imitator. The sequence goes on along the minus strand of NW_016107451.1, from coordinate 1,043,718 downwards.
GCTTGGGGGGGCTCCCCGGCGTCCCCGGCCCAGACGGCAAGGGCAAACTCGACTTCCCCGAGGGCGTCTTCGCCGTGGCCCGCCTCACGGCCGAGCAGCTGAGCCTGAAGCAGCAGGACAAGGCGGCTGCGGCCGAGCTGCTGGCGCAGACCACGCACTTCCTGCACGACCCCAAGGTGGCGCTGGAGAGCCTCTACCCACTGGCCAAGTTCACGGCCGAGCTGGGCCTCAGCCCTGACAAGGCGGCCGAGGTGCTGAGCCAGGGCGCCCACCTGGCGGCCGGGCCCGACGGCCGGACCATCGACCGTTTCTCTCCCACCTAGTGCGCCCCTCGCCCGCCTGCCCAGTCGCTGCTGCGCGGCCCGGGCCTGCACGGCGGGGGCGGCGCGCAGGCCAACCGCGCCCGGGACAGCCCCAGCCACCGCGGCTGCGTCTCCGCAGTGGCGGCCCCACCTCTCGGCGGCCTCACCTGGCCTCACTGCTTTGTGCCTTAGCTCGGGGGTCGGGGGGGGGGTGGAAACCCCGGGACGGGGGTGGGACGGGGTAAGGGAAATCTATATTTTTGATATCAGCTTTGACCAAAGGAGACCCCAGGCCCCTCCCCGCCTCTTCCTGTGGTTCGTTGGCCCCCTCCCCTGGCTCCGCGCTGCTCTTAGGGGGAGGGGTGTCACTTTTGGGGCACTCCTGGCCCTACCTCCGGCCCTTGCGACCACACCCATTCTCACTGTGAATCTCCCCGCTGGGGTCGGAGCGTCGGGCAGAGCTGGGGAGTGGGGAGGGGACTGAGCCGGCCGGAGGGCCCCCCCGCACCCCGCTCCCCCCCCCACCCCGGGACTGATAATGTGAAGTTCCTCATTTTGCACAAGTGGCACTAGCCCCAGGGCCAACCCTTCCTTCCTCGACCACCGAGGGCGGGGAGTTCTGGAGTCGGAGGTTTAAGAGCCCTGGCCTACCAGCTCACCCACTCCCACGGTGCCCCCTCCCTTCCCTGGGGCCCCGGACCATATTTATTGCATGCGCCCCGGCGGCCCCCCATCCCGAGCCCAGGCTGGGCTGGGCTGGAATGCGGTCTCTTTAGCTCCCTCCTCTTAGTTTGTATATTTCCTACCTTGTACACAGGCTCTTCCAGAGCCGCTTCCATTTTCTATACTCGAACCAAACAGCAATAAAGCAGTAACCAAGGACCCCGACCCCCGCTCTCTTCTGCCCTTGCACAAGGACCTGGGTGGCAGAACCCGCTGGGTGGAGGAACCAGAAAGGGCCACCCTCACACAGGTACAGAGGCATGGGCCTGCCTCCCCTTCCCATCCCAGAAACAGGTCAGCAAGAGGTCAGGTATATTTCATAACTAAAAATTTATTAAGGAAACAAAACCAGTGCTGCAAACGGGACAGCAAGGAGAGATGGGTCTCCCTCCCAACCCCCAGTCATCCACCTCTGGGCTGGGGAGAGGATCTTAAAGGAGAAGCCAGGGACCCTGTACTCCCTGTACCCCACCTTCTGAGATTCTAGGGGACTCACCCCCCCAAACTATTGGCCTTGGGTTCCCAGCACAGTGCCTCTGCTCTGGCATAGTCCTGGGCCTCAGGGAGGGCAGAGCTGTGCAGTCTGGCCCTGGGCTCTGGTCCCATTAAGATTTGCCCCTGGCTCCACCTAAAGCCCTGTCTTGCCTAAGTCATCCTTATCTCTGGCCTTGGGTTGGAGGAACTCATTCCTGGTAAGGAAGCCTCCTCACTGAGGGACCAGCTAAAGGGGCAAGGAGAGGGCCCCTGCGTCTGTTCTGGGAAGTGAGGGCAAAGCTAGAAACCAGGTGGCAACTCCAGGTGGTGATGTTACCCCAGGCACTGGAAGGTCTCAGGCTGGGCTGCCCACACCTGGGAAGGTTCTCCTAGCACAGGAGCCGAGGGTGGAAGGCCCTGGGTGAGAAAGCTGTACTAGGTTCCTGCCACGGGGAGTAGAGAAGGTTCAGAGTGAGAACCCCTATGGGAGGAACTGAGGAGAAGAAATAAAAGGGATCAGGGAGGCCAGAAGGCTCAGCTAGGAGGGGAGGAGTGTGAGGGGAGCCAAGAAGTCAGGACATTTCCTGAAGAGGAAGCTAGAGTGAAGGAAGGCCAGCGAGGAGAGAGGGTGCAGGTGGAGGCCACCCAGGGAGCACGGGCCTGGGACCAGATGTCCCTTTCCTCTAGACCCATGACTGTCCAAGGGGAAACCAATGGCAAAGTTTGAGGGACCCAGATGGATAAGGGCAGGAAGAAGAGCAGCAGAATGGGTGTGTGTTATGCCTGGGGTGGATGGTAGAACAGGTGAGGACCCAGGGCTGGTGTTAGGGAGACGGTGTCCAGAAGCCACTGGGGTCCATGGGCAAGTCCAGGCCCAGGGAGATGGAGAGACACACCCTAGGCACTTGCTTCCTGACATAACCAAAGCCTCTTGAACATTCAGGACAGAGGTTCTGAAGAGGAAAGGGACCTGTGATTCCACTGCATCTGATGAAAACTCGAAAACCCTTGCCCTGTCTCCACTGGAGAAAGTGGCTGCGTTCCAGGCCAGAAGGCCCCCCACCAGCCTTAGGATGAGGCAGGGGAGGGAGAAAGGCTGAGGGCACGGGCGGCCTATCTGGCTTGCCCAGCTGCTGTTGCTGCAGCCAGTCACCTCCCTGCTAAATCTTGGCAGCCCAGGAGGGTCCCAGCAGCTTCCGCCCAATCCTTGGGAGGGGCTCTGTGAGGAGCAGCTCCCCCACAGCATGGCCACGGCGTGGGTTGGAAGAGGATGGTTTATTGTCTGGGTGGATTGGTGGCTCAGGCACGTGGGCATCTTCTGTGCTACACTGGGCGCCTGGTGGCCTTTCAGGAATGGTTCCACAGGGGTGGGCCCCAGTGTGGCTCCCTCAGCCCACCTGGGCCCATGTGAGGAAGGCTGGGATGTCCCGTACAGGTACATTCCTTGTGAGCGCCTTCACACGCAGGTTCCGGTCATCCGTCAACAGCACCACCTCCCGCAGCAGCCGGATGGGCTCCTCTGTGGGCGCGAGAGAGTGGAAGGCTGTCACTGAGGACAGGAGGCAGGGGCACGGGCTGCTCTCCTCACCCTGGAGAATGTGGTCCGAGGGTGGGGGTGCCACACCAGCCATTTCTTGGCCCTTCCACAAGTCCTTTCTTCCACCTGGGCTCTCAGCCTCAGGGGCCCCTCCCCCACTGGTGTAGAGAGGGCTGCACCGCGCTTCTGCTTTGACTCCTGCCTCCCACGCAGGACTCTTCTACCTAGTTCCTGAGGGCGGCCCAAACCCACCAGCCTCAAGACCTGTCTTGCAGCACCCTGACCTGAGGGAGCAGAAGCAGCCCCTTGCTTTCTAGTTCTTCTTACCACATGGCTGGCTCTGGATCACAACACCACGCTCCCCAACCCCCACTTTTTTTTTTTTTTTGGAAAGTCCAAAGCAAACCCCCACTTTTTTTTTTTTTTTAACAAGTCCTCTCCCTCTGAAAGCCAGCAGGCTGATGCTTTAGGCATCCAGAGGTAGAAGACAAAAGATGGAACAGAAAATGTATCCAGGGTTTTCCGGATGTGGGGAGAGGGGTTAGCTCAAGGGAGCCCTGAGGAGAGAAGGGGGTGAGGGTCTTCGCAGAATTGTGCCAAGGGTATACCAAGGCTTCGGCCAACTGACTGCCCCTGCTAAGTAAAAGGAATCCATGTGTGCAGGCAAAAGTCTCTAACAGTACAGGAGAGGAAAAGGGCAGAGCCGAATTACGATGACTACCCCAGCTCTGTCTCGCCCCAGAGGAAGATCTGTATATCCTCCCAGGTTTCTTTATGCATATTTACAAATACATACACTTGTACATGTAAGCCTTTTTTCCTACATCATCGTGATCATGTTAGCCACACTTTCTCAGAGTTTATATACTTAAAATACCTTTCCATAGCGGCACAGACAGCTTTCATTCTTTTTAGATGACTTCTTTTTTTTTTAGCTCAATCTCCCCACTACCTCTCTTTCCCTTAACTCCCTAATCTTTAACACATTGGAGAGAACTGAAGCCAGGGACAAGCACTCACACAAGTGACATTCCTACCCCTGGCATGCCTGCCTGGGTGGCGGGTCCGTTCCTCAGTCCCAGGCGGGGCCCCTCCTGACGGAGGTCCAGCAGACAGCAGGGCACAGGAAGTGCCCTGTGGTGCTCACTGACTGCGTGGGCTGGCGGGGATGGGGACTGCAAACATCCATGTCTGACCTGAGCAGTTTCAGGCTTGCCAGCTCCAGGCAGGGAGGCTGAGAACTGGCTTTCAGCCTGGGGAGGATTCAGGAGGGAGAGGTTTGTGGGGCTGGTGGTAAGAGGAAGAGGACAAGAGGAAGGGAACGTGAAGGGAAGCAAGGGGCTGTGGTGGGCAGAGGGGAGAGGAAGGTGGCCCTGGGGAAGGGGATGCTCAGAACCTATTCAGCTGGCTGGGCAGGGCCCTCTGCAGGTGAGTGTGGGCCGGGGTGGTGCTATGCAGGCCTCAGGGGGGTTCCCAGCTGGCTGGCTGCATCTGTTGCGGCCCCACCATTCCTGCCCTGGGCCTCAGACCAGGAGCGTCCCAGGCCTTAGGTCAGCCAACCAAGGCCCGATGTTGCTGGCAGGGGTCTGCAGAGGTTTCTGTGGATACTTTGAGACATTTTTAACAATAAACATCCTCTGTTTTGACACTGGTAACTTCACTTTGTTAGAAACCAGAGGCTGTCATCTTGTCAGGCCCCATCCGCCATAATCCACATGATTTTAAAATTCAACATCGTTTACACATAAACATTTAGTGACGGTTTCTCTGTGAATCTGACAAGTTAATCTGCTAAGAATTCACACTGACAAATGAGGTTTGATTACACCAGCCATTGCTGATGTAATTCTGATAGGGGCGGTCCCCAGGATGGCAACGGGTCCCTGTCGGCTGTTTGGGGTGAAGTCGGGGGTGGAAGGACTAGCAGGGCCAAAGCCAAAATGTGTCTGTGCTGAGAAAGCCAGTTGTGAGGCCAGGGTGGGGCCCTGCAGCACGGAACCACACTTCCCAACAAGGCCTCTGCAGTCCTGCCTACCCTCACTCGGGAGGTACCCTTCCAGGAAGCTCCCAGGGGCAGAACATAAGCTCCTCTGCTTGGCTCAGCCACGGCTCCTTTTTATCACCTCCATGCTCCTATCTGGTCCTAAGTTATATGACACGCAAACCCTGGGGCAGGACCCCTCCTGAGGAACAGCAGTTACAGGCTTGTAACCAGCCCCTAGTAAAGAGACTCATGCAGGGGTGAGGGGCTGCATTAGTGTAGGGAGAAGAGGCAGGAGAGGGTCAACTCCCAGAGCAGCCTGAAGGCACGGGCTAGAAATGGGAGCAGAGAGGAGAGAGCAGCAGACAGAGAGCAAACGACAGGAGACCACTCAGAAGTAGACAAAAACTAAACACTGAGAACCATCAGCTTCACAGATGACACTGAGCTGGCAGGTCCTAGGAATTCCTTCCAAAAGAAAAAATGTCTGAATCCTGGGAGCCAGGAGCAGAAAAGCCCCAAGTGTCACTGACTTGTGGGGGATGAGTGAAGGACAGCTCGGGGTTGAGGGTGAGGTGGTCAGGCGCTTGGGAGACAACCCCAGAGTGGGCCTTTGGCCCAAAGATGAGATTCTGTTTCCCCAAAAAGGTCTTGAAAACCGGGCTCAGGGCTCAGTCCTCAAGCTCTCACCTACCTCCACTTTTAGCCAGCCTTCAAAGTGCTATAGCTGTGACCAAAGAGACCAGGAAACAAAGCCCACTACTGACTGGGAAGCACCTCTGTGCAGGCCTGAAATCCGGCACACATTCAGGGCCGAACTGAGAAGGGGGAAGGTGAGCAGACCCCTGGGGGCTGTCCTGAGAGCTGCAGACAGCTGGGCTCAGGAGACCACGGCCAGAACCAGCTACACTGAATCATAAAGACATTCTTGCTGTCAGAACTCACTGAGGACACCCAAGAAAGGAAAGAGATGCACGCTGAGTGAAAAGCCTCACTGCCCAGAGCTGGGCTTTCTGGGCTAGGCTCTTCCCTAGTTGGCCCAGGGTGCACCTGTCATTCCCTGGGGCTATGACAGGGAGGTCTGGCCTCAGGCGTGCATCAGCTCTGAGCACTGATTCCTTAGGCTTCCCAAGCCAGAGTCAGCAGAGGAACTCTTCTCAGAGGGTGAGGATGGGTAGGATGAGGGAGGACAGAGGGGATGGATGATCCCAAGGCAGGGCAAAGCTGTACCTTTTCTGGTGGGCATGAAGTCCTTAGCCTTGTCTTTGCAGTAGTGGAGGCAGCAGGAGAGGATGAGATCATCGTTGTTACCCTGGAGGAAGACAGGTGTGAGAAGCACCACTGGGCAGAAGGGGGCGCCATGAGGAGGAGGAGGAGGGATGCTCTGCCTCCGGGGCCCTGGGAAGGGCCACCTCCCAGACGCCCTCCCCCCACCCCGACATGCCTGCCCTGGCCCTGCCTGGCCTGGTCTGGCTGTGCCGCGTGATCTGGGGATAAGGAAGTCCCTGCGCCTGGGCTCCATGCTGGCTGGCCCTCAGCTGCCGAGGCTGATGGGCCTCCTTCAGCCCTTCCTTCCTGGAGACCTTGCTGTGAAAGCTGGCTGTGGGCTTTCCCTTCCTGCAGAGGGGTCTCACCAGCTGGCCAGTGATGTCCTCACTGCGGAAGGCGATGGATTCAAGTTCATTGCCACGGCTGGTCAGGGCTCGTAGGCAGGAGTCCCGACTCTCGAATCGCTGCTCGAGGAACTCGATGGACTTGCGGGCCTTTTCTTGTACCACACGGGCGTAGCCCCCAGCCCGGTGGTCTGTCTCCTGCCCCTTGGCCAGGCCGTCCAGCTCATTGATCACTGATGAGACAAAGCCCCACAAGGTACTGGCCTCAGCCATCAGCCTTTGTCCATTCACTTCCACAGCCAGTACCTTCCCAAACCCCAGAATCCATCCTTCCCCCACAGGAGGAGGGGAGCTTGTGGGGGAAGAAGGGTCTTGAACTTTCATAGTGCTATCCCCTTTCTGTCTCCTCCTGGGCCCTGCCCTCCTCTTGGGAGGAACTTAAAGGAATTTCCTGGACCTGTTGTATTTAGAGGGAGAAATCTGGTCCCTCTATTGCATTCCTTGGTTACAGGGCTGATGTGAAAGGGACCTCAGGAGAGGCCAGGGGATGCAGTCGCTAAAGGGAAAGGGAGACATTCTTCCTCAACGACTTGGGCCCCCACCCACAGCAGTCGAGGGCAGGACGGTTCTACCCCCACCTCACCGGAAGGGTGCAGGGAGGCCACCATGGAGGAAGGGACAGTCACAGCCTCATCTGCAAGGCCCTGGTAGTAGTCCTCCAAACCGCAACCCTGGCACATCTACCTTCCCTGATACTGCACGTGTGTGTGTGTGTGTGTGTGTGTGTGTGTATGTATGTGTGCCTGTCTGCCTGCTTATGTGTCTGGGACACGGCTTCATTTTCTGGTGAAGATTCTTTCCAAAATTCCAGCCAAAAGCCTGAGGTCAAGTGGGAAATATGCACTCCTTGGGGGCTCTGGGAGAGTTTGGGGTCTGAGGCCTCTCCTTAGCACAGTGATTCATGGCTCAGGGAGCCGGCGTGAGCACGCTGTTCCATGGTGAGCCTGGCACTCACTGTCTGGGTATTCAGAGACACTTTCTGGAAAGGGCCCATGTGGGAATACACACACACGCACATACACAATGCCCATGCTTTTGGCACCCTGAGGCTACAGTGCTCACACAACGCATGGCTGATGTTGGGAAGCAGTGGTAGATGGGTGTATGGCACAGCAAACAGAACATCAAACAGGAAAAACTGGTATTCTATCCCAAAATCTGCTTTCCTGCTTCCAAACTAAACAGGCTTCAAAGAGGAAGCTTGTTTGTGCTTCTGCACCGGGCGGGGCTTCTCAATGCTGGGGTCAGGCCTGAGGAGCATAGAGCAGGTTAAAGAGCATAAGAAACAAGAAGGGAAAGCGGTCGGCTTAACCCTTTGCTGCTCTGGGCATCGGGCATGAGTGCAGCAAGGAAAGCCTCAGTCAACAGGAGCCCTCCTCTTACAGCCCCTGAGCGCGTCCAGGGACCTGCCCAGCTGAGGCCGGTGAGAGAGGCCGGCCTGTGTGGCCACAGCACAACTGTCAGTTCTCAGCACCCTTGGGCGTCGTCTCTTTGTTCTTCGTGTATCTGCTGGGTTTGCTCCCTCCCCACCAAATCCGGATTTCCTTACTAAACCTTAGGCTCCTCAGGGCCAAGGGCCACAGCTCTGCCTTCCACTGGGTCTCTCAAGAACAAGGAGACTGAGCACGCAGTAGGGGTACAATCAGTCCTGGTGACTCAAAACCCTGCTAGCCTGGGATGGCGTCTGAGGCCCCTTCCAGCTCTCAGGTGGCTCCTGAGATGTCCACAGCCTCTTTCGGTTGTACCATTTCCTGACCATCCAGCAAAACTCTTTCCCCTGAAAACCTCCTGGGTGGGAAAGCAGAGAGACACATGACCCTGAAAGGCACCCGCCGAGGACCCAGTGAGGGAAAAGGGAAAGCCTGGGACGTGGGATAGTTTTGCTGCTCTGCCTTGGTGACAAACTGCTCTACCGCTGAAGAACAGAGAGCCTTTCCTCAGGTCTCAGGGACTGGATTTAAGAGGTTCTGGTCAGGCCACATGGGGAGGGGAAGGAAGACGGGGAGGGTGGAGGCAGGGAGGAGGGCTGCTTCAGTGCCAACATTCTCAGGTGGTGCTAACGCGTTTCCCACAACCCCCCAGGGCTCCGCAGCCTCTGCAGGGGCGGATGTTTCCTGCCCTTTGTTTCCACCCCCATCTGGCACTAAGACACTTGGGACTGGGAGGGAAGGCCCAATGGAACATCTTGGCATGGATGTCAAAGGTGGCTTGGCAGGCAGACTGCCAGTCTGGTGGCTTTTCCAGAGGACAAGGCTCTCAAACTTGCTTCAAGTAGTAGCTGAGAGGGGACGTGCAAGTGCCTGGGCCTCCCATCATCTCCTGGACCCTCTCCCTCCACAGAGGCCACCAGCTAGTCAAGCTACATCAGACACGAGCCCAGAGCCCACCCTGAGGCTCACCCACCACAGAGCTCCAAGAACTAAGGGTACCAAGACAGTCCCGTGGAGACAGCCCGGCTGGGCCTCTTTGGCTGGAGGGTGGACAGGCAAGCTAGCTGGGTCGCGAGATGCTGGCCCTGCACCAGCACCCAGGCCCAGACAGTGGTAAGGGCCCAAGTGGTAGGAATCCACAGGCAGGAGCCAGGGCCTGCTCCGGAGGGCTCCTGTTGGCCTAGCCTCAGGGTGACACTGGCCAGAAGAATGCTACCTCGAACCAACAGAATGATCATGAAAAGCTACAAGACAATCAGACCAAAGGCATCTAACCACTTCAAAATCCTCCCAGCCTCCCTGCCAGACCACCCAGCAGCACTGCCGTTATCTGCCAGGGCTGAGTGTTTACCAATAACGGGAACCAGCTTTGCTGTTTTACTGCAAGCTTTATAAGGATAAAAACAAGGGCTGGGCGCATGCAGCCTCTGGTTGCTGGGACACAGGAGTCCATTTGCTCGGGCAGTTTAAGCCATGGATCAGCCATGATCATTTGAACTGCTTTGATTATTAAACAATTTGCTCTGCCCCACGCATTCCCTACTTCCCTGCAAATCCTATCTTGCACACACACAGCAGCACTCTGGCCGCCTGGCCCCCGGGCCGTGGGGCATGTGTGCCGGGGCTGCTGTGCACGTGCAAGGCTGCTCTGCCCTTCCCGCCTGACTCACCGATGAGGGGTACCACCAGGATGTACTTCCTGCTCTCCAGCAGCCGTGCCAGACTGGCCAGGTGATCAATGAAGCCGTTGGTGTCTGGTACCAGGAACAAAGGTCTGATTTCGAGCTCCATCTGCCTCATCTGACTGTGGTCCTCCAGGACAGCCTGCAGGGACACAGAGTGGGGGATAAGCCAGGGTGCAGGCCGGCAAGCAGGTGGGTGACCAGGGCCCTGGAGCTCGGTGTGTCAGCACTCTGCCCTGGGAACCTCTTCCCTCCAGGGTCACAACCAGCCCCTGCCAGGCCTGAGGGAGAGGCCCAGGAGCTGGGCACAGCACTGCAATGAAAACCAGTAGAGATCGAGCAGCTCAGGGAAGGGCATGGGTAACACCCTGCCTTGGGCTGAGAAAGGAGGTCTCTCAAAGTAAATTCAACAAGGGAGAATTAGGTTTCTTAGATATGAAAGTGGTTTCACATACATTATCCAGGAAGCATATAAAGGGGGTACTTTTCAATCTAGACATGAACATGCAAACAGAATGTGTTATTTTGATTTACTTCACTGCAGAGCTAAAACAAAACAAAACAAAACATAGCCTGGGCAACACGCTGAAACCCCGCCTCTACAAAAAAATTAGCTGGGTGTGGTGGCACACGCCTGTGGTCCCAGCTACTTGGGAGGCTGACATGGGAGGACTGCCTGAGCTCTGGAGGCGGAGGTTGCAGTGAGTCGAGATCACACCACTGCACTCCAGCTTGGGTGACAGAGCGAGACTCTGCCTCAAAAAACAAAAACAGCAACAACAAAAAATGAATTTAAATTCAAAGGCCACACAAAAAAGCAATACTAACAAGTAATAATACGAAATTCTCCTGCGGCAGCAGCCGAAGTCCACATGATGTGATGAGTTCAGACCAACTCATGTGTCTGCAGAGAGCAGCACCGAGGCTGATCACAACCGCCACCACTTTGCCCTTGACCGGCGCAGGTTCCTCAACACTAGTCTTTTCTGTTCTCCTTCTGCTCCTCTGCCACGAATCTGCACAAGCTACACTATTATTTACTGGATATTTTTCTTTAGACTGACTTTGTTGCTTCTTTTTGCTTAGCGCCTTCTTCAGCAACAGCCTCAGGGTACTAAGCACTTCACAGCCCAGTCATCTGTTCACCAGCGCAAGCTACGATGCCAAAATGAAAAGCAGACGGAAGAACACAAGTAGGAGAGCCTCCTCTACACCTCTCACCAAGCACGGGCCCAGCGCCTGCCTCCCTGTGGCCTTTCACAGTTCTGAGGGAAGCTCCGGAGATGCACATTTGCGAAAGCCTGATTTTCTTCTCCGACAGCCTCACCTGTGGCAGTGGCCCTTCGAGACAGGCTCTGGGTGTGTCTGTCACTACAGAACATGGCCACCATTGCACTGCTTCCTCTTCTGGGGACCTTGGCCGAGAAGCAAACTGGTCTGTTGGCATCTGCCCAGACAGCATGCTCCCTGAGCGGGAGGTAGAGGGCACCCACACAAACCTGTCAGGGCCAGGAGGGCTGTCCCAGCCCCGTCACACCCTCTCATGGCCTTCTGCCACAGAGCAACTGGTGGAGACAGAGATGCAGGCATAGGGCAGGGGAAGTGGACGTGCGTGCCAACTGAGATGGGGCCCACAGTGCTGGGCCCTGGCCACCAACAGTCAGTGAGGAGGCTGCTCAGGTTTCACTGACAGTGACAGTAAAACTGAAAGGGCATGCCTTCAAATGATGGGGGTGGCTTCTCTGTGACCTGCCAGGGACCTCTCCCTATGAGTAAGTTGTTGCTGCCACTGCCACCACAGCTGGTGAAGGCACAGGCTACAGGACGCTGGCAGGCATGAGAAATGCAGCTAAGGGGCTCGGGCTGCTGAAGTCTTCCTACTGATCTCACTTGTAAGCGGAAGGTGCCACTACCGCTGGCTACCTTCCCATGGGACTTGAGGGTCACTGACCCTCCGCACAGGGCTGCCACCTAGAGGGTGACATGCATTCCAACAGACTTGGCTTGGGCATTTTGTAAGAACAGGAGACGGTCCCTCTCAGGTTCCTAAGCCACTGTCCGCCTTTCTCTTGCGGAGGGAGCATCAGCATTCTTGTTCCCTCACTCTCCTAGGCCGTGTGTTCTCTGTCTAGCTCTTTTCTGCCAGGCACGCTCTTCCTGGTACTGTGGCTCTCAAATCTCTGTCTTTCTGGGTGAGCAGGGACAGAACACGTACGGCTCAGGGAGAATCGGGAGCACTGGCACCTGGAGTGATGGGCTGAGGGTCCAGCTCTGCACCGCACCTCTGCCCCTGACCCCCTCCCCCTGCAGTCCACGCCCATCAGTTCTCCTGCCTTGAGAAACGGCCGTCCAGCCCTGGTCTGACTACCAAGGAAGTGGAACTGGCTGCCATTTTTTTACCCTATGTGAAGAATCAGCTCCTAAGTCCTTGTACCATCCTACCTCTACTGCTGGCAGTTAGGCAGGAGGGCCTTTGAGCCAGGTGGCCGAGGGAGGCTGGGGGCAAACAACCCACCTGTGTGTTCTGACAGCAGGGCAGAAGAAAAACCGAGGAGCAAGGCCCAGAGAGCCTCTAACTTCCCCAGCTTCTTAGCCCTGGCTTCTGGCTAGAAAGGTGAATAGGACACAGCCTTTCTGAGAGGGGGCGGCCCTGCTGGTTCCCTGGGGGTGGGGTGGGGACGAGCCACGTGAGGGTGGTCGGAGCTGTGCTGCCATTATCCGGTCGCAGGGACGCCCGCAGACAACTTCCCTTAACCTGGCTCTGCCCAGTGAGTCACCAAACAACAGCTTCCTGTTCCCCGTGTACCCTCACAGAGTCTCAGGAGATGAGATAAAGCTGTTCGCTCTTCTCCTGGGGTACCAGTGGGCCTCTGGGGGCGGGGGTCACACCTGGGTCACAAGACTGGCTCAGTCCCCTTAAAAAGAACCCAGGCTGAGGAGGCCTGCGGAGTCCACAGGCACTCTTCTATGGGTGTCTGCGCTTCCGGCCCTTTCTGAGTGGCGCTGTGTGTGTGTGCTTAGCATCTGCCCTTCCAACTTTTCCAGATTTCACCCGTCAGATTCCTGGCAGCTGTGCACGGCGCCTGTGCCGGCCGTCACGTCCCATTCCGATCTCTGGGTCGCACGGTAAGAGGAGGACACAGGATGCGCAGGGAGTGAAAAAGTGATGTCGGTGGGGAGAGTGCCAAGTCCCCACTCGCAGCCATGGGACACTTGGGGAGCAGGGGAAGCATGCCGCTGTGGAGTTCAGAGGCCGGTAGTGAGGTTTATTTTTGTTTGTATGAGTAAAAAGCTGCAGAAGCCTCTGGTGGGGGTGAGGGGGTGCAGTTGGAATGCTGCGGTTCAGACAGACTGGCCCTGGCATGGAGTCAAGCGTGCTGACCCGGAAGGAGAGTTCCACAGGAACCTTCTAACTGCAGCGAACGTTGGGCCACAGTGATCCCTGGATAGTGTACTTGGAACCCAAGCAATGTACGGACACTCTGAATCAGATTGGTGGCAATGAAGACTTAGTTGGCATAAAATGTGGAAGGGAAAAATAATTTTGTTTTTGGAAGGTGATAATCAGCTTTCTCTGAGGTATGGGAGTTTGCTGGAGCAAGCTGGCAGAGAGCTGGGAAAGAGCTCACACACAGTGATACCTAAGGAGGAAGCCAGCAGGCTTGGGTCGCTAGGAAAAACTCTTCTGCAGGTTAAGTTCCTTCTCTATGGTGGACATGATTTTATGGTGCATACCGCTGCAAGCTGAGACCCTGAGCATTACAAATAAAAGCAATTCAGTTAGCTGACACAGGAGCTGCGGCGCTTGGAGAACCCGGATCATGAAGCAGAGCAGGACCAGGAGAAGGCCTTCTTAGGTTTTCCTTCTGCTTAGGGGCTCCCACATAGAGTGTGGCTGCTTCCTTCCCTCTACAGGGAATCATTCATCCCTGAGCCAGAGTCTTCAACAGAAATTAGAAGCTTTGTAGCATAGGAAATTTCCACATTCGTGTTATATGTGGAGTCCCTGACACGTCAGTAAGTCAAAGCAGTGTTAGTCTCCTTTCCTCCTTCTCAACTCTGTTTTTTATTTTCTACATATCCAGAGCATAAATATCTGGGGAAACCACCAGGAAACAGAACTGGGAATGGGGAGCGGTGGAGCAGAGGACTACTGATGTTTTGTTTTTGAGATGGAGTCTTGTTCTGATGCCAGGCTAGAGTGCAGTGGTGTGATCTCGTCTCACCGCAATCTCTGCCTCCCGGGTCAAGCGATTCTCCTGCCTCAGCCTCCCGAGTAGTTGGGATTACAGGCACATAACACCACGCCCGGCTAACTTTTGTATTTTTAGAAGAGATGGGGGTTTCACCATGTTGGCCACACTGGTCTTGAACTCCTGACCTCAAGAGATTCACCTGCCTTGGGCCCTCAAAGTGCCAGGATTACAGGTGCGAATCACTGTGCCCAGGGTGATTTTTTTTTTTTTTTTTAAGAGACAGAGTCTCAGACTGGGCATGGTGGCTCACGCCTGTAATCCCAACACTTTCAGAAGCTGTGGTGGGTGATCACCTGAGGTCAGGAGTTCAAGACCAGCCTGACCAACACGGTGAAACCCCATCTCCACTAAAAATACAAAAACTAGCTGGATGTGGTGGCTTATGCCTGTAATCCCAGCTACTTGGGAGGCTGAGGCAGGAGAATTGCTTGAATCGGGTGGCGGAGGTTGCTGTGAGCCGAAACGGTGCCACTGCACTCTAGCCTGGGCAACAGAGCAAGACTCCATCTCAAAAAAAAAGAAAAAAGAAAAAGAGAGAGAGAGCGAGAGCGAGAGAGAGAGTCTCATCCAATATGGTGAAACCCTATCTCTACTAAAAATACAAAAATTAGCTGGGCATGGTGGCACATGCCGGTAATACCATCACTTTGGGACGCAAAGGTGGGCAGATCACTTGAGGTCAGGAGTTTGAGACCAGCCTGGCCAATATAGCGAACCCCAGTTTCTACTAAATATACAAAAATAAGCTGGGCATGGTAGCACATGCTTATAATCCCAGCTACTGGGGAGGCTAAGACAGGAGAATCACTTGAATCCAGGAGGCAGAGGTTGCAGTGAGCTGAGATCATGCCAGTGCATTCCAGCCTGGGTGACAAGAGTGAAACTCTATCACAAAAAAAAAAAAAAAAAAAAAAAAGAGACAGAGTCTAACTCTATCACCAGGCTGGAGTGCAGTGGTATAACCATAGGTCACTGCAGCCTCAAACTACCAGGCTCAAGTGATACTCTTCCGCCTCAGCTTCCCAAGTAGCTGGGACTACAGGTGCATGCCACCATGCCCGCTACTGATTTCTACTAAGAGAGTTACTGTATATATGTATCTTAACTATGTGGATGTAAGTGAAAAATAAAAAATTGGAAATAAAATAGGAACAGCTGGTGAGGTAAGCACTGGCTGGCAGTGCCCACCTCTTCTCGGGCCAGCAGAAACCAAAGGGAGCAGGTACTGAATGTGCTGGAGAAGGCGGGCAGAGGTGCCAGCCACATCCCCTGGGGTGGAAGGTAAGCATCTTCATTTGGGGGACACTGATCATGAAAAAACTGCTACTTAGAACCCCTTTTCTGGATGCCCAAATGTACCACAGAGCTTAATATATTCTTGCTTTCTTTGAAAAAAGGGTAACTATGGCAATTTGTTTGCTATTTCCTGTTTTCTGAGGACTGATTTTATTTTCAAACTAGACTGTAAAGTGCTCAAGGAGAATGGCCTGCTTTTCTTTCCATTGTCTACCTCGCAGACAGCCTGTCACATCAAGGGGCTTCAGGGACAGTGGACCCAATCACTGGGTCTCAGAGCTGAAGGGTTCCTAAAGACAATCTGACTGAATTTTAACTGATAACCTGTTCTCAAAGAGCCAGAGAAGTAGACTGGCCCTTTCCCGATGGAGAGGGAGTGGAGGGGCTAAGCATGACGCGTCTGAGCTTGCTCTGAGCAGCAGCCTGAGGGCGTTTCAGACAGGGGCCTGACCATTCCCTGGGAGGACAAGCCCCCAGTGGATGCTGCTAGAGGCCCAGCACTTAGGTTTTGGGGAGGCTGTAGTGGGCCTGGGTGGAAAGGGCGGATGCCCGCTCTGCGGGCTGATGTGCTTTCCTGCCTTGACGTGAACGTGCCCCCGACTTGGTAGTGTGCTGGCTCCCACCCTGTCTCCGACAGCTAGGAGCCAGGGCTGAGTGTCTGCCTTCCGCCAGCTTCCATACAGGTGTGGGGGGCTCTGTGCATACCCCATTGTTCCACAACAGCCCCCCCTAGCTGGGTGGCAGCATGAATGGACGGCAGCTAAATTTAGAGTGGAACTCCTGGGGCCACCACAAAGGAGTGACTGCATTTTCAGGAGGGCGGGTGGGCGGGAAAGGGACAGGGGAGAGAAGCTATTTTCAGAACACATGTCATTGCTGGCCACAGAGCAAGACTGTGGCCATAATGCCGAGGGAAACAATAGATGTGGCCAGAGGAAGAGCCTGTTATGTTTCAGGTGGGATGTTTGCAACTGCTCAGGAAACCTGACCCCGCCCGACAGCAGCACAAATCACAGCAAAGCCTCAGAGAGGCAGTGAGGAAGCGGGGGATTCACAGGGCCAGGGCCAGTATGAGGTGCCAAGAGGCCACGCCTCATGCCTGGAGGAGGATTTTCAGTGACTGCTTTGCTCTGGTGGTTTGGTTAGGAACGAAAACTTCTGTTGGTCCCAAACCATGTACCCGGCTCTGGTCTCTGAATAACTCCAAAGAATGGCAATGGGAATGAGAAGAAGTCAGGAGAAAAGCAGCCAGGTGGGCAGAACCAACAGGAGGAGCCGTCTCCGGCAACAAGGCAAAGCGTGGGCTGAGCCAGGGAGTGTGGCCTCACAGCCCTGGGTGGGCGGACTTGGCGCCCCCCAGCATCCAGGGGCCTGCCTGGGCGCTGCAGCTCCAGCTGCACAGGCTCGGAGAGCTCCCCACACCCCTTTTCTGACCTCCAGTCGGCCTCGCTCACCAGCCTCTGTGCAATGCCGGAAGCAGGGAGGGACAGGCTGCAGAGGGAGGCCAGGCCTCACCTTCCCCATCCTTGCAGAAGAGCTTAGGCCCAGGGGTCTAGGTAAGAACAGGGAAGTGGGGGTGTGGCTACAGCCCCAGATCTCACTTGGACTTTATAGCTATCCTGGGGTCCAGGAGGATTTTTTTCAACCCCATCTTCATATCCCCTTCCCCAAACATGTGTGGTTCCTGTTTTGCTACATCTGTGAAAGGCGCTGGGAACCGGGGACTTGCCTTACACCTCTCGGTTAACACCCTGGAGACTGATGCAGTTCAGGGCAGTGTAATTTACAGCCCATCTCTCCGATCTTAATTCACTCGATGCTCCTTTCTTCCTTATTGTATTAGTGTGACCCAGGTACCTGCCAACAATAATGGCCTCTCCAGCTAGGAGCCTCTCCCCCACTCCCAGGACAATTTATACCTTTTCCTTGGATTTTCCCCCCTTAAATTAAACAAAAAGAGGAAAAATAAGAAAAGGTTAACATGGGTTGGGAGCACTGAAGCCCCCGTGGTTCTGGGCAGGAAGCCAATGGCCTGAGGGCACACATGTGTGTGCTCTCCCAGAAGGGCCTTCACCGGCCCTGTTTTACAGCCACCTCGGCACAGACTCCAGGGTTCACGCATATGGCCAGACAGATGTGTCTGGCTTACGTTCAAGGCTGGAAAATGAAGAATTATGGAAGTGAAGGGCCCCGGGCATTAAAGAGCGGGGGAAGGGAAGGGGGAATTTTTCCTCTGCTGAGAAATCCTCTTGTGGCTGTGAGGCTGGAGGAAGGAGGCTGACAGGAGGCAGGGCCGCCAGCCTGGTGCACGTGGGGCCTGTTCTTAAAGGGGCCACAGCAGCCGCAGCTCCAGCTGGCCCTTCAATGCTGGGGCCTGAGCAGCCTCCTCAGAAGGAGCTGATCAGAACAGGCGGCCTAAACAGGGTCACTGGAAGTCAAGTGTTCTAGGAGACCTCCGATTCTTTCTTTCTTTTTTTTTTTTTTTAAATAAGATGGGGTTTCACCATGATGGCCAGGCTGGTCTTGAACTCCTGACCTCAAGTGAGCCACCCACCTCGGCCTCCCAAAGTGCTAGGATTACAGGTGTGAGCCATCGAGCTCAGCCCCGAGACCTCCGATTCTTAAGGAACTGACTGTTGCTGGAGAGGCAAAGCTGACATGGAGCTCCAGAAGGGATGGCTCCTGGCAGCACGTGCTCCCTCGGCACCCTGGACTCCGCTCTGTATGGACACTCACTCATACTTCAGATCGCTTGTCAAGGACTCTGCAACACTGTATCATTGTGACTCCTTTGTTTAGTTCTGTGTCCCCCAACCACTAGCACAGTAAATGCTCAATGCCACTTTACTAAACTGAGCTGCAGACGTAGCTCCCGATTCCAAGGAGTTCACAGAACAATGTGGAAACAAGTCTAGAAATGACTGTAACATGAGACATGACAGCAGTTCCACAAACCAAGTCTACCAGTGTTACAGGAACACTAAGCAGAGGAAGATGAAGTCCTCCTGGGGGAAATCAGGGGAGGCTTCCCTGGGGAAGTGGCATTTCATCTGGGGATTGAAGGAGGAATAGAATTTCAACAAGTAACAAGAAATATGGAGCAGAAAAAGGGCACTCTACCTTGAGGGACAGCATGAACGAAAGCCCAAGAGTGGAAAAGGGCAGAGCGCGTCTAGGGAGTAGAAAGGAGAGTCGGTGTCCTGCCCAGGCAGGAGGGCCTCTGTCTGGAAGGCACTGGACATGCACGGTGGCTCATTCTGAGGCCTCACAGCAGCTCCAACGTCGGTGCTTGTGCCACCTTCACTAAAAAGCTGCTTTAGAGATGGCTTTGCTATGTTGCGGTGGCTATTCACAGGCGTGATCACTACACACCGTGGCCTTAGACTCCTGAGCTCAAGCTGTCACCCAGCCTCAGATTCCTGAGTAGCTGGAACCCTAAACACATGCCACCATGTCTGCCATTACTTTCATTTTATAGTTGAGGGAACCGGCTCAGAAAAGGTAAATAATTTGCCCAATGTCATGTAACTAGTAAGGGATCATGAGGGGTGGGGCAGCGGGAGAAGAGGCTGGAAAATGGAAACCCCAATCACAGGGAACTGGACTTCATCTTACCGGCCAAGCAAAGGCACTGAGGATTTCTGAGCAGGGGAATAGCTCTTTCGGGAAGACAATGATGGAGGCAGTGCAGTGAGCCTGGTGGGCAGATGGTGGACTACATAACTCCAGAAGGGGCCACACAGAGAAACAAGGTAAAAGGCACCTTCTGGGCTGTGCAACGCAGGGGCCATGACTGCTACAGTCTAAGCAACGACTTGACCTGGAATAGTAGTAGTGGCAATGGAGACAGGGAGGAGGGGAGGGAATAAATGCGTGAATAAGCAAGCTTTAATATGAAATTAGATGCTAGGGGTTAAAGGCCAGGGTGGAATTTAAGATGATGCTGTAGTTGCTACTATTATTGTCACTGAATAAATTTGTTTTTTTGTTGTTGAGACAGAGTCTCACTCAGGCTGGAGAGCAGTGGCGCGATCTCAGCTCACTGCAACCTGTCTCCAGGGTTCAAGTGATTCTCCTGCCTCAGCCTCCCGAGTAGCTGGGACTAAAGGCACCCACCACCACGCCCGGCTCATTTTTATATTTTTAGTAGACAGGGTTTCACCATGCTGGCCACGCTGGTCTCAAACTCCTGACCTCAAGTGATCCACCTGCCTCGGCCTCCCAGAGTGCTGGGATGACAGGTGTGAGCCACCTCGCCCAGTCACTGAATACACACTTGTTGAGCACTAACTCAGTGTGCTGAGACAAGAAGAAAAAGAAAGGAAGGAGGAGACCAAAAAAAGAAGGGTGGTGAGGAAGCCCAGGAGGGAGGGCTGATGAACAGAGAGAAGACCAGGGGTCATTCACTGATGCTAAAGTGAAGCTGAAGGAAGATGGCTTCAGGGCACAAAGACACAGAGAAGTCAACTATGACACACACTGAGGTTTAATAAAGATAGGTCGCTGATTTTTTTTTTTTTTTTTCAAAGACGGAGTCTTGCTTTGTTGTCCAGGCTGGAGTGCAGTGGCATGATCTTGGCTCACTGCAACCTCTGCCTCCTGGGTTCAAGAGATTCTCCTGCCTCAGCCTCCCGAGTAGTTGGGATTATAGGCGCCCACCACCACATCTGCTAACTTTTGTAGTTTTAGTAGAGGTGGGGTTTCACCATGTTGGCCAGGCTGGTCTCAAACTCCTGACCTCAAATGACCCACCCGCCTCGGCCTCCCAGTGTTGGGATTATAGGTGTGAGCCACCGTGTCTGGCCACATTGGTGATTTTTGACACAACAGTTTCTATTAACTCTTGGGTTGAGAGTCAAGAAGTGAAGGTAGAAACAGGACTTCTGGGAAAACTGATGGTGAGGAAGAGAACAGTCACAGAGCCAGAAAAGCAGCATGAGGATGAAGCTGTTCTGAGGGCCACACACGTTTACACGTAGACCCATGGCAGGGCTGGCGAGGCAGCCACACAGCAATGGATGATGCTGGTAGTGGTATTACACACTGATTCCAATGGCAGCAGGGACATGGATCCGTCTACAGAATGATGGATGTCTGCCGGTGTGGCAGCTCATGCCTGTAATCCCAGCACTTTGGGAGGCCGAAGTGGGCGGATTATCTGAGGTCAGGAGTTTGAGACCAGCCTGGCCAACATGGCAAAACCCTGTCTCTACTAAAAATACAAAATTAGCCGGGTGTGGTGGCGCATGCCTTTAGTCCCAGCTACTCCGGAGGTTGAGGCAAGAGAATCGCTTGAACCTGGGAGGTGGAGGTGAGCTGAGATCACGCGACTATACTCCAGCCTGGGCAACAGAGCGGGACTGTGTCTCAAAAAAAAAAAAAAAGAAAAAAAATTCCTCATACTCTAACCTTCTCACTTCCACACACACTTTTGCCTTCCCTTCTATTCTCTTTCATTACTTTCATTATCTCCATTTCTGTTTTACCTTTGGGTCCTCTTTTCTATCTGGTCAGAACGCATGTTATGGTGTCTGTCAGTTGCTGGTTTATTTTAGAAATTATTCTTGGTGAAGCCCACATAACTATGTATCTTTGCTGCTTGGATTTCTGCTATATTTAGTTAATGGATACTTAAGTAACAGTGTGATAAGGCTGGGGCATGGTGGCCCAGGCCTGCAAACTCAGCACTTTGGGAGGCTGAGGCAGGTGGATCACTTGAGGTCAGGAGTTCAAGACCAACCTGGCCAACATGGTGAAACCCTGTCTCTACCAAAAAAAAAAAAAAAAAANCCTCCTCCCCGGCCAGTGTGATTAGACAAATACTAGACAAAGGAGGCTGTTTATGGAGCACATACTAAGTGCCATGCACTATGCTAAGTGCTTTGCGTGCCCCAGTCTTATGCGGGCCCCACAGTGACTCTAAGAGGCAGGTGCTATTAGCATCTTCATTTTACAGATGAGGAAATAGGTGCTGAGAAGCTGAATAATTTGCCCAGTATTACAAAGCTAGTTAGGCGGCAGGGCCTAGACTGTCATCAGGCCTGCCTGATCACATGCATTAAACTCTATGCCAAAGGCATGGGGCAGCTGAGGAGAGGGCTGGAAACAGGCATCCCTACAGAGGCTGAGCAGGGCGCTTGACGCTTCCCTATGCACACGGTCAGCTTTAAAGGGGGAGCATGACCGCACGTTTCCTGTATGCTCCAAGCCCGAGACGGGGAGTGGGCTCATAGCACAAGGAACAGACCAGGATCCCATGAAGAAACACTTCTGGGAGTGAAGGCATGGGCCCATGAGGGCTGGTGGTGGTGAACGATCCTGTGTTAGTTTCTCTCTGCGAGGGTGTAGAGTCTCCTGTCCAGAGGGGTATCCAGATAAGCAGACTGTGGCCATGACATCCTCTCCCTGAGAACAGGTGTTCTGAACTAAAAATCCACAGCCTCTCCAGGAGTATCTGGAAAAGGCTCAGGGAAACTCTGAAACCCCTCAAATTGTATGAAGGATCCTGTATGTGTGGTATGCATGTACAGATTCTCACTGGGGAAGCAGCTTTGATCAGATTCTCTGAGAAGACCCTACCCCTGCCTTGGAGGCCAGGATGAGGGAGGCTCTAGGCACCAAACATGCTGCTAGTATTTAGGGGTGCAGTGAAACACAGGGGCAGAGCTGGAGAGGACACTGCAGGACCCTCTTCCTTGGTGTCCTGCTCAGTTCTGCTTGCTGCCCACATCCTCTCCTGCCCCATAAGCAACCCCCATCCCGGGAACCACGCTCCCCAGGCCGACCTCACCTGGATCTTTTCTTGGCGACGCTGCTGCTCAGCTATCTTCCTGGCCAGAGCCAGCTTCTTGGCCCGAAGTTCCCTGATGTCATCCTCGCCCCCGCTACCTTCAGCCTCTGAATCGTCCTCAAAGTCTTCAATCACCACATCCTCCTCCTTTGGGTGGTGGAACCAACCAGGAGAAAGAGGAGACAGTGAGCTGAGCCCGCAGCACCCACTGAACCCGACACCACCCTTGTGGCCCCTCACCCATGCAGACTGGGACCACCCCTTGCAAAGGGGGCCCTGGTGTGTGCTTCCCTCTACTCAGGCCTAGGGAGGCTGAAAGAAGCTGCCACTATTCCCTGGAGCCACTCTGTTATACTCTGGGGCTCTTCCCTCATCGAGTCACACCGTGAGTCACTTGAAATCACACATATATACCTGCATGCTTGTACTCACACTCTTTGTTCTCTCCTGTGCACACTCACAAAGTCAAACTTAATATCTATGTCCATTCTGAAGTCACCAATGATTCAAGAGGGAAACAACAGAGAAAGTTAAACCGCCCAATTTAAACCTAATTCATGCTAATGATCTGATAGGAGTCAACTCTGGCCAGCAGCTGGGAATTAGGCGTGGAAGTTCCCTTGCCCCAGACAGCATCAGGGACAGATGTTGCAGCTCAGCAGACCTTGCCCTGGTTTCTTTTTAAGACACAGGCTGCTGCTGTGGGGGCTGCTGGGCCCCATTACAGGAATTCACATGACATGACCTTGCTCAGCTGCCCTCCAGGGCCTGGGCAGGGTAGGAGGTGGCTGGCTAGCGTAGGGAGCCTCCTGCTAGGCTGGTGGAGCACTCCCCAGGGATGGCACCTCCCTACGTGCAGCCTCAGCTCTCAGCAGCCATCACTCCCTGGGTGGTCCCAGGCTCCATTCCTTGCTTTCTTACTTTTGGCCTTGGTCAACAGAGAACATGCAGCTGCCCGAGATAGCTTTCTCTGAGGGACAGGGTTAGCATGGGTACACGGGGAATAATTTAGTAGAAGGTTTCTGTTTCTAACTGGATTACAATAATGACAATGAAGACAATAGCTATCGCTTACTGAGTGCTTGTTCTCAGCCAGGTACTAGGCTAAGCGTTTTTCATATACTAACTCAGCTAACCCTCACAACAGCCTGTGAGATAAGATGGGTGCTATTATCATCCCTATCTTATACATGAACAAACTGAGGTTTAGAATTAAACCCCTTGCTCAAGGCCACATAGCTAGTAAATGGCAGAGCAGGGCTTCAAGCCCAAGTGAATCTGACTCCAAAGTCCATGCTCTCCGCAGTAATGAGCCAACCCATCCCGAGTCTAGACTGTAAGCTCAGATCCAGCCTCGGTGGCTCAGCATTGTTAGGCCTGCTGGAGGCCCGGACCTGCTCAGTCCAGACTGCCCTCTCCTGTAACTGTCCATGTTCAGACCATATTCAGATGGGGTCTCTTGACGGAAAGCGATCAGGAAAGCGGGCGGCCGGGTGGATGACAGGGTCTACTGTGTCTTGGGAACAGAATCTAGCTAGGGTGTTTTGGTAGGATCACCAAGCAACTAAACTGTGTTCTATTCAAGAAGAACAATGGCTAAAGAAACATCTTTCCCTACCTTTCCCAGTCAGCTTACGTGATTCAGTTCTGCAGCTAGGGGAGAGATGAGATCTGAGGATGGGGCCAGAACTGTCACTATCCCAAGAGGCTTCTGGGGTCTGGGGTGCTGTCCACAGTCACCATTCACCTGACAGAGGCATGCTATAGTATCACAGGGCTTACCTCCAGAGAGGCCCGGGCCACGGAAAGGAGGAAAACTCTGCATATTTACTTCCTTGTTTGTGGGGTTAACCCGGACTGTGGTGAGTGGGACAGGATGCCTGCCTGGCCCATGGGGGAACACTGCCTCTGCCTGCTGTGACCAGGAATATACAAGATTATCACGGGGCTTGAAGTGAGCTTGACTGAGGTCAGAAGAGGGTCAGAGAAGCTTGTCTGAGGTTCATTCAGCTCTCACAGTAAACGAGGAAGTGCAGGGTTATGAAATTACACAGACCAGGGTAAGTAGAGTTTCCCAGAGGCCACTAGCATGAAGGAACCCAGGAGCCTCGTGGGAAAAGGAAGAAGTGGGCAGCCTGGAGTGGGTCACAACCTTTGTCTGATCAGTAAGCCTTAGAATGAGAAAAAAAAAAAGTGTGGCACTACAAAGACCTGGGAGCAGAGAACCGATCTGTTCCTTGTGGGAGCAGAGGAGGCCCTCCCTGGCTTTGACGCTGTGCCCCACTCTGGGCCTCACTGTATTTGGGACTGCAGTCTCCACTGGGAGCTAAGCTGGCTCGCCCTCCACTGTGCTTCCCCAGACAGCGCCCAGGGCCTGGGTGGCACTGCTCTGCCCTGCCTGAGGCCTGGACACTCTGACAGCTTTAGCAAGCCTGCTGTCTCCTCCCATGCTAACAGCTCATTCTTTCCCATTATTCCCTGCCCAGGTTTCATCTGGCGAGTCTAGAGTCATGGGCTCAGCTTCATCCCTGGAACCACCTCTGTCCTGGAAGCTGAGCCCTGTGTCATCAGGGGCGGGGTGGGGTTCTCCAGTTATTCTAATGAAGCCAGTCCAAGGCTCTGCTGCTCTCAAGAATCTGATCCAAAGGTGGCCACTCTATCACTGTTTCAGATCACAAGCGACAGCTTCCAGCTGACATCTGGCTTCCTTGGCCTGTTGCTGATTTCATCCCTGTACCCCGCCCTGCTCTACCGGGCGCTTGAGACTGCTGTGGGCCAAATGACTGGTTGGCCTATGGGTGACCTGGCCTCTGGCTAGAATCCCTTCCGTCCCTTCCCTTAGTCCCATGCTCCTTCCCACCTCAGTCTCCTGTCTTTAACACTGTGGGGTAAAAAGAAGAGTCTTCAGGCAAAAGAGAGGTGTATATGAACACACACCCAGACAGAATTACCCACACCCAGACACACAGCAGGGCAGCTGGCAGTGATACTAGCTGCATACATGCTCCAACATCACCACACACTCACATCCACTCAGAACCCACACACAGCAGGGAAGCTGGCAGCAGTGTTTAGTTCAGCTGACACCCAGACCCAGCACACACAGCCCCACGCCAACAATCCCCCCCAGGAAGACACATACATGCAACGGCAGGGCAATATATATGGCAGGGCAATTGCAGGGGAGTTTTGCAGGGGTGGGTACACAGGCTTACGCATGTGCACGCGTGTGCGCGCGCACGCAAGTCTGGAGTGAAGCAAGGGCTACAGGAACAACCAAGGGCAAACAGACAAGAGGAGAATTCCTTAATCACATCAGGATGTGCAGGAGGGAGGGAGGGAGCGCGGGAGGGAGGGCAGGACGGGAAGGGGTGATTTCCACACAGGGCCAGCGATGTCAGCTCTTCCTGTGTGTGTGCTGGAGGCTGGAGCTCAGGACTGTACCGCGCTGAGCTCCGCACATCCATAAACTTCATCCTCAGCCTGAACCCTAACACCCCCTCTCTACTCCCTTTCCTAAGCCTCAAGAGCTGCACATTATTAAACTCTTTCTTTCTTTCTTTCTTTCCCTCCCTTCTCCTCAATGCAACATTAAAAGAAGCATCTGGAACTCGTAGCCGAGTGGGATGGAGGCACCGGGGTGGACTGGCAGGAAGGGCACCAGCACGGCGCACTCTCGAGAAGCTGCTGCTCACATTCGCACAGACGCGGCTCTGTGTGCTCATAAATAACCAGGAGCAGAGGCTGAAGCATGGGCAAACAGGGCGGGGAGGGAGCCTTCCCTCTGCCACAGCGGGCTCTTCCCGCATAGTACCTCATCTTCCAGTTGTTTTCCCTCTTGGCTTCCCATTTCCTTTCCCATGGTGTCTGGGACGGGTGCCACTGACACATATTTTCCACCCTTGAATGCCAGCAGAGGCTCTTCTTGTCCACAAAGGGCTTCCAGAAAATACTTCAGCACTGTGACCCTTTTGCAGTCAGCTGCAATAACCTACAGGGCGAGAGGGAGAGAAGAAAAACAGCATTTTCTGAAAGGGAAGATGAAGACAAGATATTGCTTGCTGGCTGAGGGGCACATGGGAAGTGTGTCAAAGCCACCAGGCAAGGGGGTCAGAATGAATGATGGAGTGCGGCATGCACACGGGCACGTCAGGTATAAGTGAGGGCCCAGGGCAGGTCTCCTGAAGGAAGGTCCCACAGTCTCTCCTTAGGTGATCTCTGGGGCAGCAAACAACCCCAGGACCCATGACAGGTGCCTGACATTTATTTGACTGAAGTGCTGATACAAAACAGAATACATTACAATCTTCTAAGTTTGGTCTGCAATCAGCAGAGGGAGAGTGGAGTGGAAAACACCGGCTTTTGCAGCACATGACTTTCTGGGGCCCTCGCTGCATCTCCACTCCTCTCCCAGCTCCCCTGCTCGACTCCCAAAAGGAGAGCTTTCAGCCTGAGTGCAGCATGAACGCTAAGGGCTTTCTTGGCTGTTTCATTTCATCCAGATCATTGTGGGCTTCCCCTGACAGGTTCCTGCCCTACCTAAGAGCTCCTTACACTCAAGGGAGTCAGGCAGGAAATTGTCAGGAGAGACAGACAGAGCAGGTGGGGGCATTTCACCAAAGCCCTACTCTTTCTGACGTTTACGCCAACCTGCTCCCATGTGACCATATCAGCACACGAGTAAGTGCTGTCAGAGAAGCTTGGGCTGATGTAGCTGAGGTGAAATTCAGTAGCCTGAGCAACAGGCAATGTGAGAGTGTCTCAGATGAAGCATCCACCGTCAGCCAGTCCGCCCCCTTCCGAAGGCACCACGTATGCATGCCCTCTCCTCCACACCCTTCTCCTTTGCCTGCATTCTCCTCCAGGCCTGCCCCTTGTGCCCCTCTCTTCATCTCTAGCCTCCAGCGTCCTCTTCTCCCTACTGGCAGTGTTCTCCAAGGGAGAGGGCCGCGGCTGGACCTGGAGCTCGGATGCTGAAGGCCACTCCACACAGGAAACACGCCACAGCTGACAGCCCTTCATCCTCACCGACTTGCCCCTGCCTCTCTTTTAATGCCTTCCCATTTCTTAATGTGAAAGAACATCACGCGAAGAAGTCCTTTCTATCTGCAGCACGCAGGGAAGTACTAATCTGGAGACTATCTGATCATCATTTTATAGGTGCATGTGTTCTCTCTCATCTAGACAGCAACCCCTCTGGTGGCAAAGCCTAAACCTCACAGTTTCCATACTTCACTGGCAAGACTGGTAAGGGCAAGCTGTGCACACAGCAGGCTCACAATAAAGAAGGACAGCACAGCTAAGCTCTGCTGGGTACCAGACATAGCAGATGAAGCGGCATGAGCCATGTTCTCTGAGACAACAGATATAAATGAGCGCCACTCTGCAGGCTGGCTGGCCAGGAAAGGGTGGCTCACACCAGTCAACTGTGTGCTCCATGACTCCATCCTCTGCCACCGTCACCAGCCAGCCCCCCTTTGCTACCCTGTCTAGGGGGTATTCTCCACTTTCTCTCACTAGTGGCCCTGTTACCATTATAGTCTGGAATCTCAAGCTAAGTACCTTGACCACCTTCACCTGAGAGGTTGACGTAAAAGGTTCTCGGCTACCCAGAAAGGCCTAGAAAAAGTACAGCCCCTTGAGCTTGGGGTGCCTGGAGGCACGCCAAGGAGAAAGCACGCTCGTCCTGGACCAGGGCAGGTAACTATGGTTCCACTGCGTGTATTCAAACATGTGATGAGGAAGGCTAGAATACAGAAGCAGGGGCTAAAAGGCATTAAAGACCAGAGCCGAAATGAGTAATAGCCTGGCAGGCAGCACGCACAGTGGCCTCCTGCATCTCCAGCCTCTTGCTTGCATAGGAAACTTCTGCATTTCCACAAGACTGCCAGTTTCCTCTCTGTGGTCTAATTTTAACCACCTTGTCGTTGCAGTGTGTGTCAGCCACCTGACCCCACTATGACCTCTGACTTTATGCCCCAGCTACTGCCTGCACTATGGAGAATTATGTAATGGGTCCAGGACTTTCCTTCTAGGTGTGAGGCCGCTGCCGCTGAACGGAGAGGAGGGGGAGTTAAGCGGTAAGAAGAGGACAGAGAAGCAGCCTGGAATGGTCCCTGGCCTCACCTGGATGATGAGGCACACTGGCACCCCTGCTAGGTGTGCGGCGGAAACGTGCCCAGGATGGGAGTGTGCCATGGGTGCGTGCGCACAGACAGGTGGGCAGGAGCATGGCTGCCGCTAGAGCATGAGCTAGATGGTATGCTGAGCAGCTGAGAAAGAAAGCATGGTTCCCAGACGAGAGGGAGAAAAGCCACATGTGTGGAGGTGGGGCTCCTGGAGACGGGGATTTCCAGGGCACAGCGGGACCCAGGGATGTGAACATCCTGAGGCCGCCTGCAGCACATCCTTGCAGGGTCAGTGGGAGCTGTCTATTACATGGACACAGGAGCAATGAGGACCACCCCCTCCCAGTTTTCATTCCCACCCCATTTAGAAGGAAATGGGTTTCCTTGGGGATTGTGTCTGCTATAGCCATTAGTTCCTCTAGGATAAGGACACTCCCGGCTGATGTGCAAAAGGCTGTGATCCACTGGGGCCTCTGACCTGGCATTAACAGGCCTCTGTTCCAAGACAGAAAGGTTGCCTGTGCTTTGCAATCCAGCCAGCAGGGACAATGGCGACAGCGTGTCAAGTGTACTTTGTGGGTGAGAAGCGCATATTTGGAGCTCTCTAGTAGATGGACACGCTGAGAGGCAGAATGTCCAGGGCTTGCTCAGGGGCACAGGGAAACCTTCTGTCTATAGCTCACTGGCCTGTCTGCGAAGCATTCTGCCTTAAGGTAGGGGAATGAGGCCACTGGCGAGAGGATCACAGCTCTCTTGACACTGGAGTTCCTCAGGAGACTACAGGAACATTCTCCCAGACAAAGCCTCCAGCACGTGAGTCAGGGAAAAACAACACAGCCCCAAAGGAACAAAACCAGTTTAAATATGGTTAATAAGAGATATCATAATGGAAAAAGCCTCTCAAACTACCAACAAGAAGTTAATTCTGGCTGGGCATGGTGGCTCACGCCTGTAATCCAAGCACTTTGGAGGCCAAGGCGGGCGGATCACCTGAGGTCGGGAGTTCAAGACCAGCCTGACCAACATGGTGAAACCCCATCTTTATTAAAAAAAAAAAAAGAAGCCAATTCTAAGATGATCTTTGCTTGGCCAAGGAGGACTTCCTGGTAGGACAGGGGTTAAAGCTGGACTCCCTGCTTGGAGAGGAAGGACTCCAGATGAAGTCGATGACATAATCCCGACAGTAACTCTGCTCATGAGCACATTTTTCCACTCTATATCAATGAAAAACACAGAATGTAAGCAGCATGTATATCGCAGCTCTGGGGGAAACTCTGGATCCTCCAGAGGAGAAAGAGCTGTGCAGGAGAGACTCCCTTCCTGGGCTACATTAGCAGGTGGGGCTGACTGGGGCTAGAGGTAACTGAAAGGGCTGCCAGCCAGGGAACACCTGGAGAGTCCAAGGACCTTTACAGCTCACCTTCTCGGTGGAGGGAGGTTCACTGTGTAGGAGACTGTCAACAATTCCGAAGTTAATTGACAAAATATCACACACAAATCATTTCAATCAGCTTGGGAAAGAAAACTGGGGCTTTAGGTCAGGGAAGAGCTGAAAGAAAGGCACCCAAAGAAAGCCCCTTTCCCTTCCCCTGAAGACTGTCGGAGGCAGCTTACCACGGCAGCAGGAACTGAAACCTTTAGCTTCAGGGCTCCAGTTATCACTCTAATCAAGTCCACACGCAAAGAACCAAGCAGAAAGGAAAACCGAAAGTGAGATGTGGAGAGGCGATACAGGAGCCTGTCCCGTCCTAGGCTCAGTTCCTTAGAGAGAGAGAAAGTAAGCAGGGGCTGGAGCTGAGGGGAGTGAGGAACAACGAAAACGTCTAGGTCAAGAGAGAAGACTTGGGTCTGGGGTATTTAAGGTGGAGAGGTGGAGAAGTAGAGAAAAATGGTGATTCTCAGGTGGGCACAGTAGCTCAGGAATGTAATCTCAGCGCTTTGGGAGGCCAAGGCCGGTAGATCACCTGAGGTTAGGAGTTCAAGACCAGCCTGGCCAACGTGGTGAAACCCTGTCTCTACTAAAAATACAAAAATTAGCCAGGTGTGGTAGCGCGCCTGTAGTCCCAGCTACTAGGGAGACTGAGGCACA
This sequence comes from Cebus imitator, assembly GCF_001604975.1. Lineage (NCBI taxonomy): Eukaryota > Metazoa > Chordata > Mammalia > Primates > Cebidae > Cebus > Cebus imitator. The sequence goes on along the minus strand of NW_016107451.1, from coordinate 1,013,357 downwards.
AGAATCGCTTGAATCTGGGAGGTGGAGGTTGCAGTGAGCTGAGATCACACCACTGCACTCCAGCCTGGGTTAACAAAGCGAGACTGTTTAAAAAAAAAAAAAAAGAAAAAGAGAAATGGTGTTATCTGAAAACTGGTGACTTCCCAACCATGTAATAGGGAACAAGCACAGTGAGGTTAGAGACACCCCAGGGGAAAGAAAACGCGAGATGCTGCCTTATGGAAGGTGGGGGATGAGCGAGAACAGGGACTAAGCACCAGGCACTGACCTGAGCCACAAGACTTAACACCTCAGGGCAGCCGCGGGGAAGGGAGAAACCTCCAATTCTAGCCAGGAATCTGAGGAAGGGCTGGAGAGCCAGGCCCCTGGACGCAAGTGCTAGGGAGCCAGGGGCTCGCACCATCGGTATGTGGTCCCTGTTTTCTCCAAACAGGCCTCTTGGAAGGCACAGCCATGGTTGCTAGTCATTTCACAAAATTTTTAATAAATTTTTGGTTCAAAGAAATCAGAGTTTAAACTTGTTTTATCAGCCAGTTCTTTTTTTTAGTCTTAAAAGTCCAGCTTGCTACTGCTCCTCTGGTTAAAGAGAACAATCACATGGGTTCTCCCCACAAACTCAAGTTTACAGGTTGTTTTTCTTGTTTCTCTAAATGGAGCCAATTATTCTCACATTTGTTGAAACCTTCAATCAAACTTTATAGCTTGTTAATTTTACAGAATGTCCTTAGAGCAAATAGGATGCAGACAGGAACGTGAATTCTTGCTGAGATTATTAAGAAATCTTAAAATAGCTACAAATCCAACACCAAGACTGGTAATACAGGCTGCTTGGCTGGCTTCTGAGGTCAATTAGCAATGGGTTAATTATCATCTTTAATGAGCCAAACCTCCAGGATTGGCCACAAGAAATGTAACTCAGACCAATGTGTTTTCACAAACTGAGAACCTCTAGTTATGCACCACTCACCCTCAGAGGAAACTGAAGAGTGGGAAGCACAGTTCCGCAGCAGCCAAGGGTGGGCCAGGCTGAGAAGGGGTCTGCCAATAGAAGTTCAGACACGAGAAATAAAAAATACCACACAGGGAATCCTCTGGAGCTGGGAGGACAGAGGAAATGGTTCATTCACATTCCTAGGGGGAGGGGCCTCCTGGCAGGAAGCAGACTCCAGAAGGCAGGAGTGAAACTGGCCACAAGGATGCAGTCACTCTGAAGACACAGGCAGTAGCTCAGGACGAGGAGACAGACATTCGCAGCCTACTGGAGTCAGAACAAGCTGGTATGAAATTGAGAAAGAGGGTCATGGGTCAGAGGGGAGAGAAGGGAAGAACCTGTGCAGGGGCTCAAAGGTGGACGGAGTGAGAAAAAGCACATGTCCTTGTACCAGAGGCATCTCCTGACAAACTCTGAGCATACTGTCCCAGGGATCAGTCAAACACTATTTCACTCTTTCCCTATCCCTGCTATAGCTGGGCCTCTTTCTATGTAAAGCGTTAAGTACCACCTACTTTCTCAGCCATTTCTTTTTTTTCTTTTTTCTGAGACAGAGTCTTGCTCGGTTGCCCAGGCTGGAGTGCACCAGCATGATCTCGGCTCACTGCAACCTCCACCTCCCAGGTTCAAGGGATTCTTGTGCCTCAGCCTCCCGAGTAGCTGGGATTACAGGTGTGCGCCACCATGCCCAGCTAATTTATGCATTTTCAGTAGAAATGAGATTTCACCATGTTGGCCAGGCTGGTCTCAAACTCCTGGGATCCGCTGTGCCCGGCCTTTCTCAGTCATTTCCAATGGAGTGTCCAGACCCAGCCCTCCCTAGTCCTGTGGTTGGTCTGTGCCAGCTGAAGGGCCACTGGGTCACAAGATGAAAGGCTAACATCATCGGTCCACCCACAGCAGTCGCACCATTCCATGTGTCTGGTCCCAACAGCTGTGTTTTCTTCTTAGAGGAGGCAATGTGGGCCATGATCCGCCAACGTTGCACAGATGCCTGCTGTCCCCACCTGTAACCACCGTGTGCGCTCCAGTCTCTCAGAGAGGGGTAGGTGGGAAATGGCAAATGGTTAGATGGGAAGACCTGGTGGTGGTGGGGAGACTATCCAAGAGAGGTTTTGAAAATCCTGAAAGGTACAGGTACTTGGCTACCAGGAAATAGATGTTTACACTGAAGGGAGAGCCAGGGGGAACAGAGGAAGTAAGGAGGTAAGTACAGTAGGAAACAACAGGTCCATTCTGGCAAGAGGCAGGACAAGGCAATATGGGAGGCTGGACAAGAGCCTGTGCTTCACAGTTACACAGACCTGAGTTCTTCAAGTTCTAACTGCCACTTCCTGGCTGTTTATCCTTAGACAAGTCACCTAACCTCTCTGAGACTCTGTTTGCTCAAGTTGTTTGTGAGGTTTAAAAGAGATAATACGGGCCAGGCACGGTGGCTCACACCTGTAATCCCAGCACTTGGGGAGGCGGAGGCAGGTGATCACCTGTAGTCGGGAGTCCCAGGCCAGCCTGGCTAACATGGTAAAACCCCATCTCTACTAAAAAAAACAAAAATTAGCTAGGTGTGGTGGCAGGCTCCCGTAATTCCAGCTACTCAGGAAGCAGAGGCAGGAGAATCGCTTGAACCTGGGAGGTGGAGGTTACAGTGAGTCGAGATCGTGCTACTGCAATCCAGCCTGGGTGACACAGCAAGACTCCATTGCAGCAACAACAAACAACAAAGAGATAGGACAAGCCTGGGCAACATAGTGAGACTGTGTCTTTCTCAAAAAAAAAAAAAATAGCTGGGCATGGTGGTGCAGCACACTTACGGTCCGAGCTAACTGGGAGGCTGAGGTAGGAGGGTCGCCTGAGCCAGAGAATTCAGAGCTGCAGTGAGCCAAGAGCACTCTAGCCAGGGCGAGTAGCATCGTGATTCAACAAGAGAGAGAGAGAGAGAATACGTATCAAATACTACAGAGAGCCTGGGCCCAGTAGGTGCTGGATAATTAAGCAGCTGCCACTTTCTTCTTCCTCTTTTCTCCACTCTCTTCAGAGGTGGGCAGGGCACTGCCTAACACTGCTGAGGTGTTTGGAAGCCAGTCTGAGAGGGAAAGTGGGAAGCATGGGGCTGGTACATAGCCTAGGGCAAGGGGAGAGGCCCTGGAATACTTACCTGGCTGTTGAAGCTGCAAAAAAAATTTTTTTAAAAATTTGTTCATTTTTAAATGCTGGAGTGCAGTGGTGTGATCATAGCTCACAGCAGGCTGAATCACCTGAGCTCAAGCAGAACCTGGCTAATTTTTAAATACTGTTTTGTAAAGATGAGGTCTTGCTATACTGCTGGTCTCAAACTCCTGGCCTCAAGTGATCTGCCCACCTGGGCCTCCCAAAGCACTGGGATTACAGGCATGAGCCACCACTTAAGGCCTGAAATATTTTATTCAGAACAGAGGTGCTAGATGCAGGCTACTGGGCAGGCCAAGCAGGGGAGGGAAGACCTTGCCTCTCTTCAGCAATCCCTCTTCCTGTTCTTCAAAAGGACTCCTGAACTTAACCATAAGTATGCATGCATTCTCCAGGAATCCAGAGAGGCTCCAGGGTCCCAGGCTTTGGAACAAGGGTGCCCCTGATAAACAGATCAGAAACACCATCAATTGCCTTGTTGATCTGGTCCCTTCACAGTGGGGTAGAGGCGGTGGCTCTGCCTTTGCTCATAGTTTGAGGAGGATTTGAGGAGGCCCGGCAAACCCTGCAGCAGTATCTTTCTTTTTTTTCCCCGAGTCTTGCTCTGTCGCCTCCGGCTGGAGTGCAGTGGTGGGATCTCAGGTCACTGCAACCTCCACCTCTTGGGTTTATGCAATTCTTCCTAAGCAGTTAGGACTCCAGGCATGCACCACCACACCTGGCTAATTTTTGTGTTTTTAGTAGAGACGGTGTTTCACCACGTTGGCCAGGCTGGTCTCAAACTCCTGACCTCAAGTGCTTGATCCACCTGTCTTAGCCTCCCAAAGTGCTGGGATTACAGGCATGAGCCACGTTGCAGGGCCAACAGCATCTTTATTTTATTTTCATTGTAAGATAGGGTCTCGCTTTGTTGCCCAGGCTGCTCTGAGCTCCCAGCATTAAGCAATGCTCCCGCCTCAGCCTCCCAGAGTGCTGGGATTATAGGCATAAGCCACCGTGTCCAGCCTCGTGTCTTTCTTAAATAAGAACCAGCTGGATCCTTGCCTCATGTCTCCCAATATGAAAGTAGTGATGAGAAGATCCCCAACATGGTATCTACCCACCTGAATTTCCTGAGCCCTAGACATTCCAAACAAAGCCAGATAGGAGTCTGGTCTTCCGTGGGCAGAGTAAGCTTGCTCTTCCTGAACTGTTCCTTCATGGACAGAAACTATTCTCTTCTGGAGCTCTGGGCTCCAGCTGTACCAGAAAGGTACATTCTCGGTGAGTGGCGAGAGCGTCACAGAGAGCAAGCTATAGGCAGCAGTAGCTTGGGCTTCAGTCCAATTCTGTTCCCCTGCAGAGTGCTCTGAGAGCAGCCACCCACATTGGCAGGGGTTAAAGGCGGATATTGGCACTGCCAATACAAGCCTTTCAGGTCTGGCTGGCTTCAGCTGGTCTGAAACCTGGAACACAGGCGCTGGGGCCCTCACTTACTGAACCAGCAGGGGAGGCTACAGGCTCAGCCCCTGGGGATGAAAGGCCTCCCGTCTGTCTCAGTCTGCAGATATCCACAGCCTGTTTCTACACTGCCAGTTCGTTCTGGGCCAGAGGCACTGAATCTTGGGCTCTAGTCACTCTGAACCACACTGTCTGCTTTCTAGACAGCCATGTCCAGGAGGCCTTCCCTTAGGTTTGTGTTTAGGCTCCTTTACTAAATTTGCTTCTAACAGTATTGATTTTATGTGTGGCACAGGAGTGCACTTTCTGAGACATCTGTAGTCTACAACAAATTTAGGCAACATGCAGTTCGGCAAATGTAAATGCCTACTGTGTGTGAGGCATTGGACCCTGGGGATTCAGCAGAGAACACAGCAACATCCGTTTCAGTTGGGGGGTTGGGTGGGGTGGGTCACATTCATACCAGGTACATCAAGAGACCCCCGTATCAAGAGGGCACCCACCCCTCCCTGCCTGCCATGACCTATGGCATTCAGGAAGGCAGAATTCTCAGCCTAAGGGAGAAGAAAAGCTCCTTGCAGAGACCTAGTACACTGCTCCTTCATTCCTTTCAGGCTGATGGGTCCTGAGCAAGTCAGGATAGAGAATCCTTTTGGGCTTAGCCTTGCTATAAAATGAAATCCCGATCTCTCTTAATGCTTCCCAAACTCCTTGCAAACCCTCACCCACCCACCCCTCCCCACAAAGATTACCAGTGGCACTTCTGGCTGTTATTCCCTAATCCTGAACCTCAGGCCCAGGAAACCCCGTTTGCCATACCCTGCAGGCCGTCTGCTTCCCCTGGCACCTCCGAAAGTTCTCATATGAATCCCCCAACCTGCAGTGATTTTATCTTTAAGCAATCAATACATCCCCTCATCTTCTTTAAGCTTGATAAGGTCTTTCTTTTCCCTCTTTTTTTTCTTTCCCAGAGTCTCGGTCTATTAGCAATCAAGGCTAACTGCAGCCTCAAACTGGGCTCAAGCAATCCTCCCACCTCAGCCTTCAGAGTAGCTGAGACCATAGAGGCACACCACTATGTCTAGCAAATATTTATTTATATATTGGGATGGAGTCTCGCTGTGTCACCCAGGCTGGTGTGCAATGGTGTGATCTCAGCTCACTGCAACCTGTCTCCCGGGTTCAAGTGATTCTCATCCCTCCGCCTCCCAAGCAGCTGGGATTAAAGGTGCCTGCCACTACGCCCGGCTAAGATTTGTACTTTTAGTAGAGACGTAGTTTCACCATGTTGGCCAAGCTGGCCTTGAACTCCTGACCTAAGGTGATCCACTTGCCTCTGCCTCCCCAAGTGCTGAAATTATAGGTATGGGCCACTGCGCCTGGCCAATGGCTAATTTTTAAATGTTTTTTGTAGAGACAAGGTCTTACTATGTCCCCTAGGCTGATCTCAAACTCATAGCTTTATGTGACCCTCCTTCATTGGCCTCCCAAAGTGCTGGAGTTATAGGTGTCAGCCACCAAGCCCAGCCTAAAAGTCCTTTAAGACACCAGTTAGCCTTTGTCCAGTCTGCCAGCCAACCTTCCACAAATCTTCCGTAATGTTCTCCGATCTGACAGGGACTGCTACACAACCTGGGCACACAAAAGAAGAGAAGGCAGATGCAGTCCCTGACTCCACAGGAGCCTCACATTGACATCTTCCAAGTACACTGTGATCCCTTCAGCACCTATGGACGAGGCCCACGTTTCATTAATCGTCTCTGACTCCATTAGCAGCCCTTAACAGCTGCACTGCTTACATGTCACAAAGTGAATTATCTTGCCCTTTGGTTGGAAGAAACCTTAATAATCATGCAGAGTCGCTCTGAGAGGCTCCTCTAAATACCCCTCGGTGATCCAATTCTTTCTTGACTACTTCAGGTGGAGAAGGTTCAAGGCCCTGGAGTAGTTTTTAAAATCAATCATTACTTAACATTGAAGAAACATAAATTTCTTTCTTTTTTTTAAGACAGGGTCTCTCTCTGTCACCCAGGCTGGCGTGCAGTGACACCATCATGGCTCACTGCAGCCTCGAATTCCTGGGCTTACGTGATCCTCCCACCTCAGCCTCCCAGGTAGCTGGGACTACAGGTGCAAGCCACCAAACCTGCTAGTTTTTTGCAGACCCAGGGTTTCACCATGTTGGCAGGGCTGGTCTTGAACTCTTGGCCTCAAGCAATCTGCCTGCCTCCAACTCTCAAAGTGCTGGGACTACAGGCATGAGTCACCACATCTGGCCAGTAATTTTTCTTATCTATATTAACAGACTTTTTTTCTGACCATTCTGCATGAGGTGTGTTACTGTGTTGAATCTGTAAGGGGGCACATTTCCTCCTAGAAAGCCATTCTATTTTTGGACTTTTCTAATTGGTATAAATGTTTTTAAGCCCAGATCTGCCTCCCAATGCTTCTAATTCTGTTCTCTTGGGCCACGGGAAAAAACAAAAACAAAAACAAACTCTAATCCTGCTTTTATCTGACTGGCCTGAAATTATTTGAGGTCTGCTGTGCTATACACCTTCTTTAGGCTAAACAGTCCCACTTCCTTCAACTGTGCCTCACTCCAACTGTCTCCTCTACATCCTGCTTATTCTTTCACTAAGACTTTCACTAAGACTAATGTGTCTCCTACAGCAAGCACCCATGTGACCCGGTAGCAGAGCAGAGAGTAAGACCATCTCCTATTTCTATTGGGATACTCAATTTTAATAACAGACTTAACAGCATACTTCTCCGTCGTTCACCACCTTGCACTACTGATAAACTGTGGGCTGCTTTTATCCCTTTTTGTCGGGGGAAACAGGGTCTTGCTCTGTTGCTCGGGCGAGATCATGGCTCACTGCAGCCTCGACTTCTCAGGCTCAGGTGATGCTCCCATCTCAACCTCCAGAGGAGCTGGGACTATAAGCGTGTGCCACCAAATCTGGCTAAATATTTGGTAGAGATGGGGTTTCGCCATGTTGCCCAGGCTGGTCTCGAACCCCTAAGCTAAGCAATCCTCCTGCCTCAGCCTCCCAAAGTGTTGGGATTATAGGTATGAGCCACTATGCCCAGCCAATTGTGAGTTTCTAATTAACAAATCCCCAAATTGTTTTCACATATGTTGCTAAATCCTATCTCCCTTTATGGAGTACAAGCCATCCACCAACTCTTGCCTTTTACATCTTTTCCTTCACCCAGGTCTTTTCCCTATGCCTGAAGAAGTCCTCGTTATTTACCATTGTGCTGCATGCTACATGCTACGTGTGGCTGACTTTTTGGTAGGGTCTTACATTTATTCTTATTTGATTTCATCATGTCATTTACTTCTTCCATTGCAACCTATTAAGTATTCTTTGGATCCTACTTTTTTTTTTTTTTTTTTTTTTTATTGAGTAATAATGATGTCAAGGTTTATCTTTAAAAAAATTTTTTTTTTTTTAAAGATGGGGTTTTACCATGATGGCCAGCCTGGTCTTGAACTCCTGACCTCAGGTGATCCACCCACTTCGGCCTCCCAAAGTGCTAGGATTACAGGCGTGAGCCACTGCGCCCGGTGATCCTACACTTTTTATCTGAGAATGCATTCCCTTCTCAAGTTTATGTTACATAAATTTTTTGTTTGGTTGTTTTCTGAGACAGATTCTCACTCTTGTTCCCCAGGCTAGGAGTGCAATGGTGCGATCTCGGCTACTGCAACCTCCACCTCCTGGATTCAAACGATTCTCCTGTCTCAGCCTCCTAAGTAGCTGGGATTACAGGTACCCACCACCACACCCAGCTGCTAATTTTTGTATTTTTAGTAAAGACGGGTTTCACCATGTTGGCCAGGCTGGTCTCAAATTCCTGACTTCAGGTGATCCATCTGTCTCAGCCTCCCAGAGTGCTGGGATTACAGGCGTAAGCCACCACCCCTGGCCGTGTTACATATATTTTATCAGTTGGTTTTGTTTACAATTCTAAGTATCTTTCTCCTACTAATCGGTCCCGTTTTTTTCTCCTAAGATTCTTGAGGGCAGACACCTGTGTGTGTGTTTGTGTGTGTGTGTGCACTTAAAATCTATCTTCAGTATTTAACATGCACTATGGATACCTGAATAATGTAGGCGACTGATCGCGGGGGTCAGATGGCAGCCTCAGGACAATTCCAGACGACATTACGGAGGGGGTGCAGCCATACTGTATATACTGTGTGAATCATGCTCCCTGAAGCTGTGTGACACAGACACCTGAGACAGAGTTGCTACTTTCTGTTTGGGTGGTGGTCCTCATGGAGATCTGGACTCAATAAGGAATAGGTACTCCTTTTTGACAGGCTGCCTACAGTTTCTCATGTGAAATAAGATACCACAAGAAGCCAAGCTCTGGGCATGTCTTGCTTCATCTTAACTCCATGGAGGCTGCTATACTAGGGCAAGGTAAAACATACCTCCTAAGAAGTGAGATTTAATGCTCTTCAAAGCACTGATGTCCTGCTTTGGAAAAAAAACCATTACATCCGTATCTGAAGAACTCCCATAGCATATTTTTTTCTCCTCCCCCCCATAGCATATTAAGAAATATAGTATACAGACATTCTCTGAGATTTTGGCTGAGGTAGAAAACCATTTTAAGTTGCACGTTCAGGTTCTATGTTTCTGGAGTCCTGAATCACAAACATGGCCCATGCTTCCTAGTTAGAGACAAACAAGCTTTGTTAACTAAAGTGAACTAATGAGAGTCTATTCATAGTTCAGGATGAGGTATAAGTAAGGCAAATGGCTGGCACACAGAACGCTCAATCGATGCTATTCCCCTCTCTTCACATCTGAACATTAAAAACATTTTTCAAAACCAACTGTACTGAATCACACACTAAGCTTATTAAAAATGCAGATTCCAGAACTCAACTTTTTTTTCTTTTTTTTGAGACTGGGTCTCACTCTGTTGTCCAGGCTGGAGTGCAGTGGCGAGATCTCCACTCACTGCAACCTCTACCTCCTGGGCTCAAGTGATCCTCCCATCTCGGCCTCCCAAGTAACTGGGACTATAGGCACCTGCTATCATGCCCAGATAATTTTTACCTTTTTTTTTTTTTTTGAGATAGAGTCTTGCTCTGTTGCCCAGGCTGGAGTGCAGTGGCATGATCTTGGCTCATTGCAACCTCCACCTCCCAGGTTCAAGCAATTCTTCTGCCTCAGCCTCCCGAGCAGCTGGGACTACAGGCACGTGTCACCACACCCAGCTAATTTTTGTATTTTTTGTAGAGATGAGGTTTTGCCATGTTGGCCAGGCTGGTCTCAAGCCCCTGGACTCAAATGACTCACCTGCCTCAGCCTCCCAAAGTACTGTAAGTACAGGTGTGAGCCACTGTGCCTGGCCTAATCTTTGTATTTTTTTAAGAGATGGGTTTCACCATGTTGGCCAGGCTGGGCTTGAACTCCTGGCCTCAAGTGATCTGCTGCCCTTGTCCTCCCCATGTGCTGGGATTACAGGCATGAGCCACTATGCCTGACTGTTTTTTTTCTTTTTACCCAACACTACTCCTTGGCTATGGATTCTACTTTCAATTCAATATATTAGTATTTCTTGAGGTAGGACCTTAGAATGTGTACTTTTAAACATTTTATTTTGTGAGACAGGGTTTTGCTCTGTTACCTAGGCTGGAGTGCCATGGTGTGAACATGGCTCATAGAAGCCTCAACCTACTGAGTAGCTGGGACTACAGCCGCACACTATCACATCCAGCTAATTTTTAAAAAATGTTTTGTAGAGATGGGGTCTTGCGATATTGCCTAGGCTGGTCTTGAATTCCTAGGCTCAAGAGATTACCCTGCTTCGGCCTCCCTAAGTGCTAGGATTACAGGTGTGAGCCACAATGCCCGGCCAGGATGTATACTTTAAGTAAGTGTTCCAGGTACTTATGAACACAAAGTTTGAAAATTACTGCTTTAAAGGATGGAATGTTAGGTCAAGGTGGTCCCATTAGTAGACTCTTCAAAATGCAACTCTGTTTTTCGAAGGTGCAAACACTACTACTATATATATTTTTTAGACAGGGTCTTGCTCTGTCGGCCAGGCTGCAGTACAGTGGCATGATCAAGGCTCACTGCAACCTTCAACTCTTGGGTTCAAGTAATCCTCCTGCCTCAGCCTCCCAAGTGGCTGGGACTACAGTCATGTGCCACCATGCCCAGCTAATTTTTGAATTTCTGTTTTTGTAGAGACGGGACTTCACTATGTTGCCAGGACTGGTCTTGAACTCCTGGGCTCAAGTGGTCCTTCTGCTTTGGCCTCCCAAAGTGTTGGGGTTACTTACAGCTGTGAGCCACTGCACCCAGCCTACCTTATATTTTTCATGATACTTTTAGGATCTAGAAATCCTCAGCACTCTGTGATGCAGTTAATACATCCAAATTATGTAGATGAGGAAACTAAAATTCAAATGAATTAAATGACATCCTCAGGAGAGCTAAGATCTGAAGCCAGATAAAATGACTCCCTCATTCAAGGCTTCTACCGGCTCACCAGAGCCACCTTCCCTGAAGAGTGCCATCAGCCCTCCAGGACACAGTAAAACCTGCTGCATGCTTCACTCACCTTTCACAGCTACAGCTAACACCCAGCGAATGGCTACTACATGCCAGGCACCATGCCAAATGCTTTACACGAACCAACTCCTTTGATCCCCACAACCACCTCATCTCCATGAGGAGATGCCGCCACTACTTCAACCATAGAGATGAGGAAATTAAGGCACAGAGCAGTAATCTGCTCAGGTCATGCAGCTAGTAAGTGCAGGACCTGCCCACAGCTTTCCATGATCCAGAACATTCACATGTGCTTCCCACAGAGGCCCTTACAATCTCCACAGAGGAAAGATCTGCTCCAGCTTGGAAATTCAGAAAAGAGAAAAGGGCAGCCTCTCACAGCTGGTCTCTTGAAGACTGGACTCTTTCTGGGTTTGGTGCACTTCTGTGTCTAGGAAATGCCATGGGTCTAGGAAAAGCAGGGCCTAGTGGAATGGCTGTCATGGTCTCCTAACCTGTGTGCTCTTGAGCAAATTACTGAGCCTTGTCTGTTAAATTTTGATAATTCAGAAGATCTATTCCTAGTCCTTTAAAAAATGTTATTATAAACTGACAATTTGTGTATATTTACAAGGGTACAAAGTGATACTATATTTTATGAATAAAATGTGTAACAATTATATCCAGCTAATTAGCACATCCATCACCTCAAATACTTATCATCTGATTGTAGTGAGGAAATTTGAAATTTACTCTCTTAAAGGAATTTTGTTTTTTGTTGGTTTGTTTTTTGAGACAGGGTCTTGTTCTGTCACCCAGGCTGGAGTGCAGCCGTGTGATCAAGGCTCATGGCAGGCTTGACTTCCCAGGATCAAGTGATTTTTCTGCTTCAGCCTCCCAAGTAGCTGGGACTACAGGTGTGCACCACCACACCGCACTAATACATATATATATTTTTTTTTTTTTAATTTTTTTTTTTTTTTTTAGAGATAGGGGTCTCACTATGTTGCCTAGGCTGGTTTGAACTCCTAGTCTCAAGCGATCATCCTGCCTCACCCTCCCTAAGTGTTGGGATTACAGTTGTGAGCTACCACGCCTGGCCTCTTAAAGCAATTTTAAATGTATAGTACTGTATTTTTATATTCACTATGCTATTCAACAGATCTCAGAAAAACACACACCCCTCTTTCTCTCTCCTGTGGAAATGAGGCTTTGCACCCTTTGACCATCATCTCCCCATTCCCCAGCCTCTGTAGCCACCATTCTATTCTCCGCTTTTGTGAGCTAGACTCTTTCAGATTCCACATGTAAGTGAAATCATATTGTGCACCTTTCTGTGCCTGGCTTATTTCACTTAGATAATGCTCTTCAATTTCATCCATGCTGTTGAAGAGACAGAATTGCTGTCTTTTTGAAGAGTGACTAGTAGTCCACTGTGTGTATGTACCGTAACCTTTTCATTATGCATTCATCTGCTGATGACACAGACTCATTCCATTCTTGGTTATGGTGACTAGCGCTGCAGTGAACCTGGGAGCCCACATGTCCCTTCAACCAGCTGATTTCAAATCTTCTGGGTGAATGCCCAGAAGTGGGATTATTCTCTTTCCATTCTTACAGGTTTCTGTGATTCTGGGCAGTCATCTTGGAAAGGAAAAAAGGATTGTTCTGCCACTGAGCTTGATGCAGGCACTCAGCTCTGTCACAGCAGACAGTGCCAAGAGCTGGGCTTGGCCTTTGTGGAAGGGTTGAAGATTCCTAATGTGAACTAACAGTGAGAGGCTAGAGAGGATTCTGTTGGAAAAGCGTGGTACAGGTTACTCTCTATGGTCAGCCACTCAGGAAGACCTGGAGGGTTTTACGGAATCATTAGCACAGAGCTCCCCTCTGGCCACAGAGCAGAGGAAGAAACAGCGAACCAGTTTATAAAGCTCCAGAGCGGAAAATTTCTGTTGGTGTCCAAACTAAATTTTTGGCTTTCTGTGAAGCTTGGAAAGACTTATACTGATGTTTTAATCACCTGTTTAGTGTTCTGAGGACTCTTGTCAGCGGCCTTACTGAGCTTGCTCCAGCAGGCAGCGGGGAACAGCTGGCTCTCGCCCATGCTCTTCTTGTGAGCTGTTTCGTTCCCATGGCCATCTCCAACACCCTGTAGCTCCCTTCCGGCCACTTGGAGGGTATAAGCCAAAACTGTGAGCCCTACAGGAGACTGAGGGCACTCTTTTGGGCTAACTTATCATCAGATCTAAAGTCAGGAAAGACTCCTTAATAAGAGCCACAGTGCAAAGAGGTTAAGTAGCAGTCTCAAGATGAGTTTGCCAGCAACACCTCTGTGGTGGCACAGGCACAGAGAAAGCAGGCTTGCCTTCTAGGAGAATCACCATCAAGACGTTTTTTGTTCCCCCCACCTCCCCCAGTCAGAATCTTGCTCTGTCGCCCAGGCTGGAGAGCAGTGGCACGATCTCGGCTCACTGAAACCTCTGCTTCCCAGGTTCAAGTGATTCTCCTGCCTCAGCCTCCAGAGGAGCTGGTGTTATAGATGTGCGCCACCATGCCTGGCTAATTTTTGTATTTTTAGTAGAGACAGGGTTTCACCATGTTGGCCAGGCTGGTCTTGAACTCCTGACCTCGTGATCCATCTGCCTCGGCCTCTCCAAAGTGCTGGGATTACAGGTGTGAGCCACCGCGCCTGGCGGTTTTGAATTTTATACTGAATGTAAAGTCCATCATGAGGACAGGAAAATGGAAATCAAAGCTTCCTACTGATACTTGGCACCCAAAAGCTCCACAAATCTGTCAATCCAAGTAACTTTTACTTTGCAAGCAACAGGGTGTGTTATTTATCTGGCAATGCTTGATCTTGGAGAAGGTATGAAGGAAAAGAAGAAAGAGAATAACAGTTTACTACTCGCTGGAAAAACCAGGCTTAAGGAGGAGATACTGATTTCTGATTGAGTTCTCAGAGAGTACTTCTCTGCCATAGAATTTTCCCTTTCCATCCCAACACTTTTCTTCTTGCCTCTTTTCTTACCAAGGGAAGTTTCTTCAAACTGCTGTCTCTGGCTGAAAGTTAACTTCCCTTTGGCCAAAGCACTCTGCGCATGCCATTGTTCCATGCCCTGTTATGCCAGAGTTCAAGCAGGTAAGCCACCAACATGGCTTTTAATAAAGGGAGGGAGGGGGTCTCTCAAGGGAACTCTGCTTACTGAGGGAAAAGAGTCTTGCAGCAGCAAAGGCACATACTATCCCCTTCCTTGGTAACCTCAGAGGAATCTATTTACAAAGGCCATAGTCAGAGAGGAAAGAGTGAGAAGGACGGGAAAGAGGGAGACCATGACCGGAGAGGTCTTATGTTCCACAGGAATAACCGTGAGGACAAGGAAAGGCTGTCCTGTCACCAGGGCAAAATTAACCAGACGCAGCTGATTAGGAGAGAGGGAAGGAGGATGCTGGGATGAATGGGGTGAAGCTTCCAGCCACTATATACAAGGGGGAATGCAGGAGGAAAATGTTCCAAAGCTGATGACAAGGCAGACAGGAAACCTCCATGTCCTTGCTGACAGGAAAGAAAGCGAAATTCTGGGTCTTCTCTCTCCGCAGGACTTTTCTTTTTTTTTTTTTGAGATGTAGCCTCATTCTTCCCCCCAGGCTGGAGTGCAATGGCTTAATCTTGGCTCACTGCAACCTCTGCCTTCTGGGTTCAAGCGATTCTCCTGTTTCAGCCTCCCGAGTAGCTGAGATTACAGGTGCAGGCCACCATGCCTGGCTATTTGTGTATTTTTAGTAGAGATGGGGTTTCAACATATTGGCCTGGCTGGTCTGGAACTCCTAACCTCAGGTGATCCGCCCACCTCAGCCTCCCAAAGTGCTGAGATTACAGGCATGAGCCACCACGCCTGGACTCTATGCAGAATTCCTAATTGGCATCCAAAGTTCCCTGTCTTCCCATGGCTGTGCTGACAGCTGGGAATACTGCCCTTTGGGTCAGGCAAGGCAGGGATCTAGGCCTCTCAGGATTCATGAAGAGGTTCAGTAAGGACTGAAACCACGAACCCAAACACAAATGGGGACTGTCATTTCCTGTTGGGTTTCCATGCTGTAAAAAGGTGGGGAGAGATGCCAGCTACGAAGTACTATGTCTTCTGTGGAAAATGGAGTACGCAGTGGATCTGGCTCCAGCTACCGACTTGTAAATCTAAGTGAGAACTAGTTGTTAGCTGCTAGAGGATTACAGTGTTAAAGAGACATTCTACCACCCAACCTGCTGCTTTCTGCTCACTGTCTGTGGACTTCTAGGGAGCTGCCGACAAAGTTGTCTTGAGCTTCCATAGGAAGGGCAGTCTTGGGCTGGGGCAGCTCCTTCCGGGCCCTAGTTCACTGTCCTGTGTTCTTAAACTGCTCCGAGGGAACAAGCCATCTGTGAGGGTTATTTAACTTGGAGCTGGAAGAGGATGAGGATGTGGAAAAAATAAACTGAGCAGCCAGTGGATGGGGCCAGAGAGAGAGAGAAGGCAGGTGGCATGTTCATGGGACTGCATGCCAGGGCCAAGTGGGGTGGGGCTGCAGAAAGGAATGGTGCCGAAAGGAGGCCAGCATGGGAGGGGCTGGAACACCCAGGACAGCATCATTTTATTTCCAAAATGGTATTTTGTTGTTCTCCTTCAAGGGCACTCAACCCTCACCTTCAGGGTTTCCATTTTTGGGGGCATCCTGGAATGGTGTAACTAAACACACCTGCCTTGCCTTCTGAAAAGCTACCTGAACCTTGCCTAATTTCCGAATCTTAGCCTATATGGTAAATCTAACAGGTTTATTTTTTTTGTTTTTACATCCAATGCCTCAAGATAATGGCAACAGCTAAGAGGGTGGAAAACGGAAATAACGAAGGATTAGGGAGAATTCGCGTGAATTACAGAAAATAGCTACAGAAACTACAGGATGATCCAGAAAGAAACATGGGAATCTGGTATATGACTGAATTGTAATGGGACCTCTTTGGAGTCTTCTTAACCACTCCACAACCCCCAGCCTCCACTATGAAAACAAATATTGAAACTTTCATTTAAAAAAATCTTGCCAGGCACAGTGGTTCATGCCTATAATTCCAGGATTTTGAAAGGCCGAGGCAGGCAGGTAACTTGAGGGTAAGTGTTCGAGATCAGCCTGGCCAACATAGTAAAACCCCGCCTCTACTAAAAATACAAAATCAGCGGGGCATAGTGGCACACACCTGTAGTCCCACCTACTCAGGAGGCTCAGGCAGGAGAATTGCTTGAACCCGCAAGGCAGAGATTGCAGTCAGCCGAGATTGTGCCATTGCACTCCAGCCTGGGCCACAAAGCGAGACTGTCTCACAAAAAAAAAAAAAAAAAAAAATTCTGGGCCAGGAGTAGCAGCTCATGTCTGTAATTCCAGCAGTCAATAAAAAATGTTCCTGTTCTCATGGAGCTTAACATTTTTGCAAGACTGAGAGTAATAAGCAGATAGTAGTAGAAAGTACTGTGAAAAAGAGAGTAGGGTAAGAGAAACAGAGTGACAGGGTGAGGAAGAATATTGCTATTTTATGTAAGATGGTGAACAGAAGACCCTATTTAATCAGACTTGAAGGAGTAAGCCACAAAAAAGAGAGGTTCTTTTTTATTTGTGACAGGGTCTCGCTCTGTTGCCCAGGTTGCAGTACAGTGGTGAGATCACAGCTCACTGCAGCCTCGATGTCCTGGGCTCAAGGGATCCTCCTACCTCAGCCTCCCGAGTAGCTGGGACCACAGGCTCCTGCCACCAGGCCTGGCTAATTTTTTATAGAAACAGGGTCTCCCTGTATTGCCCAGGTCTTGAACTCCTTGGTTCAAGGGATCCTCCTGCCTTGGCCTCTGGGATTACAGGTGTAAGACACCATGCCTGGCCTGAGAGGTTCCTAGAGTGGGCTTCCTGAGTGGGTGACTGGAGCATCACGGAGTTCCTTCTCTTATTGAAGCTACACAGTGTGGAGGAAGGAGAACAGGCTTTTCTAGCTCAGCCCAGTGAGAGGAGAGGCCTTTGAGAGTTTATGTAGCTTGCACACCCCCTCCATGCAGTTTCTGGAAAGTTTCCATCACAGATGAGAGTTTTATGTTAAATTTTAAGTTTGACCACAAATATTTAAACTTCCCTGGACCGCAAATACAGTATCTTCTCTGTGGTTTATCTGGCAACAAATATATATTTACGAATCTCTATATGTCTGCCTGTTATTTAAATTTCTTACAGAAGTGCCAAGGTCTTTAGTTGTTATTTGCCCCTCCCCGTCCATACTGGTAGGTATAGACTTGATTAGGCCTCATTCTTGGGAAAAGGAGGTATTTTTACAGTTGAAGCTTAGGGTTAAATAGTTAAATTTCCTATTACTGCTTTCCTCTTCAAAAAAAATGTCAACGGTCTGTTCCAAGTTCTTTTATCTGAATTGAAATGTAAAAATTGAATTTTTTTGGTGCTTTTTTATCCACTAGAGAATTGAAAATAAAACTTAAAGCTAAACAAATCTGCATACTTGAGCTGTATTAAAAAGCAAAACAACAAACAAAAAAAGCCAGGTATGATGAGCTCTAAACTTTTTTTCTGAGACGGACTCTCACTCTGGCACAATTTTCTGAGATGGACTCTCTCTCCGGTGCAATCTCAGCTCACTGAAACCTCCGCCTCCCCGGCTCAAGCGATTGATTCCCCTGCCTCAGCCTCCTGAGTAGCTGGGACCACAGATATGCATCACCATGCCTGGCTAATTTTTGTATTTTTGGGAGAGATGGGGTTTCACCATGTTAACCAGGCTGATCTTGATCTCCTGAGCTCAAGTGATCTGCTAGCCTCAGTCTCCCAAGGTGCTGGGATTATAGGTGTGAGCTAATGTGCCCATTTTTTTTTTTTTTTTTAAAGAGACAGAATTTTGTTCTGTCACCCAGGCTGGAGTGCAGTGGCGTGATCAAGGCTTACTGCAGCCTCGACCTCTCAGCCTCACAGGCTCAAGTGATTCTTCCTGCCACTTCAGCCTCCTGAATAGTTAGCACTACAGGCGCGTGCCACCATGCCCGGCCAATAGTTTTTTATGTTTTGTAGAGGCAGGTCTCACTATGTTGCCCAGGTTGGACTCGAACTCCTGGGCTCAAGCGATGCACCTGCCTCGGCCTCCCAAAGTGCTTGTATAACAGGCATGAACCACTATGCCGGGCCCAAGGGCCAATTTCTAAATGAATACTCTTATTTACTTACCAATTCCTGAAAATTATAACATGCACTAGAGTTACAAAAAATATGGCAAACATCCCCGCTCTCCAGCTGGGTCTTCAACAAAGCTGGCTTGGGAAAGGGTTCTAGCTCCACAAGAGCATAAAATTCTTCAGTGGTTCTCTGGGTTATCTCTAATCCCAGGACCAGATTCTCTTACACAGCTGCCAAGAGAGCTATGCAGCATTCTTATCAAATGAAAGCAAACAGGTAGATCACATAAAACCCATGGCCTCAAAATAATCACTCCTACTCCATTCTGGATTCTTTCATTGTTTTCATCTTTCTTTTACTGGACCTTTGGGCTACGGTCCTTACTAATATCCAGGCTACAGAGCTGAGACCCAACACAGAAAGACTTAAGGAGCATCTTCATGAAATCACTGAATTATCTCCTCCCGAGTGTTAGAGGAGAGTAGTGGAACTACTTACTATGAAGTAACAAACGCATGCATATAAACCCAGGCAAGCACATTCTAACTACAATGCCTACCTTAATCAAATGAACAATGACCTTCTAGCCTGGAAGGCTAGATACTCATTTCTTAAAAACTGGCATTGAGGTCAGGCATGGTGGTTCACACCTGTAATCCCAGCAACTTGGGAGCTCAAGGTGGGTGGATCACTTGAAGTCAGGATTTTGAGATCAGCCTGGCCAACATGGCAAAACCCCGTCTCTACTAAAAAATACAAAAATTGCCGGGCGCGGTGGCTCAAGCCTGTAATCCCAGCACTTTGGGAGGCTGAGGCGGGTGGATCATGAGGTCAGTAGTTTGAGACCATCCTGGTCAACATGGTGAAACCCCGTCTCTACTAAAAATACAAAACATTAGCTGGGCATGGTGGTGCGTGCCTGTAATCCCAGCTACTCAGGAGGCTGAGGCAGGAGAATTGCCTGAACCCAGGAGGCGGAGATTGCGGTGAGCCGAGATCGTGCCATTGCACTCCAGCCTGGGTAACATGAGTGAAACTCCGTCTCAAAAAAAAAAAAAAAAATACAAAAATTAGCCAGGTGTGGTGTCTCGCGCTTGTAATCCCAGCTACTTGGGAGGCTGAGGCAGAACCTCAGCCTGCTTGAACTGCTTGAACCTGGGAGGCAGAGGTTGCAGTGAGCCAAGATTGCGCCACTGCACTCCAGCCTGAGTGACAAAGCGAGACTCCATCTCAAAGAAAAACAAACAAAACAACAACAAAAAAACACTAGCATTTATTTGTTTAATCAGAATGGCATTAAGCATATGCTTCTATTCTGTCTATCCTTCCAGTTTCCCATTGACATGACTATAAGTAAATAAATAAATAAAAATGAAGAAAGTACATATTAGTACTAGGCAACCCCATACCAGAAACTCTAAGAAACTGTCTGTAAGACAAACTGTAGATGGGACTGGAGTGAGAAAAAGGACAACTGAAGTCTAACCATTTTCAGGCTGAATAAGAATGCCAATGAGACCTTGGCAGCAGTACCACATTAACATCCTTAACTTGGGGCAACTAAGACAAGAACCAAGGTGGATTGTGATGCAGGTAGAAGGGCACAGGGGATGGGCACAGTGGCTCACGCCTGTAATCCCACCACTTTGGGATGCCAAGGTAGGCAGATCACCTGAGGTCAGGAGTTCAAGACCAGTGTGGTCAACATGGCGAAACCACGTCTTTACTAAAAATACAAACATTAGTCGGGCATGGTGGAGGGTGCCTGTAGTCTCAGCTACTCAGGAGGCTGAGGCACAAGAATCTCTTTAACCTGGGAGGCAGTGGTTGTGGTGAGCTGAGATTGTGCCACTGCACTCCAGCCTGGGCAAAAATAAATTAAAATAAAACAGTGAAATGAAATGAAAGAAAAGAAAAGAAGAAAGAAAAGAGGCCAGGCGCAGTGGCTCACACCTGTAATCCCAGCACTTTGGGAGGCTGAGGCGGGCAGATCACAAGGTCAGTAGTTTGAGACCAGCCTGGCCAACATAGTGTAACCCCATCTCTATTAAAAATACAAAAAATTAGCCGGATATGGTGGTGGGTGCCTGTAATCCCAGCTACTTGGGAGGCAAGGCAGGAGAATCGCTTGAACCTGGGAGGTGGAGGTTGCAGTGAGCCGAGATCACACCATTGCACTCCAGCCTGGGCAACATAGACTCAGTCTCAAAAAAAAAAAAAAAAGGAGAAGGGCACAACTGGATTGCACCAGGGCTGATGGGAAACAGCAGGTATAGGAAGAAACTTTGTAGCTGCTGACTGATAAGGTGTGGGTGGCCAAATGAGGCAAAAGGAAGATACAGCTGAGGAGAATGGTTCTAATAAAGGCAAAGAACCCAGAATAAGAACATTAAGTTGAGAAACCTAGTCTACTCCAGCAAATGGAGTATTTGGAGTGTTAACCACTGGCAGTATAATTATGAATATTCCTCTTTCCCTTCATCTGCATCTGAAAAGAGGCCCATCTAAACTCTCAATATGAATAAGTATAGACTGGCCCTAATAAAGATGGAAAAAAATCACCTAACATTAAGTGTTGCAGTTCAAAAGGATACCAATCTAAGGAATCAGTAAACATCTTTCTAGACCAGTCAATGTGAAAACAGGCACAAACTTTGGAAACTTTCAAACTAATATTTAAAAATGTAATAGTCATGACACAAGGAGAGATAAATAGATCTTTGTGGCAGAAGATACAGTCTAGAAATAGACCCAAACATATATGATCACCTGACTTATAACATGGCATCACTGTAGTTCAGTAGGGAAGACTGATCTTTCAATGAAATGATCCACAGACCAAAATGTGAAAATATTTATTAAAAGTAAAATAATATAGTTCCTAGACCAAAGTATACAAGAATGTCTTCCTTTCAATATGTTGCCTTGGAATAGAAAGACATTTCTCTCTTTTTTTTTTTTTTTTTTTTGCGAGGAGGAGTGGGGAGGATAGGTTCTTGCTCTGTCCCCCAGGCTGGAGTGCAGTGGCATGATCATAGCTCACTGCAGCCTCAAACTCCTGGGTCCGAGTAATCCTCCTGCCTCAGTACCTAGTGTGCACCAACATGCCAAGCCAATTATTTATTTATTTAATTTCAGAGACAGGGTCTTGGTATATTGCCCAGACTGGTCTTGAACTCCTGGGGAAAAGCAATCCTCCCACCCTGGCCTCCCAAAGGGCTAGAATTACTGGAAGTCACTGTGTGAGTCACTGTGCCAGGCTATATTTCTCAAATAAGACACAAAAAGCACTAACTTTTAATAAAAATGTATCTATTTATTATTTATTTATTTTTGAGATAGGATCTCACTGTGTCGCCCAGGCTGGAGTGCAGTAGCATGATCCTGGCTCACTGTAGCCTCGACTGCCTCGGCTCAAGCAGTCTTCTCACTTGAGCCTGTTGAGTAGCTGGTACTAGCAGGCATGCACCACCATGTCCAGCTATTTAAAAAATTTTTTTTGTAGACGCAGGGTCTTGCTATGTTGCCCAGCCTGGTACTGAACTCCTGGCCTCAAGGGCTCCTCCCACCTCGGATTTCCAGTGTTGAGATTACAGGCATGAGCCACTGTACCCGGCCAAGAAAAAAATTATAAATATAACTTAAGTAAAACTAAGATTTGTATTCATCAGAAGACACCATTAATACTGAAAAGATGGCCGGACATGGTGGATCATGCCTATATTCCCAGCACTTTGGGAGGATGAGGTGGGTGGGTCACTTGAGGTCAGGAGATTGAGACCAGCCTGGCCAACAAGGTAAAACTCTGTCTCTACTAAAAATACGAAATTTAGTTGCGTGTGGTGGCAGCTGCCTGTAATACCAGCTACTTGGGTGGCTGAGGCAGGAGAATCGCTTGAACCAGGGAAGCAGAGGTTGCAGTCAGCCGAGACTGCACCACTGCACTCCAACCTGGCGACAGAGTGAGACTCTGCATAGAAAACAAACAAACAAACCTTGAAAAGATGAACCACAGGCTGAGAGAAGATATTTTCAATACATCTATCCAACACAGGACTTATATTCAGAACACTGGGGGGAAAAAACCCCTACAAATCAATAAGAAAAAAAGACAAACAATCCAAGGAAAAACATGGGCAAAAGTCAGGAAAAGACAGAATCCCCAGAAGGGGGTATTCAAAGGTCCAACAGAAGAAAAGGCACTCAATATCATTACTCATCAGGGAAACGCAAATTAAAACCACAATGAGAACAACAAAAAAGAGAAGGAAAACAAAACAAAAAATCACAAGGAAATACTTCTAGATACCACCAGAATGTCTTTTTTTTTTTTTTCCTAAGAAAAGGTCTCTCTGTCACCCAGTTTGTCGCTCAAAATTGGTAAGTGCAATAGCGTGAAGATGGCTGACTGCAGCTTTGACCTCCTGGGCTCAAGTGATCCCTTCCCCTCAGCCTCCCAAGTAGCTGTGACCACAGACACATGTGGTCTCAGCAAGGATGTCCACTCTCACCATTTCCATTCAATAGACTGGTGGAGATCTTAGACACTGTATTAAGGCAAGAAAAAAAAAGCTGAAAGCATAAAAATGGAAAAGAACTGCCTTTGTTTGCAGACGACATGACTGTTTAACACAGAAAATCCTAAAGAACGTGTAAATAATTCGAGAGTAAATTCTAATAAAATGTCTTTAAGGTTGAAGGATACATTAATGTGCAAAAGTCCAATGTATTTTCATATTCCAGCAGCAAAAGATTTGGTAAGTACAATTGAGAAACAATACCATTTATAATGGCATAAAAAATAAAACATATTTAGGAATAAGTTTAACAGACAATGTATGACCTGTACAATGAAAAGTCTAAAAGACCTAGGTAAAAGGCTAGCTATACTTTGATGATCATAAATTAGAAAAATACTGTTAAGATGTCAATTCTCCCAAAAATTGATACGTAAATTAAACTTTACTCCCATAAGGATTCTAGTGTTTGTCGTAAGAATTTTTTAAAAAATCAAACAAAAAAAACAGAAAGCATAAGACACCCCTACTTATATGCTCATCTGATATTTGACAAAAGTACCAAAGCAATCCAGTGGAGGCAAGAAATGCCTTTTCAATAAATGGTGCTGACATAACTTGATATCCATATGGGGGGAAAAAAAGAGTTTTAGTTTTATACTATACACAAAATTAATTTGAAGACCAGGCACACTGGCTCATGTCTGTAATTCCAGCACTTTGGGAGGCCAAGGCAGGAGGATCACTTGAGCCCAGGAGTTCAAGACCAGCCTGGGAAACACAGTGAGACCCCATTTCTATAAAAAGTTAGTCAGGTGTGGTGGTACTGGCTTATAGTTCCAGCTTCTTGGGAGGTTGAGGTGGGAGGATCACTTGAGCCAAGGAGGTTGAGGCTGCAGCAAGTCATTTCATGCCACTGCATTCTAGCCCTGGTGGCAGAGCAAGACTCTGTCTCAAAAAACAAAACAAGGTACAGTGGCTCCTGCCTGTAATCCCAGCACTTTGGGAGGCTGAGGCAGGTGGATCACTTGCGGACAGGAGTTTGAGACTAGCCAGGCCAATGGGGTGAAATCCTGTCTCTCCTAAAAATACAAAAATTAGCTGAACATGGTGGTGCACACTTGTAGCCCCAGCTACTCAGGAGACTAAGGCACGAGAATCACTTGAACCCGGAAGGCAGAGGTTGCAGTGAGCCAAGATCATGCCACTGCACTCCAGCCTGGGTGGAAGGGCGAAACTGTCTCAAAATAATAATTTGAAATGGATCACAGACCTAAATATAAAAGCTAAATCTATATAGTTTTTTTTTTTTCTTTTTTGGTCTTTTAAAAATTTGAGCTAGGGTCTTATTCTGCTGCCCAGGCTGAAGTGCAGTGGTGTGATCATGGCTCACTGCAGTCTTGACCTCCTGGGATCAACTGATCCTCCCATCTCAGCCTCCCAAGTAGCTGGGACCACAGGTGTATGCCACCATGTCTGGCAAATTTTAAAATTTTTTGTAGTCATGGGGCGGTCTCACTATGTTGCCCAAGCTAGTCTCAAACTCCTGGACTTAAGGGAGCCTCCTGCCTTGGCCTGCTAAAGTGTTAGGATTACAAGCGTGGGCACTGTGTCCAGCTCAATGTAATTTTTTTTCTTTTTGAAATTTGAGTCTTGCTCTGTTGCCCAGGCTGGAGTACAGTGGTG
The DNA here is from genome assembly GCF_001604975.1 of Cebus imitator. NCBI lineage: Eukaryota > Metazoa > Chordata > Mammalia > Primates > Cebidae > Cebus > Cebus imitator. Next base: position 988,839 of record NW_016107451.1, on the reverse strand, counting down.
TGACCTCGACTCACTGCAACCTCTGCCTCCCAGGGT
>NW_016107451.1:986320-987587 GCF_001604975.1 Cebus imitator | reverse complement strand
AAAAAAAAAAAAAAGAAAAAAAAAAAAAATTAGCCCAGTGTGATGGCATACATCTGTAGTCCCAGCTACTTGAGAGGCTGAGGCAGGAGGATTGCCCAAACCCAGGAAGTCAAGTCTGCAGGGAGCCAGTGATTTTGCCACTGCTCTTCAGCTTGGGTAACAGAGCAAGATCCTGTCTGGAAAAACAAAAAGCATACAAGTTTATTTGTCATCAGGGAGATGCAAACAAAAAACAAAAATGATATATCAGCAGTCACCACACACCTACCAGAATGAGGATACGATGCAACAAGATGTGTCATAATTGTTGGAGTATAATACAATCATCTTTGGGAAAAGCTGTAGGGCAGGGGTATCCAATCTTTTGGCTTCCTTGGGTCACACTGGAAGAAGAATTGTCTTGGGCCACACATAAAATATACTAGCACTAACTATAGCTGATGAACTTAAAAAAAAAAACTGCAAAAAAAAAATCTCATAGTGTTTTAAGAAAGTTTACGGATTTGTGTTGGGCTGTATTCAAAGCCATAGTGGGCTGTGTGCAGCCTGCAGGCCGAGGGTTGGACAAGCTTGGTCCAGGGGATCGCTAATAAAAAATGCACATCTAATCTCTGACTTGGCAATTCTTATCCTAGGCATTTACTCAAGTGAAAACACATGTCCAAAAACAGGTTTGTGTACAACTATTCATAGCAATCTTATTTATAACAGCTAAAAACTGGAAATAAATTAGATGTCTGTCGACCAGATAAACTGACATATTCATAAAATGGAATAGTACTCAGCAATAAAAATGAATGAACTACTCATGCATGTAACAACTTGGAGGAATTGCAAAAAGATCAAGCAAAATGAAAAAAGGCTTACTCAAGAGTATGTACTTACTGTGTGATTCCATTTTATGGAGTTCTAAAACAGGCAAATCTAATCTTGGTGGAAAAAAATCAGAACAGAGCTTGCCTCTGGGGACAGAGGTAGACATATGGGATTATGGTAATATAATTATATGATTTTACACACACACACACAGAGAGAGAGAGAGAGAGAGAGCGCGCGCGAGAGAGAGAGAGAGATTGAGAGAGAGAGACAGGGTCTTGCTCTATCGCCCAGGCTAGAGTGCAGTGGAATGGTTTGGAGCTCACTACAGCCTTGACCTCCTGGGCTACTAAAGCGGTCTCTCGAGTAGCTGGGTCAACAGGTGATCACTACCACATTTGGCTAATTTTTGTATTTTTTGTAGAGATGAAGTTTCTCCGTGTTGCTCAGG
>NW_016107451.1:970395-981475 GCF_001604975.1 Cebus imitator | reverse complement strand
TTTAAATACACACTTTATTAGATCCACAGGCAATAAAATCCAGAGCTACTGTTAGGCACGTAAATATAGGCCCTGCTAAATACTTAATATTATCAAGCTTGTGTGCCTCAAGCATGGTTTTGAGGCCAGCAACCTCAGTTTCTATCTTCCTATCTGTCTGGGTGAGGGCCCAATCTTGCTGGGCATGCAATGCCACTATTTCTGTTCTCAATTCCAGCAGCTTCCTTTCATTCAGTGAATGCAATTCTTTTACTCTGCTTTTTTCTATGTTGAAGTCTAATTTGGTATCTGTCCGGGCTCTGATCACTTCATCCATTACTTGTTGTTTTAGCTGGTGTAGTTCAAGTTTTATTTTCTCATTTTCTGTTCTAAGGGATGAAAATTCACTCTTCTCCAAAACAGTCATGTCCTTCTTCACATTCGCAATCTGAGACATTATCTGCTGAAGAGTCATCTCCTGCTGCATCTTGGTGACCATATCTTTGTAGACGATGTCCATTTTGACCTCCAGGATCTTGACCAATGCAGACACAATGATTTCTGCTTGTCTAGTAGCAAATCCACTGTCTTCCAGTAAGCACACTAAGGTATGAGTGTCAAAATAGAGCCTCCTACTCCCAGAAGAGATGAAATCTCTCCTTTTGTGCTCCAACTGCAGGTATCCAGTAGACAGGCTTAGCTCTCTCCTCCAGGAAGTGAGCATGGGTGCCAGGCACATCTGCGCGCCACTGTGCCCAGACAAGAACCCAAGGCGGGAGCGCTCCCAGTCCCCCAGCAGCTGGCATTGGGAGGCGGCAACCAAGCGCAAGGAGGGCACGAAATGGCAAATCTCGTGTTGTATATATTTTACCACAATTTAAAAAACTAATTTCTTCAGGTACACCAGCAGTGCCCAACAGCTGCATGCGACCAGCAGTTACCATACTAAACAGTGTAAGGTGGAACATTTTTACCACTGCAGACAGTTCTACTGGACAGCACTGCTCCAGTTAGATTAAAAACCACCGGATTCTGATTTCAACAATACTAACCTAGACACCACTCTAACTGCCTTATGCTTTATACTGTATGCCACTAACCTGCCTATTTGTTATTCTAGCAGCCTCTCCAACCATTGTATACCCACTATTGTAAACCTGAGGCCTGGCACTTTGCGAGGCTGAGGCTGGTAGGTAGATCATCTGAGGTCAGGAGATTGAGACAACCCTGACCAACACGGTGAAACCATCTCTACTAAAAATAAAAAAAAAAATTAGCCGGCCATGGTGGCGGGCACCTGTAATCCCAGCTACTCAGGAGGCTAAGGCAGGAGAATCACTTGAACCCAGGAGGCGGAGGTTGCAGTGAACAGAGAATGCACCACTGCATTTCAGCCTGGCTCACAGAGCGAGACTCCATCTCCAAAAAAAAAAAAAAAGAGAGAGAGAGAGAGAGAGATTCTCTCTCTTCAAGAGCTGTGATTTTCACTAGCACTGACATCACCAAAAAACGTTCACTGAGCTGCATATGATAATATCCTGGATGCTGTACAGAGGTAGTCAACAGCTCCTCAAACATGTGACGTCCCCAAAGGCTTCCTTTCTAATCTTTCTTAATCAACAGGAGCTCAACCTTCCTAGCTGTTTAGCCCCTAGAAAGACATTCAACCCTTCCCTTCTTCACCTTCTTTATATTTACACAAATACTGAGCCATATTGCAATGCTACTCTCACTTTCCATTACTGCTGCTGTTAGTCTGAACTAGATTCTCATCGCTGCAAACTCAGATTACAGCTACTCTGTAACTCACCTCTTCTGTTACTGATTCTCTTCTCCTAAGCTCTGCTGCCAGATTAGTCCTCTACACCCCTAATTTTGTCATGTGATTCCCTAAGACCTCGAATTGTTCTACCTGATAATATAAGGTCCAAGGAGACTGATCTATTCTAATGTGACCCCACCTACTTCTAAAATCAATCCCGCAGCTCTCCCAAAAGGTAAGGTTGTCCTTTAAATACAGTATACTGAGGTTTGACGGGAAGTTTCTCCTTCTGTATTCCCCTAGCACAATGAATAGTATCACACACACTTGTTGTTCAAATAATAATCCCATGTCACGCCTGTAATCTCAGCACTTTGGGAGGCTGAGGCAGGTGGATCAGCTGAGATTAGGAGGTGGAGACCAGCCTGGTCAACATGACGAAACTCTGTCTCTAATAAAAATACAAAAATTAGTCGGGTGTGGTGGCATGCACCTGTAGTCCCAGGTACTCAAGAGGCTGAGGCAGGAGAATCCCTTGAACGTGGGAGGCAGATATTGCAGTGAGTCGAGATTGCAAAACTGCACTCCAGCCTGGCCGACAGGGCAAGACGCAGTCAAAAGAAGAAAGAAGAAAGAAAAAGAAAGAAAAAGAAAGAAAGAAAGAAAGAAAGAAGAAGAAAGAAAGAAAGGAAAGAAAGAAAGAAAGAAAGAAAGGAAGGAAGGAAGGAAGGAAGGAAGGAAGGAAGGAAAGGAGGAAGGAAGGAGGGAAGAAAGGAATAAAGAAAGAGAAAAGAAAGAATAAATGGCATGTAAGCAGCAGAGTAAAAACCTTTAAGAAAATGAAAAAAATATGTTATCTCCCATGAAACAACTATGAGTCAAAAATATGTTCATTTTGAAGGTTGGGAGAGTACACTGGACTATTTCAGGAAGAAAGTGATAGTTTTAAATTAGAAATTTATTACTAGGGTGGGCAGGGTGGCTTATACCTGTAATCCCAGCACTTTGGAAAGCCAAGGCAGGTGGATCACTTGAGCCCAGGGCGGCGAAACCCCATCTTTACTAAAAATACAAAAAATTAGCCAGGTGTGGTGGCACACACCTATAGTCTCAGTTACTCAGGAGGCTGAGGTGGGAGGGACCAGCCCAGGGAGGTCAAGGCCGTTACTGCACCACTGTACTCCAGCCTGAGCAATGGGAATAAGAACTTATTATTACTTTTTATTGCATTTTAGGTTTGCGGATACATGTGAAGAACACGCAAGATTGTTGCATAGGTACACACATGGCAGTGCGATTTGATAAGAACTTAATATTTTAAAAAAATTATTAATGTATAACCCCATATATACAGGTTAAAAATAAAAATGACATGATCATCAACAGATTAAGAAAAAAATACTTAATAAAATCCAACTCTCATTTGTGATTTAAAAAAAAAATACATAGCAATCTAGGAATAGAAGTGAATGTTCTTAACCTGACAAGACATACTTATCAGAAATTTATAGGCCAGGAGCAGTGGGTCACACCTGTAATCCCAGCATTTTGCGAGGCTGAGATGAGCGGATCACCTGAGGTCAGGAGTTCAAGACCAGCCCAGCCTAACATGGTGAAACCCTGTTTCTACTAAAAATACAAAAATCAGCCGGGCGTGGTGGCACGCACCTGTAACCTCATCTACTCAGGAGGCTGAGGCAGGAGAACTGCTTGAACCTTCGAGCAGAGGTTGCAGTGAGCCGAGATCACACCACTGCACTCCAGCATGGGTGACAGAATGAGACTCCATCTCAAAATAAAAAATTATGACAAGTAGATTTAATGATGTAACTTTAGAAGCATTGCCATTAAAGTCAGAACCAAAGGAAGAATTCCTGTTATTATGGTCACTATTATAGAACTAATAAGACAGTTCAGTAAGGTTGACAGAAGTTGAAGAGAAAGAAACAGCATTTATATTCATACTGCTAATAACTAGAAAATATGATACTTAAATTAGTAACAAAAACTATGTAAGGGTTTTATGGGAAATATTACAAAACATCCTTGAAGGACATAAAAGAAGACCTGAATAAATTAACAGTATATCATGTTCATGGATGGAAGGCTAAATACTGCAAATATGGCAATTGCTCACTGGCTCACTGGAACAGAACACAGAACTAGGATACAGGGAAACCTGCTTTACAAAAATAAATTCCAAATGGAACAAAGATGTAAATGTAAAACAAAAACCAAACTTTTGGAAAAACCTAAAGTAAAACTAAAATTTTTAGAAGAAGAATATGTTGGTATATATTCTTTATGACCTCAGGGTATGTAAAGTTTCCTTTTTTTCCATGTAAAATTGCAATTATTCTTGGTAATATTGTAACCTAACAACAAAGTGGTTTTTAGAAAAAAAGATCAAATGGATCGGGGTGGTGGCTCCTGCCTGTCATCCCAGCGCTTTGGGTGGCCAAGGCGGCTAGATCAACTGAAGTCAGAAATTTGAGACCAGCATGGTCAACAAGGTAAAATTCCATCTCTACTAAAAATACAAAAATTAGCTGGGCGTAGTGTTGGGCGCCTGTAATCCCAGCTACTCGGGAGGCTGAGGCAGAAGTATTCCTTGAACCCAGGAGACAGAGGTTGCAGTGAGCCGAAATCACGCCACTGCATTCCAGCCTGAACAACAAGAGCAAGACTCCATCTTCAAAAACAAGATCAAATACAGAGATAAAAGTAAACCCTTTTACCCCACCAAATTATAAGCTCTGGCTTATTATTAGGACAATTGATTTTCATCTACAATAAAACTTTAAGCATATTTGCTATTAAATGCATGCCAGTGGTCTTGTTTTAATTAAAATTTTTTTATTATGGAAAATCTCAAACATATATAAAAGGAGAGACTAGTATCATAAATAAACCTGATAACATCATCTAGCTTCAACAATTAGCAATATATGGCCAATATTGCACACTTAGGATTTCTTTTTTTTTTTTTTTTTTAGAGAGTTCTGCTCTGTCGCCCAGGGTGGAGTGCAGTGGTGCCACCTCGGCTCACTGCAACCTCCACTTCCTGGGTTCAAGCAATCCTCCTGCCTCAGCCTCTGGAGCAGCTGGGACTACAGGTGCACACCACCATGCCCAGCTAGTTGTTTTTGCATTTTTAGTAGAGACAGAGTTTCACCATATTGGCCAAGCTGGTCTTGAACTCCTGACCTTGTGATCCGACTCCCTCAGCCTCCCAAAGTGCTGGGATAACAGGAGTGAGCCATTGCACCCGGCCAGAAAGGACTTCTTAAATAAAACATAAACCATAAAGGAAATGCATAAAAATAAATTTTTATGCAAATAAAATGCTGTAAATAAGTCTAAAATTAAACTATAAACTAGATGATCTGCAATGCACATAGCTGACGAAGATTCATATTCAGACTTGCAAATCAATAAAAACCAATCAGCTGGGCACAGTGGCTCATGCCTGTAATCCTAGCACTTTGGGAGGCCGAGGTGGGGGGATCACTTGAGGCCAGGAGTTCGATACCAGCCTGGCCAACATGGTGAAACCCTGTCTCTACTAAAAATGCAAAAATTAGCTGGGTGTAGTGGCAGGTACCTGTAATTCCAGCTACTCTGGAGACTGAGGCAGGAGAATCACTTAAACCCAGCGAGTAGAGGTCGCAGTGAGCCAGGAAGGCACCACTGCACTCCAGCCTGGATGACAGAGTGAGACTCTGTCTCCAAAAAAAAAAAAGTAACTTTTGAGCTCAAGCAATCCTCCTGCCTTGGCCTCTCAAAGTGTTGGGATTACAGGCATGAGCCAACATGCCCAGCCAATTTATTTTGCTTCTTTGTTTGCTCTGCCTCTCCCCTTAACTAGAACATAAAATCTGTGAAATAAGACACTATGCCTGCCTCATTCACCACAAAATCCCCAGCACTGTGAATGCTTGGTAAACAGTAAGTGTTCAATAAATATCCAATGTTAAATGAATGCCAGAAGTCAAGCCTCAGAGCACCATAAGGGGAGATGTTTCACCCTTACAGAGAAGCCAGGCTACATATGCACCGTAAAGTCAAGCCCCAGTCTCACTGAGTTGTCTGTCGGGAAGAGGGGTGGAATGACCAATGGATGGTGCTCTTATCTGTCACAACTCATAACGCTGTACCAGGGGAGTGGAGTGAGGAGAAATAAAAAACCATACTTGGAAATCAAATTTCTATTAACAGATGTAGAAATTTTGAGCCTCTAGATTCTCTGCAGACATCTAATTAATTACCTAGCACAATCTTCTCATGCAAGTTCCTACATGAGGTACAGGAACAAAACTTTCTAAAAAAAAAAAAAACAAAACAAAACATGTCAATCTCTTTTTCCAGCCTCAGGTCTTCAAGAGTGACAGAAGAAAGGGGACAGTGAAGAGAAAAACAAGAAGGCACATTAAATATATTGGTTTTTGTTGTTGCTGAGACAGGGTCTCACTTTGCCACTCAGGGTGATGTGAGCACAGCTCACTGCAGCCTCAACGTCCCAGGCTCAAGCAATATTCCTGCCTCAGCTCCCCAGGTAGCTGGGACTACAGGTGCGCTACCACGTCAGGCTAATTTTTGTATTTTTTTTGTAGAGACGGAGATTTACCATGTTGCCCAACGTGGTCTGGAACTTCTAGGTTGAAGTGATCTGCCGATCTCAGCCTCCCAAAGTGCTGGGATTACAGGCATGAGCCACTGTGCCCAGCCAATATACTGTTTTGAATACAGCTTTTGAACAGTCCTGAGAAGGGATGCCTGCACGGAGATGGCTTGATCAGCCTGGCTTCCAGTGGTGGTAAAGGCCACTTTCAACCTCTGGGCAATTCCAGCACTCCTCCAGGAGGCCCTGTAGAGAAGGCGTGCTTCAGCGGATGGGCTCTGGAGCTAGATTTCCTGGCCTTAAATTCTGACTCTGCCATTTACTATTTGTGTAACTATGGGCAAATCACTGATGGTTTTGTACCTCAGTTTTTTCAGATATAAAATAGAGGCCAATAATGATATGTACTCCACAGGGTAGTTGTGAGGATTAAATGTTTTTAAAAGACTGCATGGTGGCTGATGCCTGTAATCCCAGCACTTTGGGAGGCCAAGGTGAGTGGACTGGCTTGAGACCAGGAGAGCAGGAGTTCGAGACCAACCTGGTCAATATGGTGAAATCCTGTCTCTACTAAAAACAGAAATTAGCCGAGTGTAGTGGCACATGCCTGTAGCCCCAGCTACTCGGGAGGCTCAGGCAGGAGAATCACTTGAACCTAGGGGGAAGAGGTTGCAGTGAGTGTGATGGTGCCACTGTACTCTAGCCTGAGTGACAGAGTGAGAGTCTGTCTCAAAAAAAAAAAAAAAAAAAAAAAAATATAAAAAAAAAAAAAAAAAAAAAAAAAAAAAAAAAAGTTTTAAAACACGCAAAATATTTAGAATAACCCCTAAAACAAAGCAAGTCCTCATTAAACTGTAGCTTTTATTGTAATTATTCATCTGGGAGACAGAAAAGTTTTGGAAAAAATGGCAGCCCTAGAGGCTTAGATGATTAAATCATTAGCTAACAAGTCAGAGATAACATGAAACAGAGGGAAAGCACTAGACCAAATATCAAAATGCCTGTTGGAGCAGAGATTGCTAGTTACATCCCAATCCGGTCTTCCCTTCTTTTGCAAAACAACCGATTTTTAGCTAAGAGTGTGTGCGTGCGTGCGTGTGTGTGTGTGTTTGTGTGTGTTAGACGCAGGGTCTCAATCTGTCACTCAAGGATGGAATACAGTGGCATGATCCTAGCTCATTGCAGCCTCAAACTCCTTGGCGCCAGTGATCCTCCTGTCTCAGCCTCTAGAGTAGCTAGGATTACAGGTACATGCTACCATGTCTGGCTAATAGCTGCGTACATTTCTGCCAGCCAGGTGACTATACTTTCAGCCTTCTCTGCAGCTAGGATAGCCATGTTACTCTTGAGATATTTATAAATAGAACTTTTATATAAAACCTTGAAGTCTCTTTAAATGTATGGGGCATACCCTTTCTGTTTTCTTCCTCCATTAAGCTGCCTGCTGATGCTCTAGTAGCCATCTTGGGATGGAACCACATCATTATGTTGTATAATGAGCTGACGGCTCCAGTATCTGCCAACCTGGGGAAGCAACGCAGTAGAGCCTAAACACTAGCTCTGGACTGCCTATGTCTGGACTCTTGATATGAGAGGATAAAACTATATGTTTAGGCCTCTTATTCACCTAAAACTAATACTAAATCATATGTCTGGGTTCTGACCTAGTATTGCCATATAATTTCAGATAAATCAGTCTCTCTAAGTCTTAATCTTCTCCGTTGTAAAATGTGATAACGCTCACTTTGAGAGGCCGCGGTGTGTGAATCCCAAGGTCAGGAGTTTGAGACCAGCCTGGCCAATATGGTGAAACCGTCTCTATTAAAAATATAAAAAGTAGCTGGGCATGGTGGCGCACACCTGTAATCTCAGCTACTGTACTTGGGAGGCAGAGGCAGGAGAATTGCCTGAATCCAGTAGGCGAAGGTTGCAGAGAGCCGAGATTGTGCCACTGTACTCCAGCCTGGGAGCCCAGGTGATACAGTAAGACTCCAGCTCAAAAAAAAAAAAAATGGTGATAATGCCTCATAGAACTGTAGAGGGAATCAAATGAAATAATACATCTTGATAGCAGTATGGAAAATTCTGATTTAGGTTTTATCAACAAAAATGAGACACTGAGAACGGAAAAGCAAGTGTTAATGATGAAGGCAAAGAAATATAAAGACAAAGAAAATAACTTTTTAAAAAGTCTATGAAAAGAGACTGTGTTTATAATAGAGTAGAAAATTTCTTATAGAAGGTCATTAAAATCTATTATGTTGGGGATAATATTCTGAATCCCGCTAAATACACCACTAAATTATCTCAATAGGAATCTTGTAATTTTCCACTCTGAAGTCCACTGCTTCTGATGCTGATTCATTCCTAATTAGATGGCTTTAGCTATTCAAATCCCAGTATCTCCCTCTTAGTATCCTCCCTGTCATTATCCCAGACCTGTTTTAAAAATAGTTTCATTTTACTTTATTTATTTATTTATTTATTTATTTATTTATTTATTTATTTATTTTTTGAGACGGAGTTTCACTCATGTTACCCAGGCTGGAGTGCAATGGCGCGATCTCGGCTCACCGCAACCTCCGCCTCCTGGGTTCAGGCAATTCTCCTGCCTCAGCCTCCTGAGTAGCTGGGACTACAGACATGCGCCACCATGCCCAGCTGATTTTTTTGTATTTTTAGTAGAGGCGGGGTTTCACCATGTTGACCAGGATGGTCTCGATCTCTTGACCTTGTGATCCACCCGCCTCGGCCTCCCAAAGTGCTGGGATTACAGGCTTGAGCCACCGCGCCCGGCTATTTATTTTTTTTGAGACAGTCTCACTCTGTCACCCAGGCTGGAGTTCCGTGGCACGATCTTGGCTCACTGCAATCTCTGCCTCCCAGGTTCAAGGGATTCTCCTGCCTCAACCTCCCAAGTAGCTAGCATTACACGTGCGTGACACCACGTCCAGCTTATTTTTGTATTTTTAGTAGAGAAAATACAGTCTTTAGTAGAGAAATTACATGGGGTTTTGCCATGTTGGCCAGGCTGGTCTCGAACTCCTGAACTCAGGTGATCAACCCACCTTGGCCTCCCAGAATCCTGGGAAAACAGGCACGAACCACTGTACCTGGCCTAATAGTTTTAAATTGACAAATAGTAATTGTATATACTTATGAAGCACAATGTGATGTTTTGATAAATGTATACATGTAAAACAATCAAATTGAGCTATGTAACACATTCGTCATCTCATATACTTACTTATTTGTGGTGAGAACATTTAAAATCTTTTTTTTTTTTTGGCCGGGTGCGGTGGCTCAAACCTGTAATCCCAGCACTTTGGGAGGCCGAGGCGGGTGGATCACGAGGTCAAGAGATCGAGACCATCCTGGCCGACATGGTGAAACCCCATCTTTACTAAAAATATAAAAAATTAGCTGGGTGTGGTGGTGCGTGCCTGTAATCCCAGCTACTCAGGAGGCTGAGACAGGGGAATTGCCTGAACCCGGGAGGCGGAGGTTGCGGTGAGCCGAGATCACGCCATTGCACTCCAGTCCAGCCTGGGTAGCAAGAGCGAAACTCCGTCTCAAAAAAAAAAAAAAAAAAAATTTTTTTTTTGTAGAGATGGGACCTCACTATGTTAGCCCATGCTGGCCTTGAATTCTTGGGCTCAATCCTCCCGCACTGGCCTCTCAAAGTCCCGGAAAGTCCTGGGATTACAGGCATGAGATAACACACCTGGCATACACACACACACACACACACACACACACACACACATACACACAAACACACACACGTATGTACATACATATTTATATACATACATACAGTTTCGCCCTGTTGCACAGGCTGGAGTGCAGTGGCGTGATCTCGGCTCACTGCAATCTCCGCCTCCCTGGTTCAAGTGATTCTCCTGCCTCAGCCTCCTGAGTAGCTGAGGCACACGCCACCACACCCTGCTAACTTCCGTATTTTTAGTAGAGACGGGGTTTCAACATGTTGGCAAGGATGATCTTGATCTCTCGACCTCGTGATCCTCCTAACTTGGCCTCCCAAAGTGCTGAGATTACAGGCGTGAACCACTGCGCCTGGCCTAAAATCTATTCCTTAAGCTATTTTTAAATATAAAATATATTATTCACTCCAGTCACCATCCTGTATGACAGATCACAAGAACCTACTTCTCTTGTCTAATGAAAACTCTGTATCCTCTGCCCAACATCTCCTCTTTCCCCTTCCATCCCCACCAACCCCAACCTTATAACTGAGTTATGCTTAGTGACTTTATCACAAAGCAAAGCTGTCTAAGAGAACTTTACGGCAATAATGGAAATAGTCTATATTATGCTTGACAGTACAACAGCCATCAGTCTCACGTGGTTGACCACTTGGAAATATGACTCCTATGACTGAAGAACTGAATTTTCAATTTTATTTAATTTTCATTAACTAACTTTTGATTGCTTGATTGAGACAGAGTTCTTGCTGTGCCACCAAGGCTGGAGTGCAGCGGTGCAATCACTGCTCACTGTTGCCTTAACCTCTCAGGCTCAAGCAATGTTCCTACCTCAGCCCCTTGAATAGCTGGGACTATCGGCCCGTATCACCATGCCCAGCTAACTTAAATTTTTTGTAGAGGCCGGGCGCGGTGGCTCACGCCTGTAATCCCAGCACTTTGGGAGGCCGAGGCGGGTGGATCACGAGGTCAAGAGATCAAGACCATCCTGGT
>NW_016107451.1:966324-970065 GCF_001604975.1 Cebus imitator | reverse complement strand
ACACACACACACACACACACACACACACACACATACACACAAACACACACACGTATGTACATACATATTTATATACATACATACAGTTTCGCCCTGTTGCACAGGCTGGAGTGCAGTGGCATGAACTTGGTTCACTGCAACCTCTGTCCTGGAGTTCAGGCAATTATCATGTCTCTGTTTCCTGAGTAGCTGGAATTACAGGCATGCATACCATGCCTGGCTAATTTTTGTATTTTTAGCAGAGACAGGGTTTCACCATGTTGGCCAGGCTGTTCTTGAACTCCTGGTCTCAAGCAATCTACCCACCTCGGCCTCCCAAAGTGCTGGGAGTACAGGGATGAGTCAGCACCTGGCCAATTAATTTAATTTGAAGTAGACAGATGTGGCTAGTGACTGTTTTCAGTCAGCCACACAGTAAAGAAATAGAAGTAAATCATGGCACTTCTTCATTCCTATCGGATCTATCTCACTTATTCTAAATATCTATGGCAAAATGTTTTCTTTTCACCTGCTCTTGACATTCCTTGGAAAGTCTCCATTTCCCTATTTGGATTTAATGATCTTTCCAGAGGAACAGATCATATGTTCAATACACACACACACACACACTCTCTCTCTCTCTCTCTCTCTCTCTCACTCCTAAGTCAAACTCAGGGCAAACTTTACTGAACACACCAAAATTGGATTCATGGAATCTACCAAAAAAGGCACCAAAAATGATTCAATCCCTGAAAAGCCCTCATCTTTTTTTTAAGCTTTTTTGTGTAAAGACACCAGAAGTTCAATTATCCTTCTTGGTAAGTAAGGCCTTACATAAGTTTGGTATGTTATTTTTATCAAATAAAACACAAGTAAAAACAGGCATGTTCTGCTCCTAGAAGATCCAATTAAGGTCAGGCATGGCAGCTGACACCTGTAATTTCAGCACTTTGGGAGGCCACGGCAGGAGGATTGCTTGAGCCGAGTTCAAGACCAGGCTTCTCTTAAAAAAAAAACAAAAAAACAAAACAAACATTAGCTGGGCATGGTGGCACATGCCTGCAATCCCAGCTACTTGGGAGGCTGAGGTGGGAGGACTGCTACTTGAACCCAGGAAGTGGAGACTGCAGGGAGCAGAGATCTTGCCACTGCACTCCAGCCTGGGTGACAGTGAGATCCTGTGTCAAAAAGGATCCAACTAAAAGAAACGGGTTGAATCAAGGTTATTAACCATGGAAAGCTTCTTGGTATAGTTTACTACTACCAGACTAACAGGCAGGCAGGAGAAAAGCAACTCTCCAGAAGGGAGTACCAAAGGTGGTGGTATACGGAGAAATGTTTTTCTAGCTCAAAAGTAACAGACTAGAACAAACACTCTGACCCTGATGACCCCTCCAGGCTGCTATTCAGGTGCTCATGTTTGAGATGTGAGCTAAAGTATAATTCCTTAAAAAAAAAAACTCCTTGATGTGATGCCAAGAAGTGATGTGACAGTGCTTGCTGCAGATTTCCCTTAGAGGCACGCCAGCAAGACCTTTTCAAATGCAAATTGGCTTACTCAAGATGGCTGTCAGGTTTCCTGGGGAGGGGTTTAAAAGAAAAGGCAACACTCCCTCTGACTGATGGAGGAGTGTGGCCGACCCTGATGAAGTGAGAAAGAGAAAGAAGGGATAAGAGACACCTGGAGAGTGACCCCCGCAAGCAGACAGCGAGTGGGACTCAGCCTGGAAAGCACTTGACAGCCCTATACAGATTCTCCGCTTGAGTCAGACCACCTTGATCGATTGTGGCACATGCCCCACCCCCAAGTTGGCTGAGATGTTCACTGATCTTAGTACACAATCCAAAAATGCTCTGTATCTCAAGTCAGATCCTCCTTGACTTTACAGCAGCCGTGCCTCACTGGCTCTAACTCACAGAGCCCTCCTAAGACATGAGCACCACGGTAGACACTTGGGGATGTTGCTCAGGGCTGGTCTCATGAAGCTCACAATCTAACTGTCCAGTGTGTCATCTTAAAGGTAGATGCAGACAAAAAGAGCTGAGAGATGACCCAGAACTGTGTCCACACCTGGAAAATGCCTTTGGTCTTTTACGGGTTGTTATATCACAACATGGAAATATGGTTATTTAGTAGAAGGTAGGAAAAAAAAAAAAAAAACCCTGCAATTTCAGAAAGAAGAAAAAAAACACAGGGTAAAGGTAGTCAGGGGCTGAGATTAGTGAAAATGACAGTGAAAGCTTCACATTTTTTTTTTTCAAATATAAAGGTTAGGGAAATGAGAACTGGATACTTAAACATGCCAAGATAAAGAAGCCTGTCCCCCATCTACAGGAAGTTTATCCCTAACATCTAAATAGTCATGTTTTAAAATCAACAAGTTTGCTGGTTTTCAGCTGCCACTAACTAGATCTCCCAGTGGCTGTGGCCTATAGTGTAGACAAACTGTGCCCAGTTGGACTAAATGAAGACATATCACCGGAAGTCTGCCACCGGCCTGACCCCTCCCAGTTTGAGGAGGAGTCTGAGCAAAACACTATCCAGCTACATGAGTAGTAGACAAGATGCTTTAACATACTAGCAGCAAGGGGTACCAAGGACCCCCGCATCTGAATCAGCAGATTCGGAAAGTGGTCTATGACCCAAGGGGACTCTAAGAATAAGAACGGAAACTCACTAGCAAGTTCAGCAGGACTTCTGATTTTCCCACCTCTCCCTGTCCTGTCCACTGCAGTTACATATTCATGTCCACAGTCACAGATTTTTAAAATTTGATACAATTATCTCCTAGAAATGACTGTATGTAGCCTCTTGGGATCTAAAGCAATTAAGTGAAGATAAATTTATTTCATAGAGCAAGCTGTCAAAGGATAAAGCAATTTCATTCCCCATTTGAAGTGGAAGCTTGGGTCATGCATGGTTTATTTGAAACAATGCCATCACCTAAAGCTGCTGATCTTATCTCTAGCTCTGTTCTCCATTCCAAACTGCTGGAGATATGTAGCGTGGCATTGCCTGAAGTTATGAGATCTGGCTCAAGGCCAGCAGAACAAGCCAGCTCCTCTTCTAAGTTTCAAGCATAAGAGGACAAAAGTCATATTAAAAGAAGGTAACTATATAGGTGAAGTCTGTTAAACCCTAAAAAAGGGAGACGTTTCCAGGGCACTGGGAGTGATGACAGAGGCAGCTAACAATGGGAAAGTTGTGCAAAAAAGGCCAAATCAGCCCCCGAATGGGGTAGGCAAAATACTTGCCAAAGGAACCAGATTCTTCTCTTCTGGGAGACACCAAACCAAACAGTGAGGACTGTTTCATCAAACAACCTAATTGATGGAAAGCATGCCAGACTGAAAATCAAGAGCTCAGGGATCTAGTGCTGTAAGACCATGTGAGACTTATGGAAAAGTGCCTGTTTTTTTGTTTTTTTTTTTTAAATTTTTTGAGATGAAGTCTCACTCTGTCACCCACGCCGGAGTGCAGTGGTACAATCTCGGCTCACTGCAACCTCAGCTTCCCGGGATCAAGCAATTCTCCTGCCTCAGCTTCCCAAGAAGCTGGGATTACAGGTTGTGCCACCATGCCTGGCAATTTTGTATTTTTAGTAGAGATAGGGTTTCTCCAAGTTGGCCAGGGTGGTCTTGAACTCCTGACCGCAAGTGATTCCTGCCTTGGCTCCCCAAGTGCTGGGATTACAGGTGTGAGCCACCGTTCCAGGCCTTTTTTAAAAAAGGGTTTTTTTTTTTTTTTTTTTTTTTTTTTTT